>NC_056071.1:62723597-63048216 GCF_016772045.2 Ovis aries | reverse complement strand
CACATGAAAATAATAGTAATAACAACACTAAACACTGTTGTACGGCATAAGAAACAATAATTAAGAGGAATAAAGAGGACAGATGGGAAAGATACTTGAAATTTATAGGTCTTGTTCTTATTTAGTTGGTAAGTCATGTCCATCTCCTTGCGACCCCATGGACTGTAGCCTGCCAGGCTCCTCTGTCCATGGAATTCTCTAGGCAGGAGTACCAGAGTGGGTTGCCATTTCCTCCTCCAGGAGATCTTCCAGACCCAGGAACAGAACCTGTGTCTCCTACACTGCAAGCAGATCCCTAACCATTGAGCCACCTGGGAAGCCCCAGTTTATAGCTCACTACCCCTAACAGTCCCTAATACACAGACAGTTTCTAAAAATCGATGAAAAAGACCAATAGCTCTACAGAAAAAATGGGCAAGAGAAATGAACAGAGAGTTCATATGAGAGGGAATGTAACTGTCCTTCAATCCTGCTCATAAGAAATGAAATTTTTAAATTACATGGAGATGGGCGCGCCGCACGGCCGGGCATGGAGGAGCGCGGCGAGTCCCAGCCGACCGCGGGCTGCGGCGATGAGCGCCCGGGCGACGATCGCGGCGGCGGCAGCGCCCACCCGTGGGCCCCCGAGGACGCCTGGATGGGCACGCACCCTAAGTATTTAGAAATGATGGAATTAGATATAGGAGATGCCACCCAAGTTTATATAGCGTTCTTGGTTTACCTGGACCTCATGGAGAGTAAAAGCTGGCATGAAGTAAACTGTGTGGGACTACCAGATCTCCAGCTCATCTGCCTTCTTGGTACTGAGATAGAAGGAGAAGGGTTACAGTGCTTCCCTCAGCCATAACAGGATAAGGGAAATCTTGAAGGCATCGCGAAAATTGCAAGGTGATCCCGACTTGCCCATGTCGTTTACTTTGGCTATAGTGGAGTCTGACTCTACAATAGTCTACTACAAACTCACTGACGGATTTATGTTGCCGGATCCTCAGAATATTTCGCTTAGAAGATGACACCTATCCTTCCCGATTAAGAATCCTTATCCTGGATTAAGAACCATCAGCCTGGTTCATCTTTTATCTCAGAGATAGTCAGGGCTGACTTAGCTGGTCCCATTCCAGAAGTTTTCTTTTTTGAAGAATAAAACTTTCCCATATAGAATTTATTTTGTTAAAACAAAAAAATAGTAAGATAGTTGCTCTAGAACTTTCTCACCTGGAGACAGTTTGATTATAGTCATATACAAGTTTATGCCTATGGTATGTTCAGAAGGATAGGACATTCTTGAGACCACCATCTCTTTCCCTTACTGAACTCTCTCTGTGCCTTTTGGTCACTACAGCTAGTCTGCAGAAATGGAGAATTTACTTTAGTTTTCATGGTACAATTAATGTTACTTCCTTCTTTGGTTAACTTTAAATCAAAATTAAAAATATGCTCATCCAGAGTATAAAATTGCATATCTAGATTAATAGGGACCAGAGAAGTGTTAACCTACAAGAGCACTGGGCCTTTTTTTCCCCTATTCTTACTACTACCACCATACTGTATCATAGCTAGACTATTGTAGGAGAGATATTAATGGTAGCGGACAGTGTGAACCTTAAAAACATCTTTCTTCAGTAGACCTAGTTTTTCTACTTTTTCTTAATTAATTGTTGCAAAGAAACGTATTTTTAAAAGTTAAAGCAAGAGTCAGAAAAGTTTTTCTGGAAAGTGCCAGAAAGGAACTATTTTAGGTTTTTCAGGCCATATAGATTTTCTCACAACTTCTCAGCTATGCTGTCTGTAGAATAAAAATAATTGTAGACAGTATGTAAATGAATGGATATGCCTGTATTCCAATAAAACTTTATTTACAAACACATGGCCATAGTTTGCCAACACCTGGTCTGGGGAAATAGTCAATAAACATACAAAGGTAATGAATTGTGTGTTATGTACCCATTAAAAATTAGAAATGAGTATACTGTAAAACATGAGAAAATGCTTAGTAAAAATAAAAAAGCAAGATACAAAAGTGTATGAATGGGTATGATTATGGCTGTAAATAACACACCAAGTGTATAATAAAAAAGAGGACAAAATAAATTCCTAACTGTGGTTATAATAGGAGCGCAGGGCAGTAAATGGACGGCTTTGTCTTTCTTTAAGATTTTAGTTTTTCTTTGTTGGTATTACTTTTATAATAAAAATGTTTTAAAGTAAAAAAATAAATAAATAAAAATAAATTACATGGAGATATCATCTCTTATCAAATTAGAAGACCCCAAAGTTTGACAACACACTCCATTAGGTGGCTGTGGGGCATTAGTTACACTACACACTGCTGACAGAAATGTAAAATGGTCCTGTCTCCCCAGAGAGAATTTGGGCAACGCCAAGCAAAATGGCATATGCCTTGTTACTCAGCGACATGTATAACCCAGCACCCCGACTTGTAGGAACTGACCCCAAAGTTACAGCAGCAAATCCCAGAAAACAGAAGCATGAGGCTTCCTTCTCCAGGGGACCTTCCCAACCCAGGGATTGAACCCACATCCCCTGCACTGCAGGCAGATTCTTTACCGTCTGAGCCAAATATACAAAAAGGGACCGGTTAAATAGATGTCAGTCCAGGCACGTTCTGGAACGCTATGTGCAATGCTGAGAAAGAGAGTGAGGTCCGCGTCCCTGCCTGCTGTGGGCCAGCTGCCAGGAGACACTGCTCAGTGCAAAGCCAAGGCAGAGAGAGACAGGGCGGAAAGGAAATACGAGAGGTTGGTGTTTGCCTCCACAAAAACAGCAGAAAATAAACCAGAAACTAAGTAAATAAAATCGGTCAGGCTGCCTCTGAAGGGGAGAGGACAGATTGGGGAATTCAGGGCTAGAGGCAGAACCCAAAGGATCTCTACAGAGGGGTAGACAGGAAACATATTAGGGTTTGGAAGCTACACCAGGCACTGTTGCACACTCTGTGTGTGTGTGGTGTGTATTTGTGTGTGTGTGTGGTGTGTGTTACAGTCATTTAAAAATGTAAAAATCATTCTTAACTCAAGGGCCATACAAAAACAGTGTAGCCAAGATTGGACCCATGGGCTGTAGTTATCCAATCTCTTCTCCAGAACCATGCCCATATTTTATAAAATTATACAACAAAATTAACTTAAAAGGCAGACTCTAAAATGTGAAAGCAAAATTAAGCAAATAAAATTAACCATCTTGAGCTAATAGCTTAACCACACAAATGGGGTTTATTTTAAAAGACATGAAAGCACAGTAGTTGAAGGTAGATCCTCTGTTGATATACATTATAAACTGAAAAACAGTAATTTGATGGTAAATCTTAATTGGATATACTTTGCAAACAAAAAGAACTGTGAGAAACCTCACACTGTCTTCGGTCATTACATTGCTAGTGTCAGCACATACCAAAAAAATTGAATTAAGGCAGAGAAAAATAAAATTTTTCAGTATAAAAGAGATTTTAAAAAATGTACAAAAACAAAGAAGTTAAAGAAAAGCTCTGTAATGCTAAATCTGAATTGGACAAATCAGCATAAACAATGATATATTTTTTCTTAAAAAGTAAAACATTTCCTAGCTCTGTCTGATGGAGGAGGAAATCGCAACCCACTCCAGTGTTCTTTCCTGAAGAATCCCAGGGATGGTGGAGCCTGGTGGGCTGCCATCTGTGGGGTCGCACAGAGTCGAACATGACTGAAGCAACTTAGCAGCAGCAGCAGCTCTGTGTGAAGGAGCCAAGAAACAATGAGCAAACACCACACTCAGATTTGGTTTCTAAACCCGATGAAACCCACAAGAGACACAGATGACAAAGCAAGGCATCACACTAGTCATTACAACTGTACATAACCTATGTTTAAGAAGGTAGAGGGAAGACTGGGCAAGGCTAGAAGAGACGTGGAGGATACAGGAGCCCCACAGAATTTCTAGCGATGGGATACACAGTGTTCGAGGGAAAGGTGCATTAGATGGGGCTAACATCAGATGAGACACTGCAAAAGAGAACATTACTGAGCCAGAAGACACAGCAAGTGAAAATTCCAAAACATACTGGAAAGAAAAAAGACTGAATTTTTTAAAATAAACAAAATCTAGTTTTAAACCCAAATGGAGCAAACCTACTAGGGCCTCTCACTCTCTTTCATAAATTATAGCTAAAAAAACTCTGGACGCACTCCAAGAAGCAACTAGCTGAAGACTTTGCAAAGTAAACAACAGCTGGTAGGCTGAAGAGGGAATCTGAAATTTGAAGAAAGACCAGTATAACAGGTAAGGTTCCAGTCTTTGTTTTAGTTTTGGGGGGAGGGGGGCATTGGGGGTTTGTTTGGGGTTTTCTGTTTTTTTTTGGCCTTTTAACTCCTGATGTTGACCCACAGACAGACTGAATTAAGGAATTACATAGTAGACATGGACAGCAAAAACTGTAAAATAAATCCATCATCCTGGCCAGAGGAATAAGAAAATGGGTCCTCGTAAGCCAGAGAGTATGGGGGAAAGCTTTAAAATATCTCCTTGCTCTCCTAGCCCTGCCCTGATGCCAACCCCAACGGCTCTGACAGTGCAGGACAAATACCTAAAAACCAGAAGGGAAGAAATCTGAATAGAAGAACCAGGAAAAGAGGGAAAATTCATGTTATCTTTTCATCTATTTTCTCTGGCCAATTTATGTTGAAGGGGATCCCACTTACGGACATGGTGTGACCAGGCAGCAGGCTAACATTCTCAAAGAACCCCATCTCTGGGCGGGAGAACCAGGAAAGGAAGTTCAGGAAGCCAGGCAGCATGGAAGAAATTCCAAAGAGGAGAAAGCTGAGAATGGAATCCTCTGCTTCTGTATATGAACTGACCACACCCCAGGACAATCCCTAAGTTACCTGTGTGTGGAACATAACCGAAGAAGCACAGCGAAAGCTTTGAGAAGTGACATGATATATTACTGCTGCCCCAGTCTGAAACTAACCCTTCAGTGGTTCAGCATAACAAAGGTTTTGAATATGGAACTGCCTACAGGAGAGAAGGAATTCACAATCTGAATCTAACAGGCTTGGTTGCCTATTAAGACAAACAAATCACTATTCTCCACAGGATTTTAACAAGACCAGGATCTTACAACATAATATTAAAAATCACAATATATTCTGAATTTACTTGGCATACAAAGAACCAGGAAAATGTAAACAGTACCCATAAGAAAAGTGAAATGATATATGCCAACCCCAAAATGACCCAGATGTTTGGCCCATACTATCAGACACATTAAATAGCTATTAAATAAAAATCCTCAAATAAACATCTATTAAATAATAATCCTCAAGATAAACACCCCTGAAATGAATGGAAAGATGATCTCAACAGAGAAATAGAAATATATAAGCAGTACCGTGCATGCTCAGTAGTGCCTAACTCTTCGCAACCTCATGGACTCTAGCGCGGCAGGCTCCTCTGTCCATGGGCTTCTTCAGGCAAAAATACTGGAGTGGGTTGTCATTTCCTCCTCCAGGGGATCTTCCCAACCCAGGGACTGAACCCACATCTCCCATGACCCCTGCATTGGCAGGCAGACTCTTTACCACTTGAGCCAATGTGGAAGGCCAGAAATTAAATACACACACACACACACACACACACACACACACACATACATATAAGTGAAAGTGACTCAGTCGTGTCTGACTCTTTGTGACCCCATGGGACTATACAGTCCATGGAATTCTCCAGGCCAGAAGACTGGAGTGGGTAGCCTATCCCTTTTTCAGCAGATCTTCCAGACCCAGGAATCAAACCAGGATCTCCTGCATTGCAGGCAGATTCTTTACCAACTGAGCTATGAGGGAAGCCTATATCTATATCTATCTATCTATCTATCTATATATATATATATATATATATGCACACACTTATACACATAAACACACACATATATGTATACTTTATAGCTTTAAGTAGAAATTTTAGAACAGAAAAAAATATTTTAACAATGGGATAAGCACCATAACAAAATGGAAGTGACAAAAGAAAGAACTGGTAAACTTGGGAAAGGATCAATAGAAATATTTTGACCTTAAGAAAAATGAGGACTTCCCTGATGGAGCAGTGGATAAATATCCGCCTGCCAATACAAGCGACACAGGCTCAATCCCCGGTCCAGGAAGATTCCAGTGCCACAGAGCAACTAAGCAACCATGTGCCACAACCCCCAAGCCCTCTGGAGCCTGTGTGTCGTGACCACGGAGCCTGTGCACCACAGCTCCTCAAGTCCACACTGCCAGAGCCTATGCTAGAGAACAAGAGAAGCTGCCACAAGAGGCCCAAGCTCCTCAACGAGGAGTAGCCCCTGCCCGCCACAACTAGAAAAGACCCACTCAAAGCAACAAAGACCTAGCACAGTTAATAAATAGATTAATTCATTAAAAGGAAAGAAAGTTAAATCCTAATTTAAAAAGAAAAAATGAGTGAACTCTTACGAACTTGTGAGATAATATCAGAACTTAAATATTTTAGTCAATGGAGTTCCTAAAGGACAGGGATAAGAGTCATGCCGAAAAGAAAAAACACTGATTGAAAAGTGTCCAAAAATGAGCACACCGAACCTTTACCAAAATAGACCATGTCATAGGACATCAAACAAGTTTCAATAAATTTAAAAGGACTCAAACATACAACGTATGGTGTGTGACCACAATGGAGTTAAATTAAAAATCACTAACAGATATACGGGAGAAGGCAATGGCACCCCATTCCAGTACTCTTGCCTGGAAAATCCCACGGACAGAGGAGCCTGGTAGGCTGCAGTCCATGGGGTCGTGGAGAGTCAGACACAACTGAGCGACTTCACTTTCACTTTCTACTTTCATGCACTGGAGAAGGAAATGGCAACCCACTCCAGTGTTCTTGCCTGGAGAATCCCAGGGACGGGGGGAGCCTGGTAGGCTGCCGTCTATGGGGTCGCACAGAGTTGGATACGACTGAAGCGACTTAGCAGCAGCAACAGATATATAGATATGCAAAATCTCCAAGTATTTGCAATCTAAATTCTCCTAAGTAATTCATGGATCAAGAGGAAATATAAAATGTCATTAGAAAATATTTTTAACTGAATGAAAATGAAAAACTGTATCAACAGTTGTGTAATGAAGCTGCAAAACCTAGAGGAAAACTAAAAACAACTGAACATCTATAGCAGAAAAGAATAAAAATCCCCAAAGAAAATAAACCTAAGTTTTAAGCAGAAAAGAAAAAAGTTTAAAAAGTAAACTGATCATTTCTTAAAATAAGAGAAATAGAGAAAAATCAGTGATACAAAAATGTATACTTAAAGGTCAACAAAATTGATAAATCTCTATCCAGACTGATAAGAGGAAAAAGGGAAAAGATGCAAATTACCAATATCATGAATGAGAGAAATGAGGTGATATCACTATATATTATACAGATATTTTTAAAATAATTTAAATAGCATGAAAAACTTCACACCAAAAAGATAATATTGATGAAATACATGCATTTCTTGAAGGACAGAAACTACCAAAGGCCACTGAAATAGAAAAAGAAAATTGGAATAATCCTATATTTACTAAATAAATTTTATTTGAGGTTTCAAGCCTTCCCAAAAGGAAATTTCAGGCCAAGCCAATTTCATCTCTAGTCAATTCTAGTAATCATTTATGGAAGAAATAATATCAATTATACACAAACTCTTCCAGAAAACTGAAAAGAAAGGAACACTTTCCAAGTTATTTTATAAGGACAGAATTACTCTGATACGAAAACTAGAGAAAATCACTGCAGATGGTGATTGCAGCCATGAAATTAAAAGACGCTTGCTCCTTGGAAGGAAAGTTACGACCAACCTAGACAGCATATTGAAAAGCAGAGACATTTGCCAACAAAGGTCCATCTAGTCAAGGCTATGGTTTTTCCAGTAGTCATGTATGGATGTGAGAGTTGGACTGTGAAGAAAGCTGAGCACCAAAGAATTAATGTTTTTGAACTGTGGTGTTGGAGAAGACTCTTGAGAGTCCCTTGGACTGCAAGGAGATCCAACCAGTCCATCCTAAAGGAGATCAGTCCTGGGTGTTCATTGGAGGGACAGATGTTGAAGCTGAAACTCCAATACTTTGGCCACCTGATGAGAAGAGCTGACTCATTTGAAAAGACCCTAATCCTGGGAAAGATTGAGGGCAAGAGGAGAAGGGGGCAGCAGAGGGTGAGATGGTTGGATGGCATCACCGACTCAATGGACATGGGTTTGGGTGGACTGTGGGAGTTGGTGATGGACAGGGAGGCCCGGCATGCTGCAGTTCATGGGGTCGCAAAGAGTCGGATACGACTGAGCAACTGAACTGAACTGAATACTAGACAAAGATATTATAAGAAAAGAAAAGATCAGATCAATATCCCTCATGAATACAGATTTTAAAATTCTTACATTTTAGCTAGTAGAATCCAAATTATGTAGAGAAGATAATATGTCATAATCAAGTGAGACTTATCCCAGGATTACAAGGTTGCTTTAATATTTGGAAATCTTTCAAGAAAATTCACCATATTAACACAATAAAAGAGAAAAACTACACTACCCCTTCAACAGATATGAGAAAGGCATTTGACAAAATGTAGTGGTGATTCAAAATAAAAGCTCTCAACAAACTAGAAATAAAAGGGAACGTCCTCAAACTGGTAGGAGCATCTACCAAAAAACAACAAAATACTACAGCTAACATCATACATGACTATGGAAAAGAATATTTTTCTTCTAAGATTGGAAATAAGGCAAGTATGTCTTTTTTCAACATTTCTAAGTCAGCACTGTTCCAGAGGTCTGAGCCAGTGCAATAAGGTAACAGGCGGCAGTGTTTTAGTCACTGAGTCGTGACCGACTCTTGTGACTCCGTGGACTGTAGCCCACCAGGCTTCTCTGTCCTTAGGGTTCTCCAGGCAGGCATATTGGAGTGGGTTGCCATTTCCTTCTCCAGGGGCTCTTTCCCACTCAGGAACTGAACCTGGGTCTCCTGCATTACAGGCAGATTCTTTACCGACTGAGCTACAAGGGAATCCAAGGGAACAGGAGGAAGAAGGAAAGAAGAAATTACATCTAAATTAGGAAAGAACCATTTAAGCTGCCTTTATTCACAGATGACATGATCGTCTTTGCAGAAATAGAATCTACAAAGAAAGAAGCAACTAGAATACGTGAGCTTAGCATAGTTGCAGAATTCAAGGTAAATATACAAATATCCACTATATTTTTATACTTTAACCATGGATAAGCAGAAATTGAGAAATACTTCTTACAATAGCATAAAAATATATAAATACTTATGGATAAATCTAACAAAAGTGTGAAAGCTTTAATTATATGGAAAAATATACAATGATTATGGATTGGAAGACTCAAAATTGTTAATAATTCAATGCTCCCTCAAATTGATCTGCAGTTTAAATGCAATATCATTCAAAGTTCAAGCAGGCTTGCTTTTCTTTTTTTGTAGAAACTGACAAAGTGATTGTAAAATTGAAATGTAAATTCAAAGAAGCTAGAATAGTCAAAACAACTTTGAGAAAGAAAAAGAATTGAGAGACTTACATTACCTGATTACAAGACTCATTGTAAGATTACAATAATGAGAACAATAGGGCATTGGTGTAGAGACAGACAAAGAAAACAATGGAATTGAAGAGACCGTACCAAAAAGACCTACATGCATTCAGTTATCTGATTTTCCACAAAGGCATAAAGTCACAGATACTGTTTCCAACAGATGCTGCAACACTACTGAATATCTATTTGTAAAACCATTAACTTCTATCCATACCTTGTACCGTATATAAAAATTAATACAAAATGGACCACAGACTAATAAAAAGCCCAAATCTATACAATTCCTGGAAGTAAAGAGGAGCAAATCTTTGTGGCCTTAAGTTATACAATTTACTTATATTGAGCACCAATAACAAATGTTGATAAACTGGACTTTACTAAAAAAAAATTTAATTTGCTCTTAAAAAGCTGTTATGAGAATGAAAATACAACCTGTAGACTGTGAGGAAGGATCTACAAATCACACATGTGATAAGTGTCTTATGTTCTAAATATAAAGAACACTCAAAACTCAGTATACAAAAGCAATCTGATTTTTAAAATGAGCAAAATATCTGAACAGACCATCCAAAAAAAAAACAGAAACAGATGGCAAGTAAGCTCAGGAAAACATACTCAACACCATTAGTCATTAGGGAAATGCATAGTAAAATCACAGTGAGATAACACATCACATACATTTTAGAAGGTCTAAAATCAGAAAGATTGACCATACCAAATGTTGGCTAAAACAGAGAACAATGGAACCCTCACACAATGTCAGTGGGAATGCAAGAGTGCAACCATTTGGAAAACTGACAGTTTCTCTACAAGTTAAACATACACCAGTCATGACCTAGACTTTCCCCTCCCAGGTATTTATCCAATGCCTCCATCAGTTCAGACCTCCATGACACAGTACCACAGATTACACAACAGACGTTTATTTTCCCACAGCTCCAGAGGCTGGAAGTCTGAGATCAAAGTGCCAACGGAACGGAGGCCTATCTCTTTGGCTTGAAAATGGTGCTCTCTTTTGTGTCCCCATGTGGCCTTTGCTCTATGCAGCACACAGAGAACGCTCTGGTGAAGTTCCTCGTCTTAAAAGACACCAGTCTGTACTTCCCGGTGGTAAGGTGGATGAGAATCCACCTGTCAATACAGGGGACACGGGTCTGATTGCTGGTCCAGGAACATTCCACATACCATGGGGGAACTAAGGCCCATGAGCCACAACTCCTGAGCCCACATGAAGCAACTCCTGAAGCCCATGTGCCTAAAACTTGTGCTCCACAACAAGAGAGGCCACTGCAAAGAGAAACCTGCGCACTGCAACAAAAGCCCAGCACAACCAAAAAATAAATGAAAAGACACAGTCCCACTGGATTAGGGCCTCACTCTTAGGACCTCATTTATATGATCTAAATCAACCCCCTTATGATTATACACTGGAAGTGACAAACAGAGTCAAGGGATTAGATCTGATAGACAGAATGCCTGAAGAACTATGCCAAAGAATATTCAAACTACTGCCCAGCTGCACTCCTTTCGCATGTTAGTAAGGTAATACTCAAAATACTTCAAGCTAGGCTTCAACAGTACATGAACTGAGAACTTCCAGATATACAAGCTCGATTTAGAAAAGGCAGAGGAACCAGACATCAAACTGCCAACATCCATTGGATCATAGAAAAAGCAAGAAAACTTCATAAAAAACATTGACTGAACAACAACTTAGGTCCCCATTTAACAACCTTAATTAGGTTGTTAAAGGCCCTGTTTCCAAATATAGTCACATTAGGGGTTGGGGCTTCACCTCATGGATTTGCAGGGGGTGCAGGGAAACACAGCTCTGTCCGTAACACCTAAGGAAATGAAAACATGTATCCACACAAAGCCTTGTTCACTGTGCTTTGTTTGTAATAACTAAAACCTGGAAACAACCCAGTGACCATCGATAGGTAAGAAGGTACACTGTGCAACAGCCTTAAAATGGAATGCTACTTAGCAACACAAAGGAAGGAACTATTACTGATACTCGGCAAAGCGGGTCCATCTCAAAATAACTATGCTGAATCGGGGGAAAAAAAGTCATGCAAAAAAGAGTTACCTGCCATATGACCATATTTACACAAACATTCTAGAAAATGGAAACTAACTTCTAATGACAGGGAACAAATCAGTGGAGGCATTAAGAAGGGGCACAAAAACACTTGAAGGTTATGGGTGTATTACAGATCCTGGTGATGGTTTCATGGGTGTATGTGCACGTCACCACTGTATGCTTCAAACATGTGCTATTTATTAGATGCCAATTATGCTTCCATAAAGGTAATTTTTAAAGGGCTGACATGGGAAAAATGAAGGCAAAACAAAGACTTTTTTGATAAACAAAAACTGAGAATTCACAAGCAGCAAATCTACACTGCAAGAAATGTTAAAGGTAGTTCTTCAGACTGAAGGGTATTAATAGTAGATTGGTGCTCAGATCAACAAGAAGAAATGAAGACACTAACAGCCGATTAAAAAATAAATTGAAAGAAATAATGATAAGAGTAATTTTATTTCAACAAATCTGACAACTTAGATGAAATGGACAAAATCTTTGAAAGAAAAAAAAATTACAAAAATGAAGAAGAAATAGAACACCTGAATAGCCCATATATACACTTTCTAAATTTACTTTTTATTTCATATTGGGATACAGTTGATATGCAATGTCTTGTTGGTTTCAGGCATACGGCAAAGTGACTCAGTTATACATACACATATACCCATTCTTTTCCATAGAAAAAGCAAGAGAATTCCAGAAAGACATCCACTTCTGCTTCATTGACTACGCTAAAGCCTTTGACTGTGTGGATCACAGCAAAGTGTGGAAAATTCTTAAACAGATAGGAATACCAGACCTGACTCCTGAGAAATCTGTATGCAGGTCAAGAAGCAAAAATTAGAGCCAGACATGGAACAACAGACTGGTTCCAAATTGGGAAAGAAGTATGTCTAGTCTGTATATTGTCACTCTGCTTATTTAACTTCTATGCAGAGTAAATTACACAAAATGCCAGGCTGGATGAATCACAAGTTGGAATCAAGATTGCCAGGAGAAATATCAGCAACCTCAGATATGCAGATGACACCACCCAACGGCAGAAAGTGAAGAACTAAAGAGCCTCTTGATGAAAGAAGAGAGTGAAAAAAGCTGGCCTAAAACTCAGGATTCAAAAACGAAGACCATGGCATCCAGTGCCATCACTTCATGGCAAATACATGGTAAAACAATGGAAACACTGACAGATTTTCTTTTCTTGGGCTCCAAAAGTACTGCAGACAGTGACTGCAGCCACGAAATTAAAAGATGCTTGCTCTTAGGAAGAAAAGCTATGACAAACCTAGATAGTATATTAAAAAGCAGAGACACCGCTTTGCCAACAAAGGTCCATATAGTTAAAGCTATGGTTTTTCCAGTAGTCATGAATGGATGTAAGAGCTGGACCGTAAAGAAGGCTGAGTGCCAAAGAATTGATGCTTTTGAACTGTGGTGTTGGAGAAGACTTCTGAGAGTCTCTTGGACAGCAAGGAGAGCAAACCAGTCAATCCTAAAGGAAATCAACCCTGAATATTCACTGGAAGGACTGATGCTAAAACTGAAGCTCCAATACTTTGGCCATCTGATGTGAAGAGCTGACTCATTGGAAAAGGCTCTGATGCTGGAAAAGATTGAGGGCAGGAGGAGAAGGGGGCAGCAGAGGATGAGGTGGTTGGATGGCATCACCGACTCAATGGACATCAGTGTGAGTAAGCTCTGGGAGATGGTGAAGAACAGGGAAGCCTGGCGTGCTGCAGTCCATGGGGTCGCAAAGAGTCGGATACGTCTGAGCAAATGAAATGATCTGAACTAACTGATATACGAGAAACAAACAACTGGAAAATAAAAATTTTCTTAAAAACCCATTTACAATGGTTTTCAAAACCATGAAATACTGAGAAATAAATTTAATGTAATATGTGAAATCTCTGAACACTGGAAACTACAAAACCCTGCTGAGAGACACTAAAGAAGATCTAAATAAACAGAGAAATATAATGGTCATGAGTCAGAAGACTCAATATCATTAAGATGTCAGTTCTTTTGATATTGATCTGTTTATTAAATATAATCCTAATCAAAATGCCAGGAGGCACTTTTTTTTTTTTAGAAAGTGACAAAATGACTACAAAATTGAAATGGGATGATAAAAACCTAAAATAGCCAGAAAAAAATTTGAAAAAGGAAAACAAGTTTGGAGGATTTGACGATCCAATTTTAAGAACTACTGTAAAGCTACAGTAAGGGGAAAGATAGCTATATTAACCAATGAACAGGACTGAGAACCCAGAAAGCGACCCGTGCGTACATGGACAACTGGTTTTCAAACAGAGGTCCAAAAGCAATCTAATGGGGAAAGGAATGTCTTTTCAACAAACGGTGCTAAAACAGCTGAGCATACACTGCGTGACAAAGCTCAACAAATCTTACCTTGTACTAGACACAAAACTTGACTCAAAATGGACCCAAGACTTAAAAATACAAACAAAAACTATGAAACTAAAAAAACACAGGAGAAGGTCTGTGCAGCCTTAAAGTGGGCAAAGATTTCTCCGCTAGAACACACAAAAAAGCCATGGAATGGGAAAAAAACATACAAAGAACTCCTGGACCGTCATCACCATCCTCACTATTATTATCACCTTAAATAGGCAAAAGACTAGAACTGACTTTCTGAGAAGAAGGTATTCAAATGGCCGACAAACCCATGAAAAGGAGAGCAGCATCACTCGCCATCAGGAAAATGAAATGAAAGCCACGAACAGATACCACTTACACGTCCACTACAATGGCTAAAATGGACAAGACTGACCACACCAAATGTTGGTGAGAATGGGGGACAACTGAGACCTTCCTACACTGCTAATGGGAATGCAGAACGGTACAACCACTTGGGAAGCAGGCTAGCAATTTATTACAAATGCAAACGTATATGTTTGCATATATACATACGATACCACCTAATGGCTACACTCCCAGTTACATAAAAGACAAGTGGAAATACATACCCATACAAAGACCTTTTTCATGAACAGTCACAGCAGCTTCATTTATATTAGTCATAACCCCAAACTGGAGACAACCCAGAATGCCATCAACAGGTAAATGGATAAACAGATTGATACAGTCATACCCTGGAATATGACTCAGCAATAGAGAGGGATAATGAGACATACAGCAATGTGGATGAATCCCAGACAATTATGCTAACAGAAGCCAGGTACGAAAGAGTATCTACTGCATGATTCCATTTATACAGAAGTCCAGAAAAAACACATCTTTAGTGACAGAAAATAGATCAGTAGCTACCAAAGGGCTGAAGCAGAGGAAGAGATTTACTGCAAAGGGGCGGGAGGGAACCCGTGAATGATGAAAATGCTCTGTATCCTGATTGCAGTGGTGGTTCTGCAAATGTATACACCTGTCAAAACTCATTGATTTGTGCACAGTAATGGGTGGCAGTTAACTGTATTAAGTTGTAATATAGTTGATTTTTTAAAAAAAAGGTTCAGAAGCCTACTTAAAGGAGGCTCAACTCACCAAATACTGGGCAATTTGAGCACTGGAATAATAAGAGCCACAACTGATTGACTTAATCAAATATGTTATAAAGACAAAAATTCATAATGATACAAAAAAAAAGAAGAAAAAGTCCATGAAAACCTAATTAGGTACTTTTAGAGATGCTAGGGAAGCAACTCATTATTCTGAAAACTTGTAAATAAAGGAAAAGACTCAAGCTTTTCTCTTGCCTTTTCTGTCCTCAGGGTAGCTAAGTTTGAAAGCAAAGCTTTCTCTGTAGAAGTAGTCCGGTATTCTACAACCTCTAATGAATTCGTAGATCTCAACAGTGATCATTAGTAACTACTGAGATCATTAGGTGAAGACCTGATGAGGATTTTATAAATGGGATGCCAGGCAGACAAGCCCTGAACTCCCTGATGAATCACATCATCATCAAAAGTGGCTCAACCAGACGTTGGGGGCCTCCTGATAGAAGAATGTACCATGACCTGTTCTTCAAAAAACTGAGCCTGAATCTGATCAAATATTCTTGAAAAGGGGAAGAGAGAAAAAAAGGAAAAAAATCCCTGAATCTTATCAAGCATCTATCATAGGTACTACCTGGGAGCTTATTAGAAATGTATCTTCTCTGACCCCACTCCAGACCCACTGAGTCAGAATTAGAATCAGAGTAACAAGTTCCCCTGGTGATTTTGCGTGCACATCGCAGCATCAGAAGCCCTGTCTAGCCTCAGCTCCCAGTTTATAAGACAGGCAGGGAACAGAGGAATGTGCTAGATGACACCACGGGGGATGCAACGAGGAAAATGAAGGACGAACAACCGGTGTATTCCCCCATAAATAAATTACAAGGAAGGAAAGTAACCCAGAGATTGAACAAGGCTTAAGAGCTCTGTCAACCAAATGTTCAGTTCCTCATTTGAACAAGGCAACTGTTTTAAGAATGTTTAAAACCATGAGGCAATCAGGGCAACTGAAATATGGATTGAATATCTGATGATATGAAGGAACTATTGCTAAATTGTTAGAAGGACAATGGTATTATAGCAATCTTTTTCAGTCTTTATCTTTTAAAGAAGTAAGAGTGGGTGCAAATGAAATACTGGGCTTCCCAGGGGGCACTAGTGGTAAAGAAGCTGCCTGCCAGTGCAGGAGACAAGAGATGCGGGTTCGATCCCTAGGCTGGGAGGAGGGCATGGAAATCCACTCCAGTATTCTTGTCTGAGGAATCCCCATGGACAGGGGAGCCTGGCGGGCGACCATCCTTAGGGTGACAGAGACTCGGACACGACTGAGCGACTTAGCACACACGCACAAATGAAATACTAGCATGTTTATGGGATTCATGTCAAAACAATTCAGCAGTGGGGGTGGGGAGGGAGAGACTACTGGGGAAAATGAGTAGGATCAGAGCTAAAAGAAGCCTGGCCATATGTTTATAATTGTTGAAACTGGGTGCTGGAGGTTCATTAAACAGTTTCTCTACTTTGGTATATATTTAAATGCTTCAATAATACAAAGTTTCCTTAAAGTGCTCTGTGGGGAGGAATGAGCTTCACAAATGGGGCCGGAAACAACAAGCCGAGGGAGGACCTGAGGAAACCTCACAGCAGGCACAGCACAGGCATAATTAAAGCAAAACCACAGCTACAGCAACATACATCTGTCTTGTCTCGTCCGGAGTGCGGTCCCACCCTGCCAGCAGGGCTCCAGTGGTCTTCAGAGGCAAGGCCGAGTCACCGAGGCTGGAGGCAACACTGTGCTGCGTAAATGAGACTCTGGAGCTCGGTGATGCTCCTACCTAGGTGCCAGTGGTTTCTATAGAAACCACCAGAGAATGGTATTTCGGAGAGCACAAAGCGTCTCCACTGGTCTCCACCAGCTTTGTTCACACTTACCCATCAGCATCTGAGATCCAGCCTATCAAAGCGGGCCTCGTGGCTCACTTTTTAAAATAGGTACAGCTCATTATAAGGCACCTGCTCTCAAACGTTTCCAAGGAAACAGAGGCCCCAAGACGCCCTTCTCTAAATTCATTAGCATTTAACAGCCCTTAATGAGGCTTAAAGATGGCGCGCTTTAATAACCATATGCTGGGGGAGGACACCTTTCCCTTTGGCATTTAGGTATAACTGATGAGCTGGCTTAGGCTCCCGGAGGACCAGCCTCTGCTCCGAGCCTTCCTTAAAGGCAGAGTGGTGAGCACTAGGGGTGTCCGTGTGCCTGGGGAGGGCTCCTTGTCCCGAAAGCCTCCCTTGAGGTGCTCAGCCCTGGGCCCCAACCTACACATGGCCAGGGTGGAGGCCCTGCACTGATATCTGGGCTAGCCTTGACTCCTGACTCTCCTCTACACACACACACACACACACACACACACACACACACACACACACACACACCAACTTACACACTCACACACCCTGTGTGCACTTCAGTCACACAGACTCCTCACTGTTCCCTTATGTGTCAAGCCCCTCCATGCCTCTGTGCCATGGTGCATTCCTTATGCCTAGAATTCCTCACCCTGACTTGCTGCCTAGAAAACTCCTATGCATCCTTTAAAACCCTCTTTGTCAACTGAGCCTCCCAAAGAGCCAGAGAGACTCATCAGTTCCTTCCTCTGCGGGCCTTCCACCATCCCCCCATGACAACTATCATCACTCTGCTCTCTAAGTGTCCGATTCTGTCCCCTCCCCTTGGCTGTGAGCTCAGGGCTAGGCGTGGGGATGAGCCCCTTTCCCCTCTATCCCACAGCTACTCACCATTCAGCAGGTATTTGGTGAGTGTTTGAAGGCTCCCTGACGAATGGATGTAGACTGAACAGCTCCAGGGCCCTAGGGAGTCAGTCAGCAGGTGCGGGGAGGGGAAGCCCCTGTCTGGGGGGTTGCAGCTCCCCCTGGGGAGAGGGTGCTGACCCCTCACAGCATGTGGCCTCAGCCGAGCCTCCCCAGCGACACGCGGCGGAGAAGGGCCCTGCTCCGTGCAGACCTCATCTCAGAGTCTAGCCCCTGCCTGACAGATGGGGGGACTGAGGCCCAGAGGACGGGGTGCTGAATGTAGGGCTCACCAGGGCCACTTAGGCCTTTCCCAAGGGGGAGGGGTGGGGAAGCAGAGGAGGAGACTGTCCTTAGGATGACTTGGAGAGGAGGAAGCCGCCACCAGTATGGGGGGGGGGGAGGAGGCATGTGGGAGGGCAAGGGCCTCCCACCTCTCCCTCTCCACGCCCCCTGAAATTGCTGGGCTCACGCCAGAGGCTAGGCTCCTCTACTGCCTCCAAGCAGCAGCAGGATCTGCCTCCTGGAGACCGCCTTGCTCGGCGGGACACCCACAGTGGGGCCTGAGGAGATGATGCAGTGAACGGGGGGGGGGGGGGGGCTGGTTACTGGGGCAGGTCATGAGCCTCGGGCCTGAGGGAGCGGGGGATGAGGGGACCCTGGAGAGAAGCAGCCAAGTGTGTCTCACTCTCCAGGAGCTCCAGGGAACCCAGGAAACTCCCCCACCCCTGGCCACCTCTGGGTCGAGCCTGTGTGGCCACCTTCCTCTGTCTCTCGGGCGGTTTAGTGGCCAGTCTCTTGGGAATCACAGGACCAGCAACAGCTCCTGGGCGCCTGGGGCTGGGTTCCCACTGAGGCACCTCCTAAGGGCCCGCTCTCCATTCGTCCCTCCATTCCAAGCCTCCATAATCACTAGGCAATAATTAATTCATTTCTCTCTTTTAAAAATTAATCAAAGACACAAGGGAATGTATATCTGAGCCTCTGATCAGCCTGAGAGGACCCCTGTTATCGCACTGGGTTAGAACACCTTCGACCGAAAGCAGGCACTTGACATTTTGGTCAGGTGCGCTGCCTGGCTGGGGGGAAAGCACGACCTCCACTGAGCTTCTAGCAAAACTGAAGGCAGCTGGTGAATGCCGATCACTGCAGGCTCGTAGAAAGCACGGCCCCGCAGTGACTGTCTGAGAAGCCCCTGGACAGCAGGGAGCATTAGCTGAACACCTACTGTGTGCGTGCACCTTGCCAGGTGCTTCCCCTATGACCCCGCTCCATGCTCATAACCGCCCTGGGGGTGGGGATCCCCAGCCCCGCTGTGTAGACGAGGACACCAGACACAGAGACGTGACGGGCTGGCCGGTAATCACCCTGCTGGGTGGAGGCAAAGTCAACGCAGCTGACACTGGAGCCCCACCCCACCCCACCCCACTGCACCCCACAGGCTGCCCAGCCAGGGGCAGAGAGTAGCTGCTCAATTAGTGCCTGCTGGATCTGAGCCGGATCTGAACACGACCCACGGAGAGGCCGTCACGTTGGAAACAACTGTGAAATTTCAAATTACAGCTGCAGAGCGCGAGGGAGAGGAAAAAAAGCAGAAATAGACAATTACACGTGTATCCACGTTGCTGATCCTCTCAAGTGAAAAATTGGTTTTCCGCACTGTACAATGGAGGCATGAATTAAGAGCGGGTTCTAACAATGCAGCCGCCCCCAAGGCGGCCCGGCTCAGTGGTGCCCACGCCCCTCTGCTGTGCCCAGCGTGCACGCCTCTCTTCCAGGCATCTCAGACCCTCCGGAGACCATGGGGGCAGCATGCAGAGGCTCAGGCCTGCCCGGGGCAGGAGGGACAGAGAGTGTGGGGCTGTCCTGCCTGGGCCTGAGAGGGGGAAACCAGAGCACAATGGCCTTTGCCCCCTGAGACCCAGTCCATGGCCAGGACAGGGGCCCTGGAAGGAAGCAGGCCTCCAGTTAGGCAGTACCCTCTCACCCCGCCTCTCCCCAGCCTCCAGCCCATCCCTCTGAACCAGACCTTCCCTGAGGGTGGTGAGTGTTCATACATCTCTCTTATGCCCCAAACAAGCCAGCTAACCCACCAGCCCTGTTCGTAGGGTACACACTGGTCATCCCTTAGGGAAGGAAGCGGCCAGTGGAATCCAGAACCTGAAACCACACACACCCTTAGATCAAATCTGCATCCAGGGGGTCTCCCCTGGTGGTCCAGGGGTTAAGAATCCGCCTTCCAATGTGAACTGGTACAGCCACTCTGGAGAACAGTATCGAAGCTCCTCCAAAAACTAAAAGCAGAGCTACCATGCATGCGTGCTCAGTTACCTCAGGTGTGTCCAGCTCTGTACGACCCCGTGGACTACAGCCCGCCAGGCTCCTCTGTCCATGGGGTTCTCCAGGCAAGAATACTGGAGTGGGTTGCCATGCCTCGCTCCAGGGGATATTTCCAACCCAGGGAAGGGACTTGAGTCTCCTGCATTGCAGGTGGATTCTTTACCGCTGAGCCAGTGGGGAAGCCCAGAGCACCATTTGACTCTGCAATCCCACTCTTAGGCACATACCCAGAGAAAACCATGATCTGGAAGGACACATGGACCCCGACGCTCACTGCAGCACTGCTTACAATAGCCTAGACGTGGAGGCAGCCCAAACATCCGCTGACAGAGGAATGGATAAATAAGAAGTGCGGGCGGGCGTGCGGGCATGCGTGCGTGCGTGTGTGTGTGTGTGCGTGTCTGTGTGTGTGTCTGTGTGTGTGTGTGATGGAATATTACTCAGCCATTAAAAAGGATCCAGCCACGCATTTTGCAGCAACATGGATGGATCCAGAGACTGTCATCCTGAAATCCGATGGAGAAGGAGAAACATCATATGACATCCCTTATATGTAGAATCTTTTTAAAAAATGATACGAGTGAACTTACTTACAGAACAGAAGAGACTCACAGACTTGGAAAATGAGCTTACCATTGCTGGGGGAAAAGGGATAATTAGGGACTTGGGGAAGGTCATGTACACCCTGTTACATTTAAAATGGATAACCAACAAAGACCTACTGTATAGCACATGGAACTCTGCTCAACGGTTATGTGCCAGCCTGGATAGGAGCGGGGTTTGGGGGAGAATGGATACACGTATATGTTTGGCTGAGTCCCTTCACTGTTCACCTGAAATTACCACCACATGGTTAATCAGGTATATCCCAACAAAAATAAAAGGTTTAAAGAGAAAAAATAAAAAGAATCCACCTTCCAATGCAGGGGACGCAGGTTCAACCCCTGGTCAGGGAAGTAAGATCCCACATGACACGGGACAGCTCAGCCCGCGCACTCTGCAACCCATGTGCCGAAACTAGAGGGCTCACATGCCGCAGCTAAGCGCCCCGTGCCTGTCACAGCCAAATAAATATATTAAAAGTCTTTAAAGTCTGCATCTGGGGATTTACATACAGAGATGTTTACATCAGTGTTGTAGTAATGGAAATACTGGGAATATGATAAATACCCAATAATTAGAGGACTGGTTAAGTCCCTTATAGGATATTGGGTAACTATTAAAAAATTACATCATCCAAAAACTTTTTAACCATACAGAAACACTAACAATGTATTAAGCAGGGGAAAATCATCTAAAGATGTAAACATACGCATTAAAAAACTGGAAGGAAGGACCCCAACTGTCAACGGCGGTTCTCGGTGTGTTGAAATTGAATGGTTATCTTCCTCATTACAGTTTCCTATTTTCCGAGGAGGCTGCAAAGAGCGCAGATTACTTCCGTAATGAAAATGCACTTCCAGAGCACAGCCTCCCTCTCTGCTCTCTCGTCACAGGCACACCCGACGCCCTTTTCTGCCTCCACCGATGCACGCTGCTGGCATCCTGAGTCCCCGCCCCCAACAGCTCTCAGCCCTGGACCCAGCTCTCCTCCCAGGTCTCCGGCTGCTCCTTCACGAGCTCCTCGTCCTCTACCCTCTTTGGAAAATAACATGCCTACTCTTTTATTCTTAAGAGTAAATCCCATGCGTGGCAGACAAGTCAAATAGTCTGGGAAGGTGTGAAGTCCCCCAGGCATGTGAGGTGGTGGCTGTGGGGAGGGCTCGGGGAAGGCTGGGCACTCAGAGGCACAGCTGGTGGCCGAGGCAGGGCTGTCCTCACCAGGAAGGCAGGCCTGGACCTGCCCTCATGGGCAGTGTAGGGTCGGGAAGGGCTCTGAGCCCAGAGGTACACGGGTTTGGATTTGCGTTTCCCGAAGATGACCTTGCGGTGTGGAAGACAGAAGGGGTGGACGATGGGCAGTGCTGGGGTCCCCGGGGAAGAGGGTGAGGAGCCAACCTGGTGAGGATGAGAGACAGCAGGCGTAAGGGGAAGCGATGGGGCCGCAGCCGGCCCACCTGGGCCCTGGGTCATATCAGGAGGGAAAAGACCCTCCTTCCAGTGAGATCATCCCTGATGAAGGCAGGGCTGGGCCAGTGGAACACTGGCCGATTCCAACACTCAGCCACCCGCTGACCACGTGCTTGTGTGCAAAGACAACCTGCACGACCTCATGTGTCAGCCCCAGAGGAGGGAAGCGCAGGGTATGGTGGGGGGTGTGGGGGTGGCGAGGGGACAGCAGTCCTGAAGCTGCCACCGAGGTTTCCCACTTGGCCCAGCAACTCAGTGGATTAAAGATGCCAAGCGCAGGCGTGAGGCATTTCCTGTAGCTTCTTTGAATCCAGAAAACTAGGGAGATGGCCTACACATGATAGGTGCTTGGCAAATGTTCAGGGAATAAATGAATGAAACAAGCCAGATAACCAGACCTTTCTTTAAAAAAAAAAAAAAAAGTAAGTGACAGGCTATAATTAAAAACCGAGAAATCTGCGTGATGTGAAAAGGACATGCAGGGGGTGGTGAGGAGAGACGTCCACCATTCATCTCCTCCCTGAGTCCACGGGATGAGTGGACCACTCAGCACAGTCTAATTACAGGAGGCCCTGTGCCATTTCCTCCCTCACAGTCCACCGCCTTTCTCAGCTAGCGCGCTGGATCCGCAGACAGATACCAGGCAGGCTTCTCGTCAGGGCCGGTGGGGAAGGCTGTGGCCGCCGGCAGAGTGGGCCCACTGGCGGGGCTCACAGGACGTCCACGTGCCGAGAATGCACTGCAGTCAGCACAGCCCTCGGAGCGGGAACTTGGATCGCATGAACTTTAAGTCATAGAATCTCTGCAGAGTTTGGCTGCAGATTCACGAAGGTGGTTGTGATCATTTATTTGAGTAACACGGAGCCACTGACCCCATGCCAACAAGACGGGGTCTGGGGACATGATGCCAGGTTGGACGAGCCCTCACATTCCAGTGGAGCGGGAAGCTGATACTTGCCAAGAAGCTACAAGCCGCGACAAGGAAGGGAAGGGGGGCAGTGGGGCTTGAGGAAAAGGCCCTGGAGAGGACACAGCCGTGGACACCCGCAGGACAGGAGGCACTGGGCCAACGGAAGTGGGGACATTCAAAGCCAGGAGGAAAACACCCACCTGGGGCCACGTGGGGTCCAGCAAGCCCACCAGAACCCCTCGCCCCACTGATTACAACTAAAACTCTGGGGAAAATGCAGAAAGCAACTCCCCGAGGACTCTGAAAGTAAACATAAGCAAATAGACCCCAGAGAGAGGGCGAAACCTGCAGACATGACGAGCACAAAGGTGAGAAGCTATTTTCTTTTCCGGTTCTTTTTTTTTTTTCCCTTCTTATTTTCTCTAATAGCTTTGACATACGAGCAGGCCCTCAGTGGAGCTCTGGTGGCAGCTTCAAAATACACAAGTGAAAAAGGACAAGACTGAAAAGAGAAACACACGAACCCATGATTGTAGTTGGCAGCTTCAACACTCCTCTCCCAATAACTGAAAGAACAGGTAGACAAAAAAATCAGCCAGGATCTAGAAGAACTAACTGAACAATCCCTTCATCTAACTTAATCAAACTGTCATTTGCAGAACACCCCACCCAATAACAGCAAGACACACGTTCTTGCCAAGAGCATACGGAATAGTCAATGAAACAAAACATATTCTGGGACATGAAAGTATTGAAATCATACAAAGTATGGTTTCTGAGCATAACAGAATCAGTAAACAAGAAGTTAGTAACAGAAAGATAATCCCTATATATTTAGAGGCTAAGTTTTGTTGTTGTTGTTGTTTAGTTGCTAAGTCATGTCTGACTCTTTGCAACTGCATGGACTTCAGCCCATCAGGCTCTTTTGTCCATGTGATTCTCCAGGCAAGAAGACTGAGTAGGTTGCCATTTCCTTCTCCAGAGGATCTTCCTGACCCAGGGATCGAATCCGTGTCTCCCGCATTGGCAAGCAAACTCTTTACCTCCGAGCCACCAGGGAAGCCCAGAAGCTAAGTAACAAGTTCTAAATATCCCATATGTCAAAGAGGATGTTAAAACTAAGATTAGATAATATTTTTTAATTGCATGAAAACTTAAATGTTGCACATCAAGATTTGTGGAGTGCTCTTAGAGAGAAATGTATAGCATTCAAATGCTTATGTTAAAAAGGATTTTGAATCAATAATCTAAATTGCTGCCTTAAGAAATAAGAAGAGGAAGAGCAAATTAAACCCAAAGCAAGTAGAAGAAACTAAATCTCTAGCCACACTAAGAAAAAAAAAGGCATAAATATCCATATCAGGAATGAAAAAGACAGAACCTAAAGACATCAAAAAGGATAACAAAGGAATATTATGAACAAGTTGGGGCTTCCCTGGTGGCTCAGACAGTAAAGGATCTGCCTGCAATGCAGGAGACCCAGGTTCCATTCCTGGGTCGGAAAGATCCCCTAGAGAAGGGGATGGCTGCCCACTCCAGTATTCTTGCCTGGAGAATTCCATGGACAGAGGAGCCTGGCAGGCTACAGTCTACGGGGTTGCAAAGAGTCGGACACGACTGAGCCATCATCACTTTCACCTCATGAAAAAGTTTATGAAATTTGATAACATAGATGAAACAAACCAATTCTTTGAGAAACACAAACTACCAAAGCTCATTCATGAAGAAATACAGTCTGCACAGATCTATATAAAACCTGACGGAGAGGATTTCCCTGGAGGTCCAGCGGTAAGACTCTGAGCTCCCAGTGCAGGGGGCCCAGGTTCAATCCCTGTTCAAGGAAGTAGATCCCACATGCCACAACTATGAGTTAGTGCGCAGCAGCTAAATTATCTTGCATGCCACAACCAAGACTTGGCATAGAGAGATGGACAGACTTTCAGCAGTCCCCAGTGAGACACCACTTCACATCCACTGGGACAGAGATAAGCAAAAAGACTGATAACAAGGGAGGTGAGGACGGGAAAACTCAGAACCTTCCTTGGAATGAAAAATAGTGCAAACACTCTGGAAGACAGTCTGGCGGTTCTTCAAACTGTATGATTCTGTGTATACACAATGTCCAGAATAGGCGATCTACAGAGACATCTGGAGAAAACACTTGAGAGTCCCTTGGACAGCAAGGAGATCCAACCAGTCCATCCTAAAGGAAATCAACCCTGAATGTTCACTGGAAATACTGATGCTAAAGCTGAAGCTGCAGTACTTTGGCCCCCTGATGCAAAGAGCTGACTCACTGGAAAAGACCCTGATGCTGGGAAAGATTGAGGGCAGAAGAAGGGGGCAACAGAGGATGAGATGGCTGGATGGCATCACCGACTCAATGGACATGAGTTTGGGCAAGCTCTGGGAGATGGTGAAGGACAGAGCAGCCTGGCGTGCTGCAGTTGATGGGGTCGCAAAGAGTCAAACACGACTTAGCATCTTAGCGACTCAACAACAGAGACAGAAGGTAGACCGACGGTTACCAGAGGAGCTGGGGTGACTGCTGAAGGGCACAGGGCTTCTTTCTGAGGTGATGAAAATGTTCTGAATTGGCTGTCGTGATGGTTGAGTAGTTCTGTAAATATACTAAAAACAAATGAGTCCCGTGCTATACATGAAGGCATCTGTGAATTTCATTTCAGCAAAGCCACCACCAAAAAATTTTAATAAGTATTTCAAGTACATTAAGACAAAGAATAACTAGGGCATCAAACCTATGATTTTTTTGGATGCTATTAGTTACGGCAAGCTAAAATAAGTGTTTAAGTAAAACAAAAACTGTGAATCAATTTCATATACATATTAAATTTTTTTAAATCTCGAAAAAATATCTCAAGGGAGAGATGTTCAGTGTATGTAACACAGCTTATTTCAGTGATAAAATGAATTGCAAAGGACATACACATTTATATATATAATCATTACAAATTTCATGAAAATATTAAATTTTTTAAAATCTCAAGGACAGGTGTTCAGGGTATGAAACACAGCTTCTTTTAGTGGCAAAATGAGCTACAAAGGACACACACTGACATTATGTAAATACTGTATTTCCGTCATCACTACAGGTCCATTCAGAATCTGCTTTCTATTTTTTGACAGCACTACTGCAGCTTTAAGAGCCCGAGTGCTCACATGGGGACAGGGCCCTCCCGAGTAGCACCTTCTCCCGTGGACACACACTGAGCTCCCAGGGGCAGGTCCCATTTCAGACTTTTAACCAGCGTCTGCTTGGCACCCCGAGGAAAGTGCTGCTGAGTGAAGGTGAAGAGAAGGATCTGGCTGGGGGCAGTCTCTGAGATTCTGGACCCCAGGAACCCTTTCTCCAGCTTTGCCCAAGATTTTGGATGACCCAGGAGACAAGGGGAACTCCCCAGCCGCTTAAGGTAGCCGGTGAGGCCCACAGGTCCACCAACACCAAAGAAATGGCCCTTCTCGGCCCTTCTTCCAGATGCTGAGCTCCTGGCTCTGGGACGATGCCTGGTGTCCAGCGGGGGCTCAGTTACTGAAGTGTGTCCTCCTCCTGCTGTAGGAAGAGGCAGAATTCAGAATAAGATCCGGGTGCAGATGCAAGTTGGAGAAGGCAATGACACCCCACTCCAGTACTCTTGCCTGGAAAATCCCATGGATGGAGGAGTCTAAAGGCTGCAGTCCATGGGGTCACTAAGAGTCAGACACGACTGAGCGACTTCACTTTCACTTTTCACTTTCATGCCTTGGAGAAGGAAATGGCAACCCACTCCAGTGTTCTTGTCTGGAGAATCCCAGGGACGGGGGAACCTGGTGGGTTGCCGTCTATGGGGTCACACAGAGTCGGACACGACTGAAGTGACTTAGCAGCAGCAGCAGAGCAGCAGCAAATTCAAGTCCGCAGTGGCTGCAGACTCCTGCCCTGAAAGCTGGACCTTCCAGGACTGGTTTCCTCGTCCACACGTGGGGCACAATGCCCACATGGAGATGCTGGGCTTGTGACTTCTGACCTGAGGCCACAGGGCCCTGCACTCTCCACTTCACAGCTGGGTCCTCTGACACCAGGCACTAGGCTGCAAGCGGCAGGGCTGAGCGGGCATCTGAACTCAAGGGCTGCCCTGTGTAGGCTTCCCTAGGACCCAAGTGCCTGGCTCTCACTGCCAAAGCTTTCCTTACATGCCAGACTGACGCTTCACTCAACCTGTGAACAGGAGGACCTGCTATGGTGTGGAAGTCCAGGCTCTGGGTCCAGGTCCTACCCCACTATCAACCGGCCCTATGCTGGCACCTCTGTGAACCTCAGGCTCCCTGCCAGGGGGACAGGGTGACAACAGTGCCTGGCACGCCTCCCAGGATTGCTGTGTTGCTATGGGTGGCACAAGGGGCGGGCCCATCACAGAGTCAGCCGGGCAGTGACTGCCCAGTCCACACCACCGTATGTAGGGGCTAGGAGGCTGCAAGGCTGAGCGCTCCCCACTGCCACTGGACAGACGAGGCTGTGACCACCTCCCCTCGGTGCCAGGCTGCCCACGCCCCTTCCCCACCTCCGCCTCCTCCTTTATCTCCCGCTCTCATCTGCATAAGAAAGTTTGGTTTGAGGCAAAACTTAGTCAGAACTGCACAAGTACAAAGAATCCAAATAAAAAGACTTTTTAACATTAAGCTGATGAAAGAGACAAATGGAGAGTAATCAAAACCTCATTAGGACAAATAAGCAACCATCCTGCAACACCGCAAAAATGGACAGCGCCCAGAACCCAGAGCCAAGGGCACTGCGTCTCCCAGGCAGCTGCCCTCGTGGGAGCCAACACTTCAGGATGCTCTCACCGGCCCGGCAGACACCCTGCACAACACCATTTGGGGTTCAGGATTCTCACTGATGCACCCAAATCCTGGCTCCCAGGATGGTGGTTCACAACTCCAGCTCTGCATTAGAATCACTTGCAAAGTTTTCAAAATGCTGGACGCAGAGACCACCTGCAGAGGGGCTGGGTCTCCTCTAAGGTTCTGGGTGCTCTGACCACCAGGTCAGCCAGTGAAGACCAGCAACCACTGGCTGAGTGACCGGCTGGTTCATCCCCCCACCCCTGTCCAGGGCACGATGCCCATGGTGGGCACCTAAGAAGAGCGTGTTAACAGATGCTAGCTCAACTTCCAATTCAACTGGGAGGGCTCATCACGTGCGATTTTTGTTTTCAATTGGTCTTGATTTAGGCCGTTAGTCATTCCTGCGACAATTCCTTCCCATCCGCCCAGCACTCGGCCAGGCGCTGGGAATACAGCAGAAGTGAGCAAATTCCTGCCCTCAGGGAGTCTACGCTCTGCAGGGAAAGTGCACCAGAGTAAGAGGCTCTGACAAGGGGCAGAGATGAGATTCCAGGCGGATGGGAAGGCTGGTCCAGAGCACTGCACTGCCCACCCCTTCACACTGTCACCTGCCTGAGGACACATACCTGCAGTGGGTCTGGGACAAAACTCCAGAAGGAGGTCAAGACACCAGTTCAAGATCTGCAAGTCAAGACGGCCCTTTACAAACTTAAAAAGAAAGAAAGGAAAGGGGCTCTCCCGGTGGTTCAGTGCTTAAGATACAAGGGACACTGGTTTGATCCCTCATCTGCGAAGATCCCACGTGCCAAAGGGCAACTAAACCCCAGCGCCACAACTACTGAAGCCCACATGCCCCAGAGCCTGTGCTCCGCAACAAGAGGGGCCACTGCAAAGAGAAGCCCTCCCGTCACAACTAGAGAGGAGCCCCCAGCCAGAGAAAGCCCGCGAGCACAGCGATGAAGACCCAGCAAAGCCAAAAATAAAGCTGTATTTAAAAAAAAATTTTTTTTTTTTTTAAAAAAAGAAAGAAAATCTGTAGAACAAGCATGGAAGATTGATGATTCAGGTCAGACCAACACTAGAACAAAACTGTGCGGGCCTGTCGGAGCGGATCTCATCCTGAGAATTACCCGAGCAGGTGCAGTCAGTGTTTTTGAGGCCCAGTGGGGGCCTGAGTGCACCTGAGGCTCCTTCTTGGGCACAAAGTCCAACAATGCATCAAAGCCAGCTCAGACCCAGCCCACCCGGGGTTGGCCCTGCTTGCAGAAGGGAAGAGAACTGGGGCAGAGGCCGGGCTCCCAGTTCCGGGAGCCACGTGTCCTAGATTCTCCAGGCCTGCTCCAGTTTGCAGCGCCAGGACCTGCTCAGCTGAGAGGTAATTTGCTGAGGTTGGAGTTCCATAATTTACTCTTGTAAAAAGGATGATTCACTAAAGCAGTTCAGTTCAGTCGCTCAGTCGTGTCGGACTCCCCACGACCCCATGGACTGCAGCACGCCAGGCTTCCCTTTCCATCACCAACTCCCAGAGCTTACTCAAACTCATGTCCACTGAGTCGGTGATGCCATCCAACCGTCTCATCCTCTGTCGTCCCCTTCTCCTCCTGCCTTCAATCCTTCCCAGCATCAGGGTCTTTTCCAATGAGTCAGCTCTTCACAGCAGGTGGCCAAAGGATTGGAGTTTCAGTTTCAGCATCAGTCCTTCCAGTGAATATTCAGGACTGATTTCCTTTAGGATCAACCAGTTAGATCTTTTGAACTGTGGTGTTGGAGAAGACTCTTGAGAGTCCCTTGGACAGTAAGGAGATCAAACCAGTCCATCCTAAAGGAAATCAATCCTGAATATTCATTGGAAGGACTGATGCTGAAGATGAAGTTCCAATACTTTGACCACCTGATGTGAAGAGCCAACTATTGGAAAAGACCCTGATGCTGGGAAGGATTGAGGGCAAGAGGAGAAGGGGGTGGCAGAGGACAATATGGTTGGATGGCAGCATCGACTCAGCGGGCTTGAGTTTGAGCAAACTATGAGACATAGCGACGGACAGGGAAGCCTGGAGTGCTGCAGCCCATAGGGTCGCAAAGTGTCCGACACGACTGAGCGACTGAGACAGCAACTCACAACAGCAGTCCCCAGGGTGATGATTTCTGGGGCTGAGGCCTTTGTGAGGTAATTAGGTCTGGATCCTAGATAGCATATTCAAAAGCAGAGACATTACTTTGCCGACTAAGGTCCGTCTAGTCAAGGCTATGGTTTTTCCAGTAGTCATGGATGGATGTGAGAGTTGGACTATGAAGAAGGCTGAGCGCCGAAGAATTGATGCTTTTGAACTGTGGTGTTGGAGAAGACTCTTGAGAGTCCCTTGGACTGCAAGGAGATCCAACCAGTCCATCCTAAAGGATATCAGTCCTGAATATTCATTGGAAGGACTGATGCTAAAGCTGAAACTCCAGTACTTTGGCCACCTCATGTGAAGAGCTGACTCACTGGAAAAGACTCTGATGCTGGGAGGGATTGGGGGCAGGAGGAGAAGGGGACGACAGAGGATGAGATGGTTGGATGGCATCACTGACTCGATGGACATGACTTTGAATGAACTCCAGGAGTTGGTGATGGACAGGGAGGCCTGGCATGCTGCGATTCATGGGGTCACAAGGAGGCGGACACGACTGAGTGACTGAACTGAACTGAACTGAAAGTCATAAAGGTGGAGGGCCCATGGTGACAACAGTGGCCTTAAAAGGGGTGATGAGATCAGAGGTTGCCTGCTCTCCATCTGTGTGGACACAGCAAGACAAGAGCTATCTACCAGCCCAGAGGAGACCCCTCACCAGAACGCAACCACACTGACACCCTGATCTTGGAGTCCAGGCTCCGGAACCATGAGAAATAAGCATCTGCTGTCTAAGCCCACGGGTTGCAGTGCTTTGTTCCAGCAGTCTGAGCTGACTAAGACATCATCCTGCGGAAACAGAATCCGCATCCTAATGAGAGCCCCGGGTGCTCTCCTACGTAGGGGAGAGTTGACAGGCCTGCTGCAGAGATGACCTCCTGCCGCTCCTTTCCTGCATCACTGGGGAAACCCTATGGAGGGAAGCTTTCGCCTAGAGATTCACCTATAATCAGCCAGCTAAGCAAGTGGGAGAGGGAGGCTGGGAGCCCAGGTCTCATGGAGCTCAGGCCAATAAGTTCTGGCAGCCCATCGGGGCTCTGACTCCCACAGTAACACAAAGGTAAGGCCACGGACATCTTGGGTTCCAGACTATACCCACATTTGGGCAGACTGTCAGGAGACAAAAAGCATCAGAAAATCCCATGCTGGCAGCATGGAGCCAGCGCCAATAAGCAGGCTCAGAGGGCTAGTGCGGAACACAGCCTGCCGACCAGCCGGAAATGAAGTCAGGCACTTTGCAGAGATGAGGGATGTGCTCTGATCATCAAACCTGAGTGGAGAGAGATCGGCAAAGAAGAGAGAGAGAAGCCAAATCACCCATTTGCTGTAATGAACTGGCCCAGAATCCTGACATTGATCATGCAGCTTAGCTTAAGGAATCATTAAAGTCTATGGCTGGAAAGCAGTTTTAATGTCATCTGTTCCAACTGCTCCTTGGGCCTGGTAGGAGGCTGTCTGGCCCTGCTGTCACGCTCCAACGGTGGGATCAGCCGTGGCCTTAGACAACCTACACCTCACCTTCAAAACGCGGACTTGCTTTAACCCAGTAATCTGAATTCTGGGGCCCAAGCTGCAGGCGATAAACTGCAAGTGTGGAAAGCACTAGACGCACAAATGCACCTGACAGTAGAATGTACAATACAGCAGACGGGTGCGGTTTGCCTGGGGATGGTAACAGGGAGGGAGGACGACCCGCATGCCCGACTGAGGCACGGTTCTCTGGAAACAACGTTCCGTGTGCACACGATTTCCACAGGGTCCCCATAAAAGGGTGAGGCACAGGGGGGCCCACCTGGTCAGCCAGGTCAGAGGGATCAGCTGCGACCAGACGTGGAGTAACAGACGCCACAGCCTGACCCATCTTGGCAGGGGTCAGCCAAATCGTAACTATGCTGGCTCTGTGGACCATGCAGTCTTCGGTTCAACAACCCAGCTCTTGCTGCTATGGTGTGAAAGCTGCTGTAGCTGCTATGCAAGTGAATGACCAGAACTGTGTTCCAATAAAACTTTATTTACAGACACAGGAAGTATGCCAGACTTAGCCCTAAGGCTTCAGCTGGTCGACCCCTCATCACCACCTACTAGCTTCAAATGGCAAACCGAAGGAAAGCAAATGTCCTCCAAACCAACCTCAGGAAATGGTTTAATAAGCTGAACCACTTGAAATATATTCATTTGATCCATATTTATTGAGCGCTTGCTGTGTCAGACACGCATTCTCAGTACCGAGGATGAGGCGAGGAGCAAACCAGCCAGGCGTGCGGTGTCCGAGGGATGTACTGGAAATCTACAAGAACTCATCTCACTGTAAGGAAAACCCTTAGAATGCTGTGTGAAATGTGTGAAGCGAAATACAAAACTGTATAAGAATAAGACCAATCAACGTTTAAAAAACACACAGTGGAAAAGAACACTGAAGTTAAAAAAAAACAGGCCCATGTTACAACGTTCACCTTCATCTGGCTCAGCCACCCCTTCTATTTCTAGTTTCTAATTTTTCCATATAAAATCACATATTATATGAAATAATAAGGTCCTTCCCATGTCCTTTTCATATTTATTTATTTGGCTAAATCAGATCTTAGTTGACGGCACATGGAATATTTAGCTGTGGCATGTGGGATCTAATTCCTTGACCAGGGATGGAACCTGGGCCCCCGGCATTGGGAGCACCAGGGAAGTCCCCTTCCCATGATTTTTAGAAGAGGAAATCTGTCATGATTTTAAGGTAAAGTCTGCGTACCCCCTGCAGTTTTCCTGGCTGTCCCTGAAGGCAGTAAGAGCCACACTGCTCAGCCCTAGGTGTCTGCACACTCGCCAGGCAGGGCTGGAGAGTTCAGCACGCTGGACAGAGCCCCAGGCCCCGTGGGAGTGCAGCAGGACTGCTGAGAGCCACCTTAGGCGGGCAACCTTGCCTCTCCTCTCTGGCCCTCCCACTGGATCCACAGGAGGCGCTTGGGCCACACCTCTCAGAGGAAACATTCACTGAAGTGGGAGAGAGAGTGATCCCCTGAGTCTGGCTGATGCAAATGGAACGAGCCCTGTGACCCAGCGAGGAGGACAGGGGTTCGGATTGTTAGGAAAAAGGAAGCAAAAAGAAACACTGCGCGGCCCCATTACCCACGTTACTAGCTTGGGAGAGGACTGGCAAACATGCCAATACCAGTCACAGCAACATCTGCTCCTAATTGCTTCTCCCCTAGCATTCTCAGAGCACATCAGCTGGCGTCTGCCCTGGGAGAAAATCCGGTATTTTTAACAAAGTCTTAAATCAGATGGCGTCCTTGATGAGTAATTTCTTACGTGGTTAGTCTTCGGGGCTAAAAACAGTAAGCGCACCTCCGAGGGACGTGGCCGTCAGCAGGGGCTGGGTGACCATGAGGCCCAGCTTCAAACGGCATGACTAAGAGTTTCCAACTCCAACAGCACTTCCCAGTGTTTTCTTTCATTCACCATGTATTTATAGCCCAAACATGAGTGTTCCAGTGCTTTCATAAGCCCACGTGTCCACTTCTTTATGGGTAGCTTTTCTCTCTTTTCCAAATATTTTTGTTTAAAAAAAAAAAAAGTCTCTTTGTAAAAGAAAAAAATGTATTTTTTTTTTCTTTTAAAAAAAGAGTACATCTCTCTATGTCTAATTTTCCCCCCTCCGTGTGAGGCACAATCCTGTAAGCAAGATACATATGGATGGAACATCCTGTCCTCTTGAAGGAAACTGTTTCTGGTTTTAGGTTCTCCTCAAAACACCAGCATCCCCCGTCCACAGCCTGGTGGGAGAGCACCTTCCTGCAGCTACTAATCCAAAGCACCAGCCTGCCTTCTGAGTCCAGCACTGGAGACCTCACCCCACCACCTTCCATCCCAGCTGTTCGGAAAGGCCTCTGCTCAGCGCAGACCTGCGGAGGCTGCTGCACCTGCCAGGACAGGGATGCCTTTAGGCAGTGGCTTTGATGCTGCACCTTCAGCACAGGACCATCAACTCCCCTGGATCCCAGCTGGAGAACGGCAGTCTCTGACATTCCACACCCTCTTCTTTTAAGATCAAGATCGACGCACGTTTCATCATCAATGACCCTGCAGCATTTGAGAGATTCGGTGCCTCCTTCGGACCAAGGGCATTGCTTCTCAGGGCTTGAAACAGACATCCTGGAACCACTGGCTCCTCAGAGGCAGGAGCACTCAGGCTCTTCCTCACTGCCCCTCCCTGAGCCCTTCCTCAGTCTTGATCCTGGCCCCCTCTGCTCACAAACCTCCCATGGCTCCCCACTGCTGATCCAAATCCAGATGCAGAGCGTTAAAAGTCTCTCTGCCCACCTGTCCCACTGCCCACCTGTCCCACTGCCTGGGGCCCATTCCCAGCTGTGTCACTGGGGAGCAGGTCACTGGCCCTGTCCAAACCTTTTATCTCCCACAGTCTGTATGGTTGCCTCCACCTGCTCATTCAGGCAACCAAGATCTGCTGAATGCCTACCACATGCCAGGCACTGGTCTAGCAGCTGAAGTCAGCAGCAAACGAAACAGACAGAAACCACTCCCCCCACCCGAAGATTACATTCACAGGGAGGGACACAGACAAAGACACACGTACAGCCATAGCGCGTGGATGATGATGAATGATACAGAGAGAAGTGAGGTGTGCGGGGGTCTAGTGAATGCCAGGGCTGCCCGGCACCTGGTCCAGGAAGGCCTTCCTGCAGAGGCAGCATTTGAGCAGGACCCTGGAGGAAGGAGGGTGGGAACCTCTCCACAGAAAACCAGGAGGGCGCACTGCAGGCAGAAAGAGCAAGGGTGCCAAGGGCCTGAGGCAGGAGTGTGCCGGTGTGCTCCAGGGATGGCTAGGAGGCTGGTGGGGCCGGAGCTGCAGAGAAGGGGCTGACGGGAGACTATGAGGCCTTGGGGCCACCGCAGGGACACAGCCCTTACTGCAAGTGAGACCTGAGCCTGGACGGTGCTGACCGCAAGAGTGACACGTGGACTTTCGCTGTCGCGGGCCACCCTGGCTGCTGTGTTGAGAACACACTGTAAGCGGCCGGGGCTGGTGCGGGTGGGGTGGTGTTGCCGGGAAGACATTTATCAGAAACGAAAGTGCTGCCACTACCCAAGCAGGAGACAAGGGCGGTTTAAAACCACAGTTACAAATGGATCTGCTGATGGTTCGGGTGGCAGGGGATGAGGGCAGGGGCAGAGAGTGTGATGATTCTGATGGGTTTGGCCGGAGCAACCGGAAGGATGGAGATGCCATGTCGTAAGTGAGGGAAGCAACAGGAGCAGCAGGTTGCGGTAACGGATGGGACTGGACAATCGCTTCTCTATGGGACCGATGGGGACTAGCCTTTAAGCCCCGAAGGCAACACAGTCTCCTCTGTGAAGCCGTCTTTGCCCTGAGCTGAAAGCTCACCCTCTCTGAATGCCGGCCCCGCCCCAAGCCCCCTCCCCTCACGCACACACATACACACACACGTGCACACACAAAGAGCACTCCTCCGCACCACTGATCTGTATCCACATATTACTCCCTTGAGTAATCCAAGGCTGATTCACTTTCTAACATCCGGAAGCATCTGCACACAGTAGGCACTCCACAAATATTTTTAGCAACATGCTTGCAGAGAACTGCACCTACGAAGCTTTAATATCTAATGACTCAAGACTGTTCTTTCAAAACATCTAAAAATTATGCTTTGCACTGATTACATATTAAGTGGTAATTATTCCATCTCGAGGGTCCTATATATAGATGCTGACCCGCCCCCAATCATTCAAATTGTCAAGGAAGCTCTCCTGGAAAGGCTAAGTGAGGAAGGTGGGTGTTACCTTGCTGGTCCTTATGTCCCAAGCTTTCATTTCAGAGCTGAAGCCGCCACATACAAAAACACTGTGGTCTCTCGGATGGAACTTCAAGGTAGTGATCCTAAAGTCACTTTGGCCGCTGAATAGCTGGGTTCCTACAACACACAAAACGAAGAGAGTCAGAAAATACTCAGATCACAAACTAAATATCTTAAAACTAAGACGCCACCTGGTACAGAGCCACAGAACGCAGCCGCCTGGGCACAGGCGGCCAGTGGAGAATTTCCGGAAACACAGCCCGTGTAGCATCCGCCCCCACTCTCAGGCCACCTGAGAGCCTCTACAAGCTCAACCCCACCGCACCCCCACCGCAGGGATGAGCAGCATGCCTGAATCCACCAACACCACCTTTTAGGTGTGCAGTAAACCCATGCGCATCAACCCAGTTAAAGCACATGTCAACCCTAAACCCACTTCGCAGCTTGAAGAAACCAAGGCTCAGGAAGACTGAATCACAGCTCCAAAGCAACACAATTAATACCATAGATTACTCATCTGGAGGTGTAAAAACCAAGAGCAGGATGAGCCAAAGTGATTCTTCTTAGGATCAGCACCTTACAACCACACCCTTACGGCTTGCAATAGGATGCGGTGGGTGGGGTTTGCAGTAGAGTGTGGCAGGTAGGGTGCCATCAGACCCTTAGTGATCAATGAGAGTGTGACATCACAGTGACTCAGGACACAGGTTGGAGGAAAGGGGTGTGGACCACCTTTTCTGCCATGATACTGCGATCAAGCACTCCCAGGCATAGTGCAAATGTCTGCCTGTATGCATGTAACTCTGCTGTGGAAAATATCTTCTTTATCACCGAGATTGCTCAGAGAGAGGTAAGCCATAAAGAAAGTGAAAGTGAAGTCGCTCAGTCGTGTCCGACTCTTTGCGACCCCATGGACTGTAGCCTACCAGGCTTCTCCGTCCATGGGATTCTCCAGGCAAGAATACTAGACTGGGTTACCATTTCCTTCTCTAGGGGATCTTCCCGACCCAGGGACTGAACCCGGGTCTCTCACATTGGAGGCAGACGCTTTAACCTCTGAGCCAACAGGAAAACCCAAAAAATGCCAGAATTGTCGATCATTTAGAACAGGTTAGACGTGGGGCACGTGGGGAACGGAACTTCTGCGCTGAGCCAAGGTATGTTGGCCTCCAAAGCCAGCGTGCCTTCCTCTGCACAGTGCCAGAGCCCAAGAGGGGCATCCTTGACAGCCTTTGGCCCTCGGAAACCCTCCCCTGGACTGAGGTGGTGGGCAGTTTGGGACCTAAGAAGCCGGACGCCAGTGCCCTGCCAAGATCTCAAGCAGAGTCTCCTCGCACAGGAACCCAGGTGTGTGCTGGGCCCACGGATTTAGAAAGCACTTCCGGAAGGCCACCTGGCTTTGCGTTCAGGACCATACCTAATTAAATGCTCCACCAGCTCACCAGGTGAGGAGATAAAAGTCATCAACTGGTGCTCATGACAGTTACAGCAGAATTCTTGATAAAGCCAATTTGCCTAGGTCATTGGTCTGCAAACTTGTCTGACAGCACAGGAGATAGCCTTAGGCATATGATGCCAACATGGGTATATTTATTTAATGAATAAGTGACACAGTGTGCTACTGTACCAATGTATTATGAATATAAAAACAATTACCAAAAAATAAAAGATGATTTTGAGACAAGGATAAAAGGACAAAATAACCCATATTTTAAAACACACTTTAATATGCCATTTACTAAGAGTACCAACAAACCTCTTGGAAATTATTAAACCAAATGAGTTGCGATATTTTTAGTAAGAGCAGCAGGACTATCCTTACTTCCATTTTTGTAATGTAGGGACCTTTCATTGACTCGGGGACTTGACAGCAGCTCAGTTACAGCCTCAGTTTAGATACCAAAGTCTGCCAGAGCCCCAAAAGCCTCCTTCCAGAGATTCGAGGAACCAGAATGGAAGACACTTACTGCTAGAAACGGGAGAGACATTTCCCACTTTCTTCTACCACTGATGAACATTTTGCTAATGAAGCTCCATTTCCCCTAATGCCAAATAATGGCCCCTGCAACTAATCTTTAACAACCCAATTCACAATCCACTGAAATTTTCATTTACAGGATTCTAGAGCAGATTAGAAAAACACTGTTCCTGGGTTAAGAGTGCAAAAATCTAAGTTTTTAATAGGGGATACATTCACATCATTTGGGGCAACAAAAATTACAGAATAATACAAATGATTAAAAACATCTGTTTTCAAAATGTCCTCTCCATGGTACAAATTTTTTGGAAAGAGGCTACTCTCTTGTTCTTTGTTAAAGTATCACCTTTACCTTGATGGATGATTAAGCATGTTGATTTTTCTTTTTTTCCCTGAATATCTTCTAAGGGCCTAGAGTTGGCAGTCATTTGTCATCAGAGGAAATTCTGGAAACACTTGACTTTTTGCAAATGCAGACTCTATGCCTCCTTAAGCTCAGTAAGCCCTTCCACTATTTTGCTACAAAATGCAACGCACAAAGATTTCCGTGGTCGCCGTGTGTCACCACGACGTGCTGTCAAGGGCTGGCCAGTTGGGATCGCACTGCTGATTATGGTGAAGGGACCATAAACAGCAGCCTCGCTGTCCAACCCGAGGAGACCAGTCAAGGCAAATACGGTTCTCTGCCTGGTGCCACGCTGAAAAGCCATTTACAACTGGGACTGTAAATAGCACTGTGGCAAGAAAGACAATGCTGGGAACTTGTTCTTGACTCACAGGAATATTAAAGAAGGATGGACGTGAACAAAGATGGGAAGACGTGATTCGCCCAAGGAAATGCGTTGTTCGAGGCATAGTAAGATAACTTCTTAAATTTCACTGATATTGCTGTCTTAATACTGCTTTTCTAATAAATAGCTCCCCTGCGAAGCGTCAGGAAGATGAACAGACTTGTAGTGTTCTGGGTGCCGTGCCCCTTTCATTAGCTCAAAAGACAAGCAACTCTCCCAAGTTAACCAAAAAAATTGCTTCCCGGGGAATGAATCTCTTTGGAAACCTATTACTTCTTGTTCTTCCTCTTTCTTTTGCTTTCCCAAAACCTGTCTGGAACCCAAACTCTTCCTCGCCTTTCTGCTACAGTTGAAACCAAGTCAGAAAACCAAGGTCAGAAGCCAAGTGTGGGACTTCCCTGATGGTCCAGGGACAAAGACACAGGGCACAGCCCCAGGGCAGGCGGCCCAGGTTTGACCCCACATTCTGCAAACTGAGAGTCTGCATGCCACAAGTCAAGATCCTGCGTGCCGCCACGAAGACTGAAAGATCCCACATGCCGCAACCAAGAGCCCGCGCAGCCAAGTACACAAATTAAAAAGATGAAAGAAAGAAGCCCAGCATTTAGGAGCCCAGTTAGCAGGCTCCCTTCCCAGGAAGGATGGAGCGGAGGCTACCAGCCTGTGCACCCCAGGGATGGTCTTTGCGCCTGCAGCGCTGGCCTCAGGAGCCTCGCTCCAGCCAAGGGGCTGGGGGAATCCCATGGGGACTCGGGGAAGGCAATCATCACGTTCCCTTGTCGGAAAAGGAGCCTACAGGTGCCGCTGCAGCCCCCACAACTCGAGAAGGCCCCAGCAGGCCACAAGTCTTCTCTTCAGACAGAAACAACTGCGCCTAATGCCAACTTCTTGCCCATTTGCAATTCACTGCCAACCCTTAGGTCCAAAAGGAAAAACAAACTATCTGCCTGGAGGAAGAAAAAATCCCCACTGTTCCTTGGACCATATCATATAACCATATGCTTATTTCAGGAAAGGCAGTGAATTAGCCATGTTCTTTTAAAAAGTGTAGTGATACAGTCTTGCCAGCAATGGGGCGGCAGGGGTGGGGGTGGGGAGGGGGGCAGGGAGAGGAGAGGAAAAGTGAAAGTCAAGCTGCTACAAGATAATGACTGAACATTTTTGCTGGGGAAAAAAAAAATGTATTTGACTATGTTATTCCTCTTCCATTCCCTAAAGAGACTGAGACAGAATCTATGTCTTTTAAGAACTAAAATTTTCCAGTTAGAAGACAAGCCATAATTTATATCTTTTTTCCCTACTTTAACTTGTAATAACTCGGCCTCTGCTGTATTTTCTTTGTTAAAAGGGACCAAAACTAAAAAATGTTTCCATTTTTCAATAAGCTTCAGTTCAGTTCATCTCATTCACTCAGTCGTGTCCGACTCTTTGCAACCCCATGGACAGCAGCACTCCAGGCCTCCCTGTCCATCATCAACTCCTGGAGTTCACTCAAACTCATATCCATCGAGTTGGTCATCCAGCCATCTCATCCTCTGTTGTCCCCTTCTCCTCCTGCCCCCAATCCCTCCCAGCATCAGGGTCTTTTCCAGTGAGTCAACTCTTCGCATGAGGTGGCCAAAGTACTGGAGTTTCAGCTTTAGCATCATTCCTTCCAAAGAAATCCCAGGGCTGATCTCCTTCAGAATGGACTGGTTGGATCTCCTTGCAGTCCAAGGGACCCTCAAGAGTCTTCTCCAACACCACAGTTCAAAAGCATCAATTCTTCGGCACTCAGCCTTCTTCACAGTCCAACTCTCACATCCATACATGACCACAGGAAAAACCATAGCCTTGACTAGACGGACCTTTGTTGACAAAGTAAAGTCTCTGCTTTTCAATATGCTATCTAGGTTGGTCATAACTTTCCTTCCAAGGAGTAAGCGTCTTTTAATTTCATGACTGCAATCACCATCTGCAGTGATTTTGGAGCCCCCCAAAATAAAGTCTGACACTTTTTCTACTGTTTCCCCATCTATTTCCCATGAAGTGATGGGACCAGATGCCATGATCTTCGTTTTCTGAATGTTGAGCTTTAAGCCAACTTTTTCACTCTCCTCTTTCACTTTCATCAAGAGGCTTTTGAGTTCCTCTTCACTTTCTGCCATAAGGGTAGTATCATCTGCATAGCTGAGGTTATTGCTATTTCTCCTGCCCATCTTGATTCCAGCTTGTGCTTCTTCCAGCCCAGCATTTCTCATGGTGTACTCTGTACATAAGTTAAATAAGCAGGGTGACAATATACAGCCTTAATGTACTCCTTTTCCTATTTGGAACCAGTCTGTTGTTCCATGTCCAGTTCTAACTGTTGCTTCCTGACCTGCATATAGGTTTCTCAGGAGGCAGGTCAGGTGGTCTGGTATTCCCATCTCTTTCAGAATTTTCCACAGTTTACTGCGATCCACACAGTCAAAGGCTTTGGCATAGTCAATAAACCAGAAAGAGATGTTTTTCTGGAACTCTCTTGCTTTTAACATGATCCAGCGGATGTTGGCAATTTGATCTCTGGTTCCTCTGCCTTTTCTAAAACCAGCTTGGACATCTGGAAGTTCATGGTTCACGTACTGCTGAAGCCTGGCTTGGAGAATTTTGAGCATTACTTTACTAGCATGTGAGATGAGTGCAATTGTGTGGTAGTTTGAGCATTCTTTGGCATTGCCTTTCTTTAGGATTGGAATGAAAACTGACCTTTTCTAGTCTGGTGGCCACTGCTGAGTTTTCCAAATTTGCTGGCATATTGAGTGCAGCACTTTCACAGCTTACAGATCCCTAATTTTCAAGAGACACAACCTAAGGAGGTCTGGGGAGAGGCTGTAACTCAGTCAGGACCCCAGCAACCTGTGCAAAGCAAGAGGTGATACTGAGGAGGGGTTGAGGGTCACACAGACCTGGGTCTCATCCCAGCTCTATCACTTTCAGGAGAGCAACCCTGGGCAGGCCCCTTCTCCATGGGATCACGTGCCCTCAAACACACACGTCTGTTGGGAGGGCAGTAAGCAGAGTGGTATGGAGAGGATTCTAGAAGGCCCAGCAGACAGCAAACAACAAAGGGAAACTCTTACTGTTTGAAGACAACTAAGCCTCAAATTATTGAATTCATCCTTAGCTAAACTGAAAGCTAAAACCAAGGGATATGAGTTTTCAACAGCAGGAGACTTGAGAGATTACTGACTTAAGTTTTTGTTCTGAGGCTATGAGAATACGATGCCCCGGGCTGGCCTTTACATTTTCTTAAAGAGATATGGATAAGGCTGGCAAATATTTATCAGACACTGTCTTGAAGGTGAGAGCCATGACGGAAGCAGAGGTCCTGGCCTGTCACATGTGCTCCTGCACTGAAACTTCTCAGAAATGGAGCGGCATAGTTATCAGATCCCCTCCCGGGGCCATGAGACTCTGAGCACGACGCTTGGTTGTGTACAACCTCTAACCGTGAGACACATCTGACTTGTTTACATGTACGTTATGGAAAATTCCACTACTTCACTGTATGCTGCTTATAAGAAACTGAGTTTTAAAATATTTAATCCACTAACACTGACATTATTGATCTTGTTCTAATGAACTCGACCAGTATAAGCACTGTTCAGACCCTCTTGGAGTTGGGAAAAATCACTTCTTTTCCTCCGTGAATCGATAATGATACAAATAAACTATAAATCGCCGTTAAAGCAAAAACATGTTGAAAACAGAACGCAGAAATGCAATCTGTTCTCTCGACACTCCTGTTGCCGCCAGCGCGCCGTCACCAATATTGCTGTGACGAGGCAGCTGGTAACGCTGGCCGGGGTCCTCCTCAGGGAGCCCCCATCCCCCTTTCTCAGAGAGAGACACTGAGCTCCCCGAGGTGACCACCCGCGCGGCTGGCCAACACTATCTGTCCACCCAAAAGCCTACCATGTGGGGCCCTTTCGGCATGAGGGCTCCAGGGCCCTGAGGGGCCTCTCCAGCCCCTCAGTAGGTCTGCACCCCAGCCCAGGTCCTGGCACGTAACAACTCAGGTGAAACCCAAGCCTGGGTCCCCAAGAGACTGCAGGGAAATTCAGGCCCTCTTCTCAGGGGAGGGGGCCCCTGCCTGGGGCGTGCATGGGTCCCACTACAACTCTGTGAGGACCTGTTTCACAGCAGGGTGCACTGAGGACAGAGAGGGGACATCACACAAACCGGTCACGCTGGGACAGAGGCTGGACCCAAGCGACCCCGGGGCCCAGCCAGCTGCACCCCGCCTCGCCCGCCCACGGGCGCGCCATGACCTTTCCTTCTCCTGGGCTCTGCGTGCACATCGCGGGCTGGGGAGCAGGCCACGGAGACGTTGACAAGGGATTGGCTGCGGCTACCGGCTGCGGGTGATGGAGCTCGTGTTCCCAGGCAGGCGGCATATGACTCATTCCACTAAAATCAATATCGTTACACTCATCCTCTGGGAAGTATTCAGCCAGCTGTAAATTTAACCATCCTGACTCAAAGTTAACGAGAGCAGGAGCTTGCTAACTTTCAGATCAAACTCCGCAGATCAGAAACAAGGGCTGCCTTGGGCAAGCCGAGCTGAGTCCTGGGGAGGGGTCCAAGCCACAGTCAGACAGGCCCACATCTGCACACTCTCCACGGATAAGCTGGAGGCCCCTGGATCAGCTGGCAATCCTCTTGGATCTGTGGGCTCCCGGTACAAGGAATCAGGATAACAGATCTGACCTTCAGAGGCTGTTCTGAGAATTAGAGAGAATGCAGGTAAGACAGAGAGCCCCAGACAAACGATAGGCCTGTAGACAGTAGCTGCAGCAGCAGTCGTCGTAGTAACAGAAGAAATGGCAGTAGTTGTAGAACTTTCTCTTACATCAAGCTTGGCCACTGCGTTTAATTAACTGGACAGGGCTGCATTTTCCAAACTTAAAAAAAAAAAATAGTTCTCCACTTGCAGAAAGAAAGGGTCCATCCCAAAGGTATAACTCGAGTTGGTTTTCTGGGACTCGGAGTCACCGCCGGGACATGAACAAGCCATGACCGTGTTTGTGCTCCGGGGTCAATCAATGGAGGTCATCCTACCTGCAAAGGAAGCCAATCTGCAGGGCAACTGCAATTAGACGCCCACAGAGATAAAGCCACCACTGCTGTGCAATAACGGCAATGAATGAAATAGCACCGTTGATTAAAAGCCACCTTTGATTTATCCAGAGGGTTGGCATGAGCTTAACTAGCGGATGACAAGATGAACGTCTGTGGAGGCGGGGAGGGGCCTCAGAGGCACATTCCAAGTGTGAGATACGGGGCTGGCGGGGGCCTGCTCAAGCTTGGCAGCATCCGATTTCGTATATGTCCACAGTTAGGGTCGGCTTCTCACCCCAAAGCTGTGTGGAAAGAAGGGGAGAAATTAAGGTTGGGACTGGAGAGAGATACTCCTGCTAGCAGAAGAGAAGAGCGTGGGCGGGAACGGGGACAGGTGCCTGGATCGGGGGGGCACAGCCTCCATGTCCGGGTCTAGGGCCAGAAGAGTGATGACGCGAATGTGCCCGCACCCTCGGGAGCGCCGCATCCATGCCCACTGGCAGAGGCCGTCCTGCTCTCCACGGGCACGGGGGGATCGCTTAACCAGGGCCCTCTGAGATGCTCTAGAAAACAGTCAAGGTGCTGAAAAGCCGGGGACAGACACACCCAGGCCCCTCGGGGCAGCGCCGCTCTGCAGGCTGTGGCCCCACAGGGAGCCTCCCCTTGGGCCCCTGCTCCAGAGCTGAGCGAGCCCCTGACACTCTCCTCGGGTCTTTTAATTTGGAGGCTTCTCACCCCTTCCTCTGCAAGTGTTCTAAAATCATCAGGGCAAACACTCCTGCTGGAATGCTGGCTGTCGATAGCCAGAGAAGCATCATGCAGCCAGTCACTTCATCAGAGGGATGAGTCCGGATCCGTCTGGGCGCGGCTCCTGCCCAGAGGCCCGCACCCCCCCACCCACCCCCACCCCGAGTTATCTTCCACTCGGCAGGTGGGGAGCCGGCTGCCCGGGAGAGGGCCAAGCAGGCTCTCCTGGACTCAGTTTACACAAACTGTTGGCCCGCAGCCCAGAAACAGACGTGGTGAGAGCACCCACTCCTGCCCTTCAACCGCCAAAGCCTCTGCCAGTCTCATGGGTTGGAGCTGAACCCCAGTTCTGTCACTGCAGGTCACCAAACACACCAGGCCTCGGTGTCTGAGTCAATGAAATGGCGATAAAAATATCTCACTGACCGGCTAGTGTGGAGACTAAATACATAATAAGCAGAGGGCCTACTATCCACTTATTCATTTCAGCTTGATACAGGCCAAACAGGGTGCCGGAAACCAGGGCTAGAGGGCCCGTGGCCTGGTCCACCATGAGCGCCTGGCCACTTTGCCATTCCCTTCTTCCATGTTTCTGCAATGGAGGCCCCAATCATGATGCAAAAACAAGGGAGGCACCAGAAGACACTTTCTAGAAAACAAGAGCAATGATTATTGGTGGGGCCAGTTCCGGGGCCACTTGGGCCCACAAACTCATGCCAGGGGACACAGCCCAGAGCAGGAAAAGCCAGGGAGGGGCTGGGGACAGCAAGGCTGTGGGTGGTGGGGTCTGAGCAAAGAGGACACCCACCCCAAAGAAAGGGCAAGTACCAACCCATGACAAGCAGAAAGTTGCTACCCCCCACCAGGCCATCCTGTCACAGAGAAGGAAAAGATGGAGGAGCAGCTAGGAGACCCTGAAAGGTGGTCTTCCCACCCATCTGCCCCCCAGACTCACACGTGGAATCAAGGGCCACGCTAGGGAGCCGGCTTGGGGCCTCTTGGGAGGCTCTCAGAACTGAGCCACCAAAGCTGCCCTGTTCAAAGAAATCACCCAGCAGCTGGGTCCGGATGCTCAGAGGAACAAGGCCGTCATTTGCCACCTTCTGTCAGGCCTTGTAGGGCAGGGATGCAGCGGGGCAGGAGCTGCTTTGCTGAGTGGCCTCCATGCAGCAGGCACTCTGTACACGTGATCTCAGCTATGCCCCTCGACAAGCCTACCCACTGGGCACTGTTACCCAGTTCACAGATGCAGAAAGAGAGCTCAAGGACCCTCCCCCAAGGACACCCAGCTTGCACCCCACCCAAGTTCCTTCGGTCCCACCGTACTGCCTCCAGTATCCAGGAGCCAGGACCAGGTAGCACTGCCCGGGTGCCCCAGACGAGCTGGTCACACATCGGGAGAGCTGACCGGGCACAGGAAGGAGAATAAGGGATCCCGACCACCCAGCGCCCTGGGGCTCCAGGGAAAGGACCACCTCCTTTGCAGCCAACAAATGCATGCCAAGTCTGAGGCCTCACTAGCCAGGCTGGGGGCTGGAATCTACAAGAAACCAGCACTACTTGGAACTGAACAAGCACAAGCTTGCTGGGGGGTTCCGAGGAGACAGGCTGACTTGCTATGCTGGACACTGGCTCATAAAGAGGGAGACGCTTGCGCCCTGGCGGAGTCGACCGGCGCTCCCCGAGACCACCTCAGCCGAATGCATCAGAGACGTTTTGTTATGAAGATTACAGACTGAAACGAGAGCACCAAAAATAATTAATCTGTGAGCAGATTTTATTTAAGTGTTGATTCATGGTTGTTCTATAAGCCAACAGCCCGTCAGAACTATAAATTAACGAGATAAAATGTGGCTGGCCCTCCATATTTCAGGCCGGGTATTGACGTTTCCGAATCCACAGATTTTTAACTGTATTGATTGAGGACACCAGGATAAATGGCCTTGGCGCCAAATTCCCATTAGCGACAATGGGCACCGAGTGACTAATTCCCAGAGCGCGGCGGTGAGAACGCCCTGTGTTGCCTTCTCCTGGCAGGGAGTTCTAATTAGATTGAAATGAAAAAGCCAAATCACCAAGGGCGGAAAGAGGCAGATCAAGTGAAAAGGAAGATCAGACTTGGTGGCGAGAAAGGACAAGAGAAGTCAAATGAGGTCGCGAGCCACGGGGACTGCAGGCTGAGAACATCCCCACACGCGCTAGGCCAGGGCACGTGGAGCCCCCAGCCCACCCCGCGGCCCCTGTGAACCCAGCCCTGCCCAACAAGCGCCAGCCTCAGCTCGGCCTCGTCCACACATCTGCTGAGCAGCTGCTCGAGCCGGCCTTGGCTGGGTGACGGAGACCCAGGGACCACCAGGACAGGCGCCCCCCTTCTCAGGGAGCTCCCACACTAAGCTGGGGGGGTCGGACCCAGAAACCCAACAACCCCTCAACAGGAAAGGCCCCGCCCAGGAGCTAGAGGGCTTCCCCAAGGGTAAGGGCAAACCCCTGGCCCCTACCTGCCCCCCTCAAAGCACAGAGCACGTGCATGCTGCTCACCAACGCAGCCCCAGCACCAGGGCCTGCATACAGCTGGTGCTCAATAAGTAACAGCTAAATGAATGAGAGGGGGCCTTCAAGAGGCGAATCAAGTGGTGAGCCCATTCCCAGCAGAGGGGTGCAAAGTGCCCCCTCACCACCCAGGGTGGACAGCAAGGCCCGGGGCCGGGCCAGACCTCCCTCGTCCCACCCCACACACCGCAGCTGGGGAGCAGACCACGTTCCCTCCAGCATGGTCCAGCACAGACCGGGTGGGGCGGGCATATTCCCCTACTGCGGCTCCCACCGCACCGTGGGTCACACCCACCACCAGGGAGACCTGCCATGACTCCCTCCTGCTCCAAGCTCAGCAACGGCCCCCAACCACCACCTGCTGTGGCAGCCCCTAACTCGGCAGGCGGGAGGCCTTCCGGAAGGCCTGAACACGTCTGAACCCCCGACACTCGCTCACACCCACACTCACACCCAGAGACCGTGGCAGGGCCTGTTTAACATCTGTTGACTAAGGAGACAGATCGTGACAAAGGGCCACTAGGAATTCACTAATGTCGTCAAACCAACTTACATTTGATTAACCTGCCAGCATCACCTGTGTGTGAAACTCATCCCATCTCCACTCGGGCAGGCGACGCAGGCACCCGTGGGTGCTCAGTGATGCTGGTCTGGGGAGCAGTATGTGGGGAAGGAATGCCCCATGGTCTAGGAAGCGTGTGGGGCTGGAGCTCCCATTCTTGCACCCCCAGACTCACCTCCCCCAGCTCCCTGCACCCCACACTGCCACACACACCACATGGTTCATGCTCCCATGATGGATCCATCCTCGTTCCATCTGCTGAGACTCCACTTCCCTCCTTCTCCTCACCAGCTCCCCTCCATCCTGCTTCTCTGTCTCCCCTATTCCTGTATCAGCTTGGGCCCCACTTCTTCAAGGAAGCCTTCCTTGATCTTCCAGGCTACATCATCTCAGCCCTTCACTGTTCTCTGGGACTCTCTGCACGTCTGTCTTCCCCAGCAGATGGGAGCTTCTCCAGGGTGGATCCTGGGGCTTGTTCACCTCTGTGTCTCCAATACCAAGCATGGCTTCCTGGATCCACGGGCAACACAGTGTAGCAGTCAGGCCACCAGCCTCAGAGCCTGGTAGACCAGTGATCATCCTGGCTCGGCCACTGTCTGGCTGTGCCTCTGGGCTGCGTGACAAAGGGGACTCTGGAGGAGCCAGTCTCAAGGAGTAAGTGGGGCCTTACCCCAAATGGAAGGCTACAGCAGACCCTGCACACAGCAGGTACTTGGCGACAGTACCTCCTGCTGTCGTTGACTCAATGGTCACCATCACCCAGCGGCACCAAACCCCTGGAGCCGCAGCTCCCTCTCGGCCCGGACGGGCTCCCAGGAAGGTCACAGTCTGAGGAGCGCACACACCCAGCATGGTGGAATGGGCATGGAGTCTGCAGTGGCACAGGTGCGGCTCCAAACCCCACCTTCCAGGCAGCCTGGAGGGCCCGAGCCAGTCCCTCGCCCCTCCGAGCCTCAGTTTCATCACCTGGGAAATGGGGAGAATGGTGGCTGGCAGGATCGATGTGTCAGAAGCAAAGCCTGAAACACTGCACCTACCGCCCTCACAGCTGTCAGGCTGCTCAGCACCCCTACCGACTGATGGCCACCAGGGCTCAGTCACAGGCGCTGCAAGGCACCCACAAGGCCACCCTGCACGACCCAGCAGGAGACAAGGACACTCGGGGTGAGGAACAGCCCCGCTGCATCTGAGCCTCAGGGCAGAGTGAGGGCCCAAGCTCTGGGGGTGCTCACCCCCGTTTGCTGGGCTCTGGGAGAGGCCCGGGCCCCCAGCACCTCCCCAGCTGAGCCAGGCAGGCAGGGGCATCCCGGGGACCAGTGTGAACCCAGGCCTCCCCTCCTGGCCTTAGCGGCAGTACCCAGCAGAAAGTGAGCCAGGAGGAAGGCAGGGAGGCACCAAGGGCAGCCAGCCTGGGGTCAGGGGGAGAGGCTCCATCCTCACCAGACAACCACGGCCAGGCCCGTGGCGCTTCCAGTGCCTGCCGCCCAGGAAAGCTGGGGAGTGGAAAAGTTCCCTCACTGACTTCTCTCTCCTTCTCGCCTTGCTTGTCAAGCACCCCCTAAGGACCCAGCCAGCACGAATCCATCTCACCCAGAGGCCTGCGCGGGGCGGGCGGGCATGAAAGCAGAACTCGTTTGCAGACTTCCCTTATGAGCTGGAATCGTTCCTTACAGCCTTTCAACGGTAATGAATTGACAGGAATTCTAAACTGATTCCAACCAAAGGACACTATGATAAAGCTGAATCTATTTCAGCACAAATTGCATGTCAGAAGTTGATTAAAAAGCCACCTCTTTATCCAGCCCCACAGCTTGAGGCCGAGACAACCTTGGGGCGCTGCCCTCCGGGCGAGTTGGCCAAGGCCTACCATGAACCTCTCTGTGGAGAGGCTCCATTTCAGCCAAATGGCCTGGAAACACACTCACCAAGCTGCGTCTCCCCTGATCCCAGGTGCCCCAGCCCTGAAAATGTCTGCAGCTTGTGGCCGCAGGATTCTGCCCCTGCGCCCCAAGCTGGCCAGGAGAAGCCTCCCCAGAGAGAACGATGGCTCAGCTGCCAGCTCAGAGAAGGAGGCGCCTCAGGGGAAGGATACAGAGAAACATACCTGTCTCGAGGTCTGTGAGGTGCAGGGCGAAGTCAAAACCGCCGCTGAGGATGCGCTGGCCACAGGGGGACCACCGGGCGGCCCGCACTGCCTCGCTGTGCAGGGAGTAGGTCTGCAAACAGCTCCCTGAGTCCACGGCGTTCCACACCTACGAGGCAAACAGAGATACATGTCATGAACGGGACCCTGACCTCAGGGGCTCAGCTGGGCCCCCCTGCACGGGGAAGACGCTCCCACAGTGGAACCAGACTCCCAATATTTGACCATCCAAACAGTATCTAGATGTGAAATTCTCTTGGTGGAAATATAATAAGGCCTTGGAACTGGCAAGTCACGAGGGAGCCGTTCCCAAAATTTTTTCTGGGGTTAACGGAGCCCACAAGGAAACAGCCTGTCCTGTGCCCTGCCATGCACCTGCCCAGCCCCTCTCACCTGCTTCACACCTGCTCGCCACCAAAAAGTTCCAGCCCAGTCTTGCCTGTACCTGTGACATCTGTCCTCTGAGATAGGACTTTATGAGCCCTGCAGTGGACCGACAGCAGGCCAGGCCATCTGCATGCGTCCCTCTTTAAGACTAAAATTCAAACTAGAGCCTGACACACCGGAGCCTGCAATCAGGCCAGCAGCAGACACCTGCCCGAGGGGCACGCTGTCCTTTTTTCTGGGAGAGAAGGTACCATCCCTCACTGGCCCCCTGCTCTCCGTGGAGAGTGATGCTCATGGCAGAAAGGCCTGTGTACACTTAATGACCTCTGAAATGTGTTTTTAAGCCCTCAAGTACAGAACTGAACATTCCGAGAGCAGGGACCATTCGGGCGTGAAAGAGCTGCATTTGGCTTCCCACCAGCTCTTGCAGCAAACTCCGCCAACCACCATGAGCCCCCAGGGAAAGGCTAGCAAGCAAGGAGCCTGAGCAGGCTAGCCGCAGGCCTGACACAGGGAGGCGCTCAATAGTACAAGTATCCCCCTCTCTGGTGTCACCCCAGGAAGACGGGGACACTCTCACCGACCCTCCAAGCTGGGTCAGAGGCGTGAACACAAGAGCCGGAAGGCACCTGCCGTGCCTCCCAGGTGACGCTGCGGCTCGCAGGCCATGTGGCCTGGCCGAGAAGCTTGGCTTCTCCTGGCCTCAGTCTCCATCTCCACGTGACGGGGGTAGGCAGGGCCCCAGCCAGGGCAGCAGTGGTGGGGAATGAGAGGGCGGGGCACGCTGCGGCCTGCCTGGCACCCAGCAGGAGCTGCGGTGCTGGAGGCTGTGTTTTCTTGAGGCGTGTAGAGTGTGTGGTTTTTAACAGCAGGATTCCCTGACCCTCTCTTGTTCCCTTAATAACAGTAAACCCAAAGCATGCCCACTCGCATCCACAAACTGGATGTGAGCAATACCCTCCCCTTTCAAGATGAGAAAACTCACCCTGGCACACTCTGAAGGTTCTCAAAATGCATAGGATCAGAGTTCTGAAAGCGTTATTTCCCAGGCATATGTAAATGTCTAAGATTAAAAAAACAAGAGGTCAACAGTGGCCTTCAAAGGATGTTGAGAGACCTCAGTTCCTTTCTTCCTTGTGAGGGGTCAACAGCTGGGGTTTCAGACTGAAAAGCAAAATCCAGCAGCATTTACATTTAGAAATATGAACAGAAATAACAGAGGAGGCAGCCAGAAGACTTCAAAGCGAAGTGGGAATTCATGGCGGAAAGGCAGAGCACAGGGAACTGCTGTTTTTTCAAAACTATGTACAAGTGTGACTTGAATAGAAAAAACGAAATTAATGAACTAGCTCTACAGGGCTATAATCCTGAATACATAAGACAATACACACTGCCGCATATATTCAGTACAACGTCATCTCAGCTTTAAAAGCACATAAAAACACCACCTCACAGCCACTAGAATGGCTTCTATTATTTAAAAAAAAAAGAAAGAAAGGAGAAGAAGGTAAGTGTTGGCAAAGATGTGGACAAATCAGAACCTTTGTACATTGTTGATGGAAATGCAAAATGGTCTGGCGGGAGGGGAAAAAAGAGGGGGAAAAAAGTATAGCGAAACCTCAAAAAATTAAACACAGAATTATAATATGAACCAGCAATTCCACTGGTGTATATATGCTCAAAAAAGTAAAACCACGGTCTCAAAGACATATGTGTACCCCAGTGTTCACAGCTGTTGATGGATGAGGCTGTGTTCCCTCCCTGTAGTTTGGCCTGAGGCCAAACTGTGGTAGGGGTAAGGGTGGTAATGGTGACCTCCTTCAAAAGGGCTTACACCAGAACTGTTGTATTCAGTGCCCCTGACCCCATGGCAGCCACTCAACCCACGCCTCCACCGGAGACTCACAGGCAAGTCTGGCTCAGTCTCTTGTGGGGCCACTGCTCCTTTCTCCTGGGTCCTGGTGCACACAAGGTTTTGTTTGTGCCCTCCAAGAGGCTGTTTCCCCAGTCCTGTGGACGTTCTGTAATCAAATCCCACTGGCCTTCAAAGTCAAATTCCCTGGGGGTCCTCAGTCCCTTTGCCAGATCCCTACATTGGGAAATCTGTTGTAGGCCCTAGAACTTTCACAACAGTGACAAAAATCACTGCAGCTGGTAACTGCAGCCATGAAGTTAAAAGACGCTTGCTCCTTGGAAGAAAAGCTATGACCAACCTAGGCAGCACATTAAAAAGCAGAGACGTGACTTTACTGACAAGGGTACGTCTAGTCAAAGCTATGGTTTTTCCCGCAGTCATGTATGGATGTTAGAGTTGGACCATAAAGAAAATTGAGTGTCAAAGAATTGATGCTTTTGAACTGTGGTGTTGGAGAAGGCTCCTGAGAGTCTCTTGGACTGCAAGATAAAACCAGTCAATCCTAAAGGAGATCAGTCCTGAATATTCACTGGAAGGACTGATGCTGAAGCTGAAGCTACAATCTTTTGGCCACCTGATGTGAAGAACTGACTCATTTGAAAAGACCCTGATGCTGGGAAAGATTGAAGCCAGGAGGAGAAGGACACGACAGAAGATGAGAGGTTGGATGGCATCACCAACTCAATGGACATGATGAGTTTGAGAAGGCTCCGAGAGTTGGTAATGGACAGGGAGGCCTGGCGTGCTGCAGTCCATGGGGTTGTGCTGCAGTCCGTGGGGTCACAGAGAGCTGGACCCGACTGAGCAACTGAACTGAACTGGACTGAATGTCCATAGCTGCATTCATTATTCACAACAGTCAAAAGATGGAAGCAACCCAAGAGTCCACTGATGAATAAATGGATAAACAAAAGGTGATCTATATATATACATATATATCACATACATGTACACTTACACCGTGGAATATTACTATCTTAAGAAGAAATGAAATTCTGACACATCCCACCATATGGATAAACCCTGAAGACCTCACGCTGAGTGAAGGGAGCCAGTCACAAAAAGTATAATCTCACATACAAGAGGTTCCGAGAGCAGTCAAAGGCATGGTAGAAAGTAGGACAGTGGTTACCTGGGACTGCCGAGAGGGGAAAACGGGGACCATGTTAACGGGAACAGAGTTTCAATTTTGCAAGATGAGTTCTGCAGATGCACGGTGGTGATGGCTGTACAACAATGTGAATGTACTTAGATTTGTTGTTGTCTAGTCACTAAGTGCTGTCCAACTCTTTTGTGACCCCATGGACTGTATAGCCCAACAGGTTTCTCTGTCCACAGGATTTCCCAGGCAAGAATACTGGAGTGGGTAGCCATTTCTTCCTCCGGGGGAATCTTCCTGACCCAGGGATCAAACCTAGGTCCATTGGGAGTGCGGAGTCTTAGCCACTGGACCACCAGGGAAGCTACCTTAATGCCAATGAATCTACACTGAAAAATGGCTACATTGGTAAATCTTATGTGTATTTCATCATCATTTTAAAAACAAACAGGAGGGACTTCCCTGGTGGTCCAGAGGCTAAGATCCCACACTCCCAATGCAGAGGACCTAGGTTTGAGCCCCAGGCAGGGAATTAGATCCTATATGCCTCAACCTAGACCCAGCACAGCCAAATAAATAAATTAAATAGTATTTTTAAATATTTAAAATAAATAAAAACTCACATAAAGCAAAACTCTATCATGTTTATTTGCACACTTGGAATAAGACTATAAAAATATTCATGGAAGGCCTTTCCTGGTGGTCCAGTGGTTGAGATTCTGCATTTCCACTGCGGAGGGCACAGGTTGGATCCCTGCTCAGGGAGGAAGATCCCACAGGCCTCCCAACCAAAAAAAATAAATTCAAAAAGAAAATACACATGGAGAGACTGGTTGCTTCTAGAAATGGGGGGCAAGGGGCAGGGCTGGGGGAAGGGAGCTGTGAATACTACCCTGTATTTCCCCTAAAGAGAGGCAGAGAGAGGGTCAGAAAATGAATATGCTCTACAGCAAATGTGCCCAAATGCTCCCATCTATTAAATGCATTCATTTACTTATTCATTCAACAAACATCTCCTGAGTACCAGACGTTGGAGCAGGAGGGAGGGGAAGGAGGAGGAGGAGGGTGTAGATGGGAATCCCAATCAAAGAGAGAAGAGACTCTGAACTCTGTGATGCCAAGGCCAAATCAGCGACCAGAGAGGCCTGATTTCTTGGCCAGCGCCTCCTAAACCAGTCGTGGAAACACATTTCAGGAAATCCATCCGTCCCTAAACTGCCCAACAACCCCCCTCCCAAGTGAAAAATGCGTACTCGGCTCTCCTGGTTGATATATACACAGCGATAGCATCCGAATCAATGCAGACCAGTCAGCCGCTTCTCAAGGTACCCAGAGTGAAGGAGAGAAGAATCTTTGCTAATCGCTCTCCCTAATTGAATTTAATGTTCACTGTCAAGTTTTAAAGATTAATTCCCAAACACCGCAGCAGCCTGACATGTGTACCTTTCTTCAATTAAGTAATTAAGAGATCCCAATCTACCTCCGTGGCATTAAGGAGTTAAGGCTTCTGTCAAATGTGCTAAGATGACTTGATGTATTAACTGCAGACATTCTATGTGTCCAACGAAAGTCAGATTTAGAGAGAATATGACAAGTGAAATGTGCTGTAGCTTTCTCATCCCACATTTCCTGGGGTTTCCGTCTCCTGGTTCCTGAGATGTGGCCCCACCAGGAGCTCCCCCTAGTCTCTCGAAACCGATTGCTTCAGCCACAGGTCATGTTCTTTCGGTCTGTCTGCCTGCCTTCTGTTCTTTGTTATAAAACAAATACAATCTCCATTTTAAAATACCCAAATTCTACAAAAGTACTGAAAGGAAAACCCCGTAGGAATCAACAATAGGACTGCTGTTTCTCTGATGACATTGGAAATAGTTGTGTTCTGTGAAATTTAAAAAAAAAAAAAGAGAGAGAGAGAGAGAGAGAGAGGAAACACAAAGAAAAAAATAAGAATCTGCCATCCTCCCACCACCTGGAGACCACAGTTTCAGACTTCTGGGTGAATCTTCATTTGGCCTGGTCCTGCCAGCTCCTGCCTTGTGGCTCTTCCTGGTTTTCAGCCCCAGCTCCTGGCCTCCAGTCCATCCTTGACAGCCCTTGCTGCCCTCCAGGATATCATTTTAGAGACCACCATCAGGCTTGCACAGCTTAGCAAATTCCTGTGTAGTCAGTGACCAAGCCTTCACCATGCCATATACTGGCAAAAGCTTTGGGAATCCTTCAGGGTAAGTGTGTTCAAGGGCTGGGATTGTGCTGAATCCACCGACTAATTTGGGGAGATGACTTAACAACACTGAGTCTTCTGATCCGTGAACAGGATATATGGCTCCTTTTATTTAATTTATCTTGCTGCTGTTTAGTCACTAAGTCATGTCTGACTCTTGCAACCCAGCGGACTATAGCCCACCAGGCTCCTTTGTCCATAGTATTCTCCAGGCAAAAATACTGGAGTGGGTTGCCATTTCCTTCTCCAGGGAATTCTCCCAACCCAGGAATCATCTAAGCAATGGTTTAGAGTTTTCTGATAAAAAAAAATCTTAGACATCTTTTGTCAAATTTATCCCTATTAATTTCATGTTTGGATGACATTATACATGGTATTTGAAATTTTTTCATTTCAGGTTCTTTTCTTTTTCTTTTTTTTTTTTTTGAAAGTTTATTTTATTTTATTATTTTTTGGGGGGGGTTAGTTTTTTTTTTTTATTTATTTTTTTTTATTTTTAGTTTTTTATTTTTTTACATTTTAAAATCTTTAATTCTTACATGCATTCCCAAACATGAACCCCCCTCCCACCCAGGTTCTTTTCTAAAAGGCAGAAATACAATTGATTTTTGTATATTGACCTTGAATTCTGCAAACTTGCTAAACTATTAGCCCTAGAATCTTTTTCTGAACACTCAGTAGAATTTTCTACATGAACAATCATGTAGGTGAACAAAAATAATTTCACTTCTTCTTTTCCAATCTAGATATCATTTATTTCTTTTTCTTGCCTTATTGCACAGGCTATAATCTCCAGAACAATGCTGAATAGATGTGGCATGAGTGAACACCCCCGTCTTGTTCCTGACACTATGGGGAAAGCAATCACTCTTTATAGTTAAATAAGATGTTAGAGGTAGGGGTAGGAATGGGTGGGAGGTGGGAAGGAGATTCAAGAGGGAGGGGGACATATGTACACCTGTGGTTAACTCATGTTGATGTATGACAGAAATCCAGCCAATATCGTAAAGCAATCATCATTCAATTAAAAACAAATACAATAAAAAAAAGAAAACAACAAAAAAAGCTGCTAGAGGTGATGTTTTCATAAATGTGCCTTAACAGTTTGGAAAAATTATCTTCTATTTCTAGTTTGCTTAAAGTGAAGGAATGTATGTAGGATTGATTTGCTAAATTTTATTTAAAACTTTTATATCCATGTTCATGAGAGATAGTAGCCTATCACTTTCTTCTCTTGGTTTGGTACCAGGGTAGCCTCCTAGAACAAGCTGGAAAATGTTTCCTCTTCTTTTATTTCCTGGAAGAGTTTGAGTAGAATTATGTGTTAATTTTCTAGGGCTGCTGTAACAAAGTACCACAAACTGGGTGGTAGATAGATATGTACTGTCTCACAGTTCTGGAAGCCAAAAGCCTGAAATCAGGGCAGGACTGATTGCTCCCACAGGCAGTGAGGAAAAGATCTGTTCCAGACCTCTCTTCTTGACTTGCAGATGGCTGTCTTCATGTTCATACGCTGTTCTCCCTCTAAGCCTGTCTCCGAATATTCCCCTTTAATGAAGACATAAGTCATACTGGGTTAGGGTCCATTCTGAAGATTTCATTTTAACTTGATTATCTGTATAAAAATCCTATCTTTCAATAATGACATATTCTGAGCCACTGGAGGGTTAAGACTTCAAAATACAAATTTTGAGAGAGACACAATTCAACTCACAACAAATTGCTACTACTTCTTCCTTAAATATTTGGCAAAATTCACTAGTGAAGTTTTGGGGCATGGAGTTTTCTTTATGGGAAGGGTTTTAAATAGGAATTCAATTTCTTTAATAGAGACAAGGCTTTGGGAGTTATCTAATTTTGTCGGTGAGCTTTAAGTGTCTGAGTCTCTTAAGGGGTTTATCCAGGTCATCTAAGTTGCAGAATTCCTTGCCAGAAAGTTGATCATAACATTACCTTTGTTCTTGTTGTTTAGTTGCTAACTCAAGTCTAACTCTTGCAGCACCATGGACTATAGCCCACCAGGCTCCTCTGTCCGTGGGATTTCCCAGACAAGAATATTGGAGTGGGTTGCTATGTCCTTTCTCAGGGGATCTTCTTGACCCAGGGATCAAACCCATGCCTCCTGCATTGACAGGTGGATTCTTTACCACTGAGCCACCAGAGAAGCCCAACATTACCTTAGTACTCTCTTAATATCTTCAGAATTTGTAATTAAGTCACTTCTCTCACTCCTAATATTGGTAATTTGTATCTTTTTTATTCCTGATGAGTGGTTAAAGTTTTATCACTTTCATTGATTGCAAGGAATCAGTTTTTTATTTCACTGACTTTACTATTTATCTGTGTTCTATCTGAATTATTTCTGCTCTATCTTTATCACCTTTCTTTTGCTTATTTTGGGTTGAATTTTCCTTTTCCGTATGTCTTAAAGTGGGAGCTAAGACCATTGATTTGAACTTTTCTTCTTTATTAATACAGGCATTAATGCTATAAATTACCATCTGAGAACTGCTCTGGCTACAGTCCACAAAATTTTATATGTTGGGTTTTCATTTGCATTTTCTAATATTCCTATCAGCTTCTCCCGGGACTCAGAGATTATTTACAAATGTGCTGTTTAGTTTCCAAATATTTGGAATATCTGTTATTGATTTTTAATTTAATCCTATTATCATTAGATAATATACTTTGAATAATTTCAACCCTTCTAAATTTACTGAGAGCCTTGTTTTGTGGCCTATAATATGGTCTATCTTGGTAAACATTCCATGTACACTTGAAAAGAATGTGTACTCTGCTGCTACATGGAGTATTCTATCAATGTCAATTCGGCCAAGTTGAGTGATAGTGTTGTTCAAGTTTTCTATACCTTTACTGATTTTCTGCCTACTTGATCTATTGATTATTGAGAAAAGGGTGTTGAAAGCTCCAACTATAATTGTGGATATGATTGACTCTTCAAGCATTTCTATCAGTTTTGCTTCATGAATTTTAAAACTCTTATTCAGTTCAGTTCAGTTCAGTCGCTCAGTCGTGTCCGACTCTGCGACCCCATGAATCGCAGCGTGCCAGGCCTCCCTGTCCATCGCCAACTCCCAGAGTTCACTCAGACTCACGTCCATCGAGTCAGTGATGCCATCCAGCCATCTCATCCCCTGTCGGCCCCTTCTCCTCCTGCCCCCAATCCCTCCCAGCATCAGAGTCTTTTCCAATGAGTCAATTCTTCACATGAGGTGGCCAAAGTACTGGAGTTTCAGCTTTAGCATCATTCCTTCCAAAGAAATCCCAGGGCTGATCGCCTTCAAAATGGACTGGTTGGATCTCCTTGCAGTCCAAGGGACCCTCAAGAGTCTTCTCCAACACCACAGTTCAAAAGCATCAATTCTTCGGCACTCAGCCTTCTTCACAGTCCAACTCTCACATCCATACATGACTACTGGAAAAACCATAGCCTTGACTAGACGGACCTTAGTCGGCAAAGTAATGTCTCTGCTTTTGAATATGCTATCTAGGTTGGTCATAACTTTCCTTCCAAGGAGTAAGCGTCTTTTAATTTCATGGCTGCAGTCACCATCTGCAGTGATTTTGGAGCCCCCCAAAATAAAGTCTGACACTGTTTCCACTGTTTCCCCATCTATTTCCCATGAAGTGATGGGACTGGATGCCATGATCTTCGTTTTCTGAATGTTGAGCTTTAAGTCAACTTTTTCACTCTCCTCTTTCACGTTCATCAAGAGGCTTTTTAGTTCCTCTTCACTTTCTGCCATAAGGCTGGTGTCATCTGCATATCTGAGGTTATTGATATTTCTCCTGGTAATCTTGACTCCAGCTTGTGCTTCCTCCAGCCCAGCGTTTCTCATGATGCAGGTGTATACATATTTATGCCCCTAATGTTAAGCACCTCATGTAACTGAACCCTTTATCATTATAAGTTGAGATTCACTGAGGTTTTGGTTACATGGATTTCTAATTTTTCATCAGATTTGAAAAACTTTTAGCCATTACTTATTTAAATAATTTGTTCTGCTCTCCCTTCTTCTGAAGACTCTGATTTCATGTATATTGGGTAAGCATGAAGTTGTCTCACAGTTTACTGATGCTCTGCTTATTTTTCTCCCAAACTTTTTACTATCTGTGTTCCACTTTAGATAGTTTCTGGTTTTCAAATTTGCTAACCTCTTATTTTACAGTTAATGATTTGCAAATAATTACATCTAGTTTATTTTTCATCCAAAACACTTTTCACCTCTAGAGTTTGATTTGGATTTTTCTTCTATCTTCCTTTACATGCTCGAGCTTTTCTCTACTTCTTTGCATATATATGGGGCATATTTATAAAAGTCGGTGCCACATTCTTATTTACTATTTGCATCATCTGCGACATTTGTGGGTGTGTTTCTACTTTTCATTTTTCTTCTCATCATGGTTCAGATTTTTCTAATTCTTTCACATGCCTTGTAATCTTTGTTCAGAAGCAAGACACCATGAATTTTACTTTGGTGGATTTTTTTTTTTTTTCCTATAATACTCTTAAGGTTTGTTCTGGGACACAATTAGATTACTTGGAAAATGTTCACTTCTTGAACTATCTAATAGTCTCTAAGCTTTGATAGGAGGAACCACAGCAGCATTTATTTAGGGCTGTTTTACTTCACTCCTAAGGCAATACCCTTGTGAATTACAAGGATTTCCCACTCTGGCTTATAGGAATATGAAATATTCATGGTCCTGTGAGCTCTGGGGATTGTTCATCTTATTACTTTCAAGTGGCTCTTTCCTCACCTGGGGGAGCTGCCTCATACACATGTACTGATCAGTATTTCCCTGAAGATGTTGAGGGAAGCTCCTACAGATCTCTGGAGCACCCCCTCTCGCCCCGGGGAGCACTCTACTGCCTGATTCTCTGTTTTGAGAACTCTAGCTGCCGTGATGTTCCTGGATTCCAGCTCTGCCTCCTCAGCCCAGGCAGATCACTGGGACCTGTCTGGGTGTCTCCTCCCTGTGCTACAGGCCAGAAACTCTCACCTGGCAGTAGCCTGAAACAATCTCCGGGACCATGTCATTTTTCCTCTCTCAGGGACCACTGTCTACAGTACCTGCTGTTCAGTATCTGAAAATCACTGTTCCCTTACATTTCCTCTGTTATTCTTTAAGCCTGAAGCATAAATCTGGTCCCGTATTACTCCATCTCTGCCAAAAGCATAAGTTCTCATAAGTTATTTAGAAGTGTGTGATTTAATGGTCAAATGTTTGTGGAGTTATTTTTTTTTATTTTTCAGTCATTATTATTTATTAAAAATTTAATTCCATTGTGATCGGAGACTAGGCTATTGTTTAAACCCTTTTAAATGTATTGAGATTTGCTTTACATCATAGCTCCTGCCCTACCTTAGAGAAGTACTATTTGCATTTGAAAAACACCCATACCCTGAACTTTATGTATAGTGTTCCCTAAACTTTAGTTAAGGTAGCTGACAATGTTATTCAGATCTTCTGTCTTTATTGATCTGTCTAGTTGTTCTGTCAATTACTTGGAGAGAAGTGTTATAATATCCAACTATGACTATAGATTTGTTTATTCTCCCTTTAATTCTGTGAAAACATCTTCATGTATTTTGAAGCTCTGTTATTAGGTAGAGATTGCTATGTCTTCCTGATGAATTGATCCTTTTATCATTACGAAAAGTCCCCCTTATCTCTGCTGATACCTTTTGTCTTGAAGCCTATTTTATGGTTCAATATTACAATACTTTCAGTCTTCTTAAGCTTACTATTTGGACGATATCCCTTTAATTCCATGCATTTACTTTTAGCTTCTTTCTTTTTTGTTTGAAGTACACCTCTTGCCAACAGTATACAATTTAGTCTTGCTTTTGTATCCATTCTAACAATCTCCTTTTTGAAGATTTTTTTTTAATCTTAAAATTTTAATGTGGACCATTTTTAAAGTCTTTATTGAAATAATTTTTTACAATATTACTTCTATTTTATGTTTTCTTGGCTGACAGGCGTATGGTATCTTAGCTCCCTGCCAGGGACTGAACCCACACCCCCTGCGCTGGAAGGTGAAGTCTCAACACTGGACTACCGAGGAAGCCCCCTGACAATCTCCTTTAAGTGTAGCATTTAATTGCTGTACATAGAATATACTTGTTAATACGAGCAGATTTACACCTATCACTCTGCTCTTTTTTTTTTTCTGTTTTCACCTGTGCTTTATTCCTCTTTTCCTCCTTTGAGCTATGCCTCAACATTTTTTACATATGCTTAATATTTTAAAGTCATCTTAGAGTTAAACTGTACCAGTTTACATAAAATATAAGAAGCTTGCAACCATAAATATCTTTTCTTAATCCCCTATCCTTTATGCTATACACCCACATGTTATGTATTACACCCACATGTTATAAACCCACAATATAATGTGATAATGTTTGCTTTAAACAGTCGTGTATTTTTTTAATGTAAGAGGAAAACACAGTCTTTTATATCTTCCCACATATTCACCATTTACAGCCTCTTCAGTTCTTCCTAGAGATATGAGTTTCTATCTGATATCATATTTCTCTGTCCTAAAGAACTTCCTTAACGTTTCTGCAGAGCACACCTGCTCAACAAATTCTCGCCTACTTTTCATTCATCTGAAAATGTCTTTATTTCACCTTCATTCTTAAAGGATACAGAATCATGAGTTGAAATGTTTTTAATGGCACTCTAAAGGTGCCATTCCACTGTCTCTGAACTCTACTATTTCTGATAATAAGTCAGTATACATTTTTTTAAATATCATTATTCCTTTCCACACGACATTCATTTTTCTCGGGCTACTTTTAAGATTTTCCTCTTTATCTTTGGTTTCCAGAAGCTTAACTATGCTAGGTCACAGTGTGATTGCCTTTACATTTGTCTCGTTTGGGATCTGCAGGGTTTGGCTTTCCTTTTCTTTTGAATCTGGAAATGTACATATTTTCACCAAATTTGGTGAGGTTTTAGGCATTATTTCTTTGAACAGCTTTTTCTTCCCCACTCTCTCTCATCTTTGACTCCAATTAGGAAGCGACAGTTAGAACCAGACACAGAACAACGGACTGGTTTCAAATTGGGAAAGGAGTACGTCAAGGCCGTATATCGTCACCCTGCTTATTTAACTTAAATGCAGAGTACATCATTCAAAATGCTGGGCTAGATGAACCACAAGCTGGAATCAAGAGTGCCAGGAGAAATATCAACAACCTCAGATATGCAGATGATTCAACTCTAATGACAGAAAGCAAAGAGGAACCAAAGAGCATCTTGATGAAGGTGAAAAAGGAGAGTGAAAAAACTGGCTTACAACTCAACGTTCAAAAAAACCGAAGATCATGGCATCTGGTCCCATCACTGCATGGCAAATGGGTAGAGAAAAGGTAGAAACGGTGACAGATTTTATTTTCTTAGGGTCCAAAATCACTGTGGACAGTGACTAAATTAAAAGATGCTCGCTCCTTGGAAGAAAACCTGTGACAAACCTAGACAACATACTAAAAAGCAAAAACATCACTTTGCCAACACAGGTCCGTATAGCCAGAGCTATGATTTTCCCAGTAGTCATGTATGGATGTGAGAGTTGGACAACAAAGAAGTCTGAGCACTGAAGAATTGATGCTTTCGAACTGTGGTGCTGGAGGAGACTCTTGAGAGTCCCTTGAACAGCAAGGAGATTAAACCAGTCAATCCTAAAGGAAATCAACCCTGAATATTCACTAGAAGGACGGGTGCTGAAGCTGAAGCTCCAATACTTTGGCTGCCTGATGCAAAGAGCTGACTCATTAGAAAAGACCCTGACACTGAGAAAGATTGAGGGTAGGAGGAGAAGGAGGTGACACAGATGAGATGATTGGATGGCATCACTGACTCAATGGACATGAGTTTGAGCCAACTCTGGCAGATAGTGAAGGACAGCAAAGGGAAGCCTGGTGTGCTGCAGTCCATAGGGTCACAAAGAGTTGGATATGACTTAGCAACTGAACAACAACAGTGCGTGTACAAATACTACTATAGATTACACATACACTATTCAGTTCAGTTCAGTCGCTCAGTCGTGTCCGACTCTTTGCAACCCCATGAACCACAGCACACCAGTCCTCCTTGTCCATCACCAACTGCCGGAGTCCACCCACACTCGTGTCCATTGAGTCAGTGATGCCATCCAACCATCTCATCCTCTTATATATTACACAAATACCTCTGGCTATTGTCTAGAGATCCCTGAATATCTATTCCTTTTTCCCTCTATTCTTTTTCTCTGCTTTCAGTTTGAATAATTTCTATTACTCTTATTTCCAGATTCACTGGCTCCTTCTTCCGTCCTCTCCATTCTGCAATAGAGTCCAAAGCACACACTCTTTATTTCAGACACTACTATATTTTTCAGTTCTAGACTTTTTGTCCCCTTATAAGTTTCTATTTCTATACAGAGATTTCCTATTTTTTTACTCACTGTGACTATATTTTCCTTTGTGTCTCTGAGCATTGTCACAACTGTTTTAAAACAACTGTCTGCTAATTTCAACACTGGGATTATCTTGGAGAGAAGCCCTTTCTCTTGAATATAGGTCCCCTTTTCCTATTTCCTACTATATTGAGTACTTTGGAGTGAAATACTAGGGATTATTGGGCTTCTCTGGTGGCTCAGATGGTAAACAATCTGCCTGCAATTCAGGAGACCTGGATTGAGAAGATCCCCTGGAGAAGGGGATGGCAACCCACTCCAGTATTCTTGCCTGGAGAATTCCATGAATAGAGGGGCCTAGTGGGCTACAGTCCATAGGGTCACAAAGAGTCAAACATGGCTACGTAACTAACACACACTAGATATTATTAATACAAAATTTGTATTGTATAAGTTCTGGATTCTGTTATGTTTCTCTGAAGAACATAAACTCAAATTTTTTTTTTTAAACAGGGAGCTAACTTGCCTCTAGTCAAATTTCAAACTCTGTCTCCTCTGTTGTGTGCAGCAGTAGAAATTTCTGTTCAGTTCTCTTAGTATGAGCTGAGCTTCTTGGAATCTGCCCCATCCATGGACTCAGGCGTCATCAGAGATTCGGGTCGAGTCTATACGCAGAACTTGTGGCTTCCTCTCTGACTCCTTCTTTTCCGAGATTTCCCTCCTCACTAGCTGCTCTGGTTGCCCCCAAATTATGTCCTCTGGCTCTTCAAGTCAGTAACACTGCAGGTTTCCTATCTGAATTTTAGCTGCTCTGCCTGGTACAGACTGGAGCCTGGTCTCCTGCAGAAAAACATGAAGCAGGAAATTCACCCAGTTCCATTTCCCTCTTCTAAGGGGAGGCTCCCTTCTCGGTCCACTTGCTTGTTGCTGCTCTCCAATACCTTTAGGCAGTTTGTTGTGGTTTTGTTCAGTTTATAATTGTCAAGTGCGGGAACGTTAGTCTGATGCGAACTGCTGCTTTGCTACTGGAAGTCAAATCTAATATTCAATTTTGAGCATCTGGTTTGCAGAAACAGAGTAATACCCCACCCTGTTTCTTCCCCTCCACCCTCAATAGCCGACATATACATACTTCTTTGCCCCAGTACTTCAGTCAAAATCTCCCTACATCCTGAATCCTGGTAGGAGTATTCAGAATAGTGAGACGATTGGACCATTTGTCCTGCACGTGAGCCACTGTGGCACAGAGATGACAGAGCAGGCCAGTGTGATGTACAAGCTGATGTTATCTACTGCAGGCATGAAAGAGGAGCCAGGAATGATTTGAGGCGATAGTCCCACCCACACAGATCTCCCCACCCTGTCAGCTTCAGGAAAACTTGTAGAGAGCCTGAGAAGCCTGCAGCATTCCTACCATATGCAATTAGAGGAGTCTGAACCAATTTCAATGCAATCTCTAGGAGCAGGGTTACTCGGCTGGTATGTGTATTACAAGGGGGTCACATCTGCAGAAATAGTGAGAGCTAAGGCAGCATTTTCATCTTACATCATCCTTCTGAGGACTTCCTAAAATTTTTTCTGTACCAAATGATGCAAGTTCCCTCAAAGTAAAGGTTGAGGAGAATCTTGACCAGAATCTGTAAGTACACGAGCATTCATTATACAGAGAATTCCAAGAAATTATGCTCTCTATTCAATAAGGTCAGAACAAAGGGAAGGAGTTTTAAATGTCAACAGAAGATATAAAAGGGCAAAAAAGAGTTTTCTTTGGGTAAAAAGGATTAAGAGCAAGACATCTCACAGAGGTTGCTGAGGGATGCGCGGACAGCTGGGGATGGAGACTCTGGAGGCCATTGGTGCCACCCTCCTGGCAGAGTGGGGATGAGCCCTTGGAGGCCTGCAGCGTCCCCAGCAGGGGGTGCCGCCTGGCCAACGGCGGGGAGCACAGGCTCCAGGAGGTGCCAAAGCCCCTTCTGAGAGTACTGCAATCTTGGAAATTATTCTGAGACAAAATACCACCTCACCTCCCACCTCCAGGTAACAGTAATCACGCATTCAGCAGTCACCAAAAAAATAAATAAATAAATAAAATGCTTCTAAGGGCAAGAATTAACTCAATCCTTACCACTAAGTACAAGTACAACTCTCATGAGAAGAGCTGACTCATTGGAAAAGACTCTGATGCTGGGAGGGATTGGGGGCAGGAGGAGAAGGGGACGACCCAGGATGAGATGGCTGGATGGCATCACGGACTCGATGGACATGAGTCTGAGTGAACTCCAGGAGATGGCGATGAACAGGGAGGCCTGGCATGCTGCGATTCATGGGGTCGCAAAGAGTTGGACACGACTGAGCGACTGAACTGAACTGAACTGAAGTACAAGGTAGGTATTATCATAAACATCATCTGACAGATGACAAACCTGAAGCAGAGGGAGGTTATCTACCCTGGTCACAGGGTGAGAGGTGGAACAGGGAATCAGACTCAGGCCGACTGACTGCAGAGCCTTCAGGTTCAACCACCACCGCTCATCCACCTCTCACCTACAACATGCTCCCATCCACAGCTCCTCACCCTGCTCTCTGGACTAACACAACACAAGGCCAGACTGACCCCTCTTCCCACTGACAGCCCTTTAGGGATGGATGGATGAGGGACAGATGGATGGACATCTGTCCATAGATGAATGGAAGAATGGCCATCCTGGGTTTTACGTATCTACAGGACCAATGCTGAAGCTGAAGCTCCAATACTTTGGCCACCTGACGCAAAGAGTCAACTCATCAGAAAAGACCCTGATGCTGGGAATGATTGAGAGCAGGAGGAGAAGGGAGCAACAGAGGATGAGACTGGATAGCATCACCGATTCAATGGACATGAGTTTGAGCAAGCTCTGAGAGATGGTGAAGGACAGGGGAGCCTGGCATACTGCAGTTCATGGGGTCACAGAGTGGGACACGACTTAGTGACTGAACACAATAGCTTGGACAAGCAGACTTCACTTCTGTGATGTTACACAATTTATTATTAAACTGTGGAACAGAAGAATGCTATGCTTAATGGCCTTTGATCACGAGAAACCCCTCCCATCTCTAGGAGTAAATCATTAATTCTTTGAGATGGCTGCTATTTTCAACAAGTCATGGTCATCCAGTTGGACTGTATCACGTGGCAGACACCCCCCCTTCTCTCTCTCCATACTCACAGAACGAGCCAGAGATTCTCTGCCACCAGGAGGACCTGGGGTTCCAGCTCTTCTGCAAAACAAGGATGAGATGGAATCGCCAAGGTTCTAAAGCCCTGTGCCCTGGGAGTGAGAGGTGCCTTTCCAAATCAAGACACACACTGGCTCTAGCTTCAGTACAAACAGATCCTGTGAGTCTAAGAACTCAGAAAAGAGTGAATGGTTTGGGGGGAATGCATGCTGGCTCCTGGCAAGCACACAACTGCTTTTTAGTCCTGCAGCGCCGTGGTTTCTACTGACTGCCTGGTGTCCATTCACCTCCTTCCTTGGAGAACCATCTGAGCCCCACGCAGTCAGTGTGTTACTGGCTCAGAGCTCCTACGAAGGACACGTCACCCAGGCCTGGCCAACCGAGGCCATGAGGTGCCAGCCCCGGTCTGCAGCAGGCAGGAGAGGGGAAGAGGCACTTCCTCACCAGCTGGGCTGCAAAGCAGATGAATGAGAGAACGGCTGGGAGCCGGAGCTGAAAGGGGGTCACCACAGGGGTAGCCCAGAGGGACAGAGGTGGGACCAAGACACAAGGACATCTGACCGCGAGGACAGCCACACCGGAAGCTGCACGGTCCTCAGCCTTTTCACCCCTAGACCAATGGGTTCACTTTTTTTTTGCTTTAAGTTACTAGGAACTGAGTATTCTGTCTCTTGCAACCAAGAGTTCTCTCACAAACCCCTTGTAGATTTTTCCAGAAGTCAACGTTAATTTTGTTGATAGCGGGCTTCTAACACCACCTGTTTTCTCTCCTGGAAAGCCCATCTGGTCTCCTCAACCCTCCCCCGCTCTTCACAGCTCCCAGGCACCAACGCAGCCCACCAGCAGGGGGAATGCTCTAGGCCTCGGGCTGGAGCTCGCTTAGACACTGCCAGGCGCTCCTTCAGTCCACACCAGAGGGCACCGGGAAGGGCACTCGGGGACCCTTCCAGGCTGAGGGTCACATCTGCCCTTGAGCCGCAGGGCTCTCACCTCTCTGCTGTGCCCACTCTCAATGCAGATCATCAAATGGGGCTTCACCCTGCTCCCCCATCTTTTTATCCTAAGAAGTACTCACTCAAAAATTAGAGGGGGGACGTGGAGGGTATGACCTTGTTCAGTTCAGTTGTCACTCAATCATGTCCGACTCTTTGCGACCCCATGAACTACAGCACGCCAGGCTTCCCTCTCCATTACCGATTCCCGGAGCTTGCGCAAACTCATGTCCATCAGTGATGCCATCTAACCATCTCATCCTCTGTCATCCCCTTCTCCTCCTGCCTTCAATCGCTCTGACCTGGTTAGAAGGAGTCATGACATTATATTTTAACTTCGGTGCACCACATTCCACGTTATGGCATCACATGATCCTCATGCAGACCCAGGAGGTCAGCGGGGGAAGTTCTCTTCATTTCAACGGTGTGCAAACACAGCCTTGGAAAGATTGGGCAACTGTCAGTCATTCGTCGGGTTTATTCCACAGACATTTACTCAGGGTCCACTGTGTGCCAAGGACATCACTCACTGACTGAATCTCTGGGAAACAAAAGGGCTCACAACAGTCTGATGGAAGGGGAGATATTAAGCCAACGTATAAACAGGTAGCACCAGTGGAGACACCATGAGAAGAAAGAGCTGGCCTCTGTGAAATAACTGGAGCCAGTGAATGGGGCTGCCCTGGTGGTCCAGTGGTTAAGAATCCGCCTTGCAATGCAGGGGACCCAGGTTTGATCCCTGGCCCAGGAAGACCCCACATGCCACAGAGCAACTAAGCCCACATGCCACAGGACTGAAGCCCGGGCACCCTAGAGCCTGGGCACCGCAACGAAGAGGAGCCCTCGCTCGCCGCAACCAGAGAAAGCCCACGCCCAGCAACAAAGACCCAGCACGGCTAAAAGTTAAATAAACAAAGTTAGATAAATAAGTAAAAGAGGTGAAGCTTAATTTCGACTGGGGAGGTGGGCAGGCTTCTGAGCAAGGAGGGAGGCAGGAGGTCGGGAAGAGCCAGCCTGAAGGGGACCAGGAGTCCGTGAGGATGGATGCGAGACAGGAGTGGGGAAAAAGAGATCGGAGAACTTCAGAGCTGTCTCCCTCCATGAAAGATGGCAGGGGGAGGGGGGCAGCTGAAAGGGTTAAACCTAGGAGAGCAAAGTAATAGTCAAGATTTTCCTTCCGAAAGAACACTCGGGCTAAGGCACAGGAGGCCAGAATACTGCGGGAGACTGGTGATGAGGACGTCTGCCAGGGCAAAGGGCACCCTGGGCATCATACAGGAGAGGGGGAGCCAGGGCCTGGGGGGCGATCCGAGCGGCAGCGAGGAAAGCAGCTGGGCTGCTGCAGGCAGTGGGGGCACCGCTGGAGGAGCAATGGGGAGGACGGAGTGATGGCAGGGGCAGGGAGCGGGGACACCCACCACCTGAGTGGGCGTGAGGGGCCAGCTCACCCCCGGGCCGGGCCGGGGTGCCCCCAGCAGTCACTGAGAGGGCTCCCTGAGAGTGAGGCCTAACCCAGCTCCAGCCGAACCCTCCTGCAGGCCCGGCCTGGGGGCCCCTGTGTCCTGGGCTGTCACACACACTCCTGTCCCGGCAGAGCGCCTCCTGAGCACCTGCTCAGCGACTCAGCCACGATGACTCCCCCCACCTGACAGCCAGCCAGAGCACATCCCCATGACGGGGGCGATCACTCTAGGAAAGTAAGGGTCACTTGGGTCCTGCTGCCATGGCAACCACCACAGGCCAGCGCCAGGCTGTCTCCACTCCCCAAAAAGGGCTTTCAGGGCAGTCCTGTGGGCGGCTCCGTCAGGCCCACACTGCCCACCAAAGCCACAGTTCTCGCTAGCCTCCCTGAGTGGGGTGGTCATTTTCGTTAAGACTTCTCAAAAGAACGTGGGCCTCTGACCCTAGAACTCATCCAAAAAGCCAGCAAGAAGGTACACCTGGTGCCTTCTGGCCAAAAGGTCTTGTCTGGCTGTGGGCTCCTGCCAGACACACTCAGGGACTCACTGGGGTCTGTCAGCGGATCCCCGTCTAGCGGGGAAGCTTTCAGCTGACCTGAGAGACCCACACTCACCGCCAGCCTCACCTCCCAGCACCACCTCACCTATACATGACCTTCCATCGAGGCTTCCCAAACCCACCCTGCCCTTTACCACCTGTGGCTTTACACACGCAGCCCTACCTCCTTCTGCTTGAAGTGAATTCCTCCCTCTCCATCGACTGGCCCCCACATTTTCTTCCGGTCTCAGCTTAGATGTTCCTTCCTCCAGGAAGTCCTCCTGACTACCAGGGGTAAAATCCCCGCAGATGTTCCCATCATGCTCCATGCTGCCCCTCTGGGAGGGCTGGATGCACCTTGCACCATCGATTGCCACCCAGCTTCCTCTTTCCTGAAGACAAGAGCAGTCAGCGTGGTCAGGACGGAGTTGTTAGTGGAGGAGTCGTGTGGCCAGAAGGACTCCACTGCTTTCCCATTTTCCGTCGTTATTCCTCTCCCCTGTGATTTACCTCGTCTTGCAGCTTTTGACAGACACACACATGCACTTGTATGCTAACCCCCACAAGAGCTGTCATTTCTTTAGACCCCCATGGGCCCCACACTGCCAAGTGCTGAGTCAGATGATAGAGTCTCCACAGCAGCCCCCTGGAGGTGGACGCAACCGGGCCCCTTTACAGGTGAAGAGACTGAGGTTCTGGGTATGAAGAGAGTGGCCCAGGTTATATTAAGCCAGTGCACAAGTGACAGCCCCCGAGTCAAAGTCCATGCGCTCCTCTCTGGGTGCCCCACCCAGGGCAGTGGACAGCGGGTGAGGGGCTGGGAAAGAGCAGAAGGGGGCACTGGGTCTGCTCCCTGCCCTCGGACGGTGGAGCTGCCGTGGACCTGCAGGCGGCATCTGCGCCGTCTTTTTCTCTGTGTACCTGCTTTCTCCTGAGATCCTGCTGAATATATAATTTGGCAGCCTGCTTTCCTCACTTAACATTTTCCAATGTTCTTAAAAACTTCATTTTCAAAAGTGCAGTTACTCATCAATTCCAGAAGAGCCGAGCACGGATATGGCAGGGGCCTTGAACTTGACCATTTTTCCCTGGTGCTGATAGCTATACGCACACAGCAAGAGGGTTTAACAGCCTGATTCAGCACGGTAGGAAGGAGTAAACTGCTTGAGTCTGGGAAATACATTACCTCAATCTCGCAAATGGTTTTTGAAAATCATTAGGCCACAGAAATGTCATTGTGCAGGCCCGGCTTCCTCCACCTCCCCCACCTGCCCAGCTGAGCCCCATGGCACCACACCAGGCATCAACAAACTCAGAGCGCTCAGACCTGGAGGCAGGGAGGGGTGGCAGGCTGAGTCCCTGGGCCCAGACACCCTCAAATCCCTCCTGAGAGACAAAGAGAAAGTTTCGATCTGCTCAACTCAGAGACACCCAACAGGAACAACTCTCATCTCCCCCTGGAGGCTTCCAGGCCCACCTGCAGCAGAAGCCAGCTCTGCTGCCCAGTGCCCAGATATGGCCTCTGTGACATCTCCAGGCTGGTGCCAAAGTCAAACCGTAGTAGATTTATGGGTCTCCAGTGGTTCCAAATAGGAAAAGGAGTACATCAAGGCCATATATTGTCACCCTGCTTACCTAACTTATATGCAGAGTACATCATGAGAAACACTGGGCTGGAGGAAGCACAGGCTGGAATCAAGATTGCCAGGAGAAATACCAATAACCTCAGATATGCAGATGACACCACCCTTATGGCAGAAAGTGAAGAGGAACTAAAGAGCCTCTTGATGAAGGTGAAAGAGGAGAGTGAAAAAGTAGGCTTAAAGCTCAACATTCAGAAAACGAAGATCATGGCATCCAGTCCCATCACTTCATGGGAAATAGATGGGGAAACAGTGGAAATGGTGGCTGACTTTATTTTTCTGGGCTCCAAAATCACTGCAGATGGTGACTGCAGCCACGAAATTAAAAGACACTTAGTCCTTGGAAGGAAAGTTATGACCAGCCTAGACAGCATATTGAAAAGTAGAGACATTACTTTGTCAATAAAGGTCCGTCTAGTCAAGGCTATGGTTTTCCAGTGGTCATGTATGGATGTGAGAGTTGGATGGTGAAGAAAGCTGAGCGCCAAAGAATTGATGCTTTTGAACTGTGGTGTTGGAGAAGACTCTTGAGAGTCCCTTGGACTGCAAGGAGATCCAACCAGTCCATCCTAAAGGAGATCAGTCCTGAATATTCATTGGAAGAACTGATGCTAAAGCTGAAACTCCAGTACTTTGGCCACCTCATGCGAACAGCTGACTCATTGGAAAAGACCCTGATGCTGGGCAAGATTGAGAGCAGGAGGAGAAGGGGATGACAGAGGATGAGATGGTTGGATGGCATCACTGACTCAATGGACATGGGTTTGGGTGGACTCCGGGAGTTGGTGATGGACAGGGAGGCCTGGCGTGCTGCAATTCGTGGGATTGCAAAGAGTCAGACACGACTGAGCGACTGAATTGAGCTGAAACTGAGTCCATTTCTCAGAAACAACCCCTAAGTCTACCTACTTCTAAAAGGGCCAGCTAAGGACCAACTAACCAGTTTCTGGTGGCTTTCAGTTAACTCAAAACCTCAGCGCCCCAATCTCTTGCCCAGGCTTGGGGTTCTTGGGGATTGAATAGCCATCACTCCCTAACAAACTGTACCTGGAATGCATTGTGCTAAGTCGATCAGTCGTGTCTGACTCTTCGCGACCCCATGGACTGTAGCCCAACAAGGCTCCTCTGTCCATGGGACTCTCCAGCCAAGAATTCTGGAGTGGGTAGCCATTTCCTTCTCCAGGGGATCTTCCCGACCCAGGAATCGAACCTGAGTCTCCTGCATCTCCTTCACTGGCAAGCAGGTTCTTTACTACTAGCGCCACCGGTAGCTTTCAGTGAACTTAAGCCCTCTGCATCCAAACTCATGCCCAGGCCTGGGGTTCTTGAAGGCTGAAAATTCATCACTCCCTAACAAACTGTACCTGGAATGCATTAGGTGGTATTATAAATGGAGCCCCCAAAATTTTTCTAATAGTTTTGAATTAGTCTATATAATTACATTACTTCAATGAGCACAAAATTATTTTACCTATAAAGGTTTAACAAGTGATTCTAAGGAATTAAGAAGAGTTATATAATCGGATAATAATGATAAGTCTGCAGCACTTAAGTCAACGATTTTTGTGGTCACACAGCCTGTAATTTACAGAAGCTACCTGGCTGTGAGTTTAGCAGCCAGAAATCCCTTTACCTATACTTGTGCTGACAGCAACAAGGACTCATACATCAGAGAACAGCAGTTCCCCCAAGAGCCAGGTGTGATCAGCAATGCCTGTACTGATTACAGAAGGCCCATTTGGCCATTAGTCAATCTGTCTCTCCCACACTCTTGCTCACGAGCTTCCGGATATGGCACGTGGCTTCTAGCTTTTTTTAAAGAGGAAAGCAGCTCAACTGCTACTTAGCTTTCAAGCTGTTCTTTTATTGTGGTGTGTGGGCTTCCCAGGTGGCGAAATGGTAAAGAATCCGCCTGCCAGTGCAGGAGATTCAAGAGACGCAGGTTTGATCCCTGGGTCGGGAAGATCCCCGAGGAAGGAAACGACAACTCACTCTAACATCCTTGCCTGGAGAATCCCATGGACAGAGGAGCCTGGTGAGTATAGTCCATGGGGTAGCAAAGAGTCGGACACGACTGAGTGACTGAGCAAACAACTGCGCTGTGTGCTGTGTGTTACAGTCTATATGCATCTTTACTGATGCTGACCATCCACATCGGCAGGGTACCTGCTGCGGCTCCGTGCCATTCATGAAGACCCCCGGGGACCCCAGGAGCAGGTGTACATGCCAACCTGCTTTCGCTCTGGACTCTCTGATTGGGGCTCCAGCTGCTCCTTCCCACCCCACCAGCTGGAAGATGGCCCAGGGCAGGCACAGTGCCAGGGATGGGCCACATGCAGCGGTTAACCAAGGGCTCCAAATCCTCATGGCTGAGCCTCCTTCTCCTTGGCCGGGACAGCCGACCTAAAGTCCTTCCCCTCAAGGCGGGTATCACCCAGGTGGCCTGTCACCAAGTCAGAAGTGCACCCCAAGGCGAGGGGGCTGCTCCCCAGCACCACCTCCGACACTCAGGTTAGGATGGAACACAGTGTCTTTCTCGCCTGGACCCTCTCTGCCCAGACAGTCCAAGCCGGACTCCGACCCCACTCCTTCCCAGAGAGGAGTCAGGAGCTCAACAAGGCAACCCGGGGACTGGAGAACAAAGGCGGAGGGGAGGTCCCCGATAATCCAAAAATGAGAAGCCTGCCACCCAGCAGGCCTCCCTTTCAGCTCTGGCAACCGGGGAAGCCTCCAGTGATTTCGGGGCCGGGTCAGCCGGCTTCGGCACGTTTTGCCACCCCCGCCCCCGCCCCCGAGCCACAGCGCTGCTAAGCTTTCTTTTCATCCTGAGGATGGTAAGCCTCCAGATCCTCTTGTCACGCTTTAAGTTTTTATGATAAACTAGTTTAAAACCTCTTCTGGAAGTGGTCGTGGCATAAATTATAAATAAAGACCAACAAAGCGAAAGCTCTGAGGCGCAATCTTATTACCACCTTGAAGGCGCTTGGTGTCATTTTTCTTCCAGTAAACATGTAAATCTGGTGTCCAAAACAATACAAGTTGCCTTACCCCATGGCTTATTTGCATGATTTTTAATGGCAAACAATAATAAAGTGTAACTGAATCCTCTCATCCTAAATTCATCTAGACGTCCCCGCAGAGAATGCATTCACATGCTCCCGTGTTCCCCGGGCAGCCGTGGGGCGGGGCTCTGCGTCCTGTGGGGCCTGAGAGCAAGCAGGCGGCCTGGGGAAATCAGGGTGAAAGCTATGGGGACGTGAAGGCCAATTCCACAGGGAACTCTGGACACCCCAAACCCTAACCCCGCGGTGCCCTTCCATCAACGTGTCCTGAGCAGGCAACCCCACCTCTGGGCCGCCACGTCCACAGCTAGAAAATGGGGCCACCCCCTTGCTTCCCAGAGCGGCAGGGAGGCTCAAAGAGAATTACGGTAATGGAGTAGAAGGTACAACGGCAGGCGCCGCCGGCCGGCTGCCTGTTCTCTCTCTCATCCTTTACCACCTGCCACCAAAATGTCCTGGTGTTGGAGCAAACAGGGCTTCAGACTCTTAAAAACAGTTAAGGCACAGCATGAGTGCTTCTCTCTGGTAGGCCGGCCAGGCCAGGCGTCTCAGCTGCACACGGGAGAGCACCCGGAGGCCCAGGACCCAAGCAGGCACGATGGACATCCAGAGATGCACAGACCAGTCCAGAAGTCTGGCGGGCCCTGGGGTCAGTGTGCAGAGGACGAGGCCTGGGCCACGCATGTCCAAGCAAACGCAGCTGCCCTGGGACCGCCATCTTGGCTTCGGCAGCTGCCCTGGCCTCAGCCTCGGCTGGCAACGAGACCTGTCCTAAGCTAGGCAGGGCTGGGCTGGGCCCCGGCCGGAGGAGAGCCCAAGCCAGATAGAGCTTCACACACCTGGGCTCCACCTCGCACCATGGGCTTTAGAGCGACGCGCCCAGCGTGGTTACCTGGGGAGGCTTTCCTGACCCACAAACTAAATGGGACGGGCTGGGCTTGTAAGCAGGCCTCTCCTCACCCCCTGCCACTACTTTCAAAGTCGACAAAATCTTCAGCAGCCTCCGTGGAGCATCGGCCCCCTCCTGCCTGGCTCACCTTTCCTTTTCATGGGTCCAGCCTCAGCACTCATGGGTCAGCCAGGCACGGGTTCAGCTTCTTAGGCCCACCCCAGGTCTTCATGGGGGCAGCCCTCATGGGACTGAGACCACTGCTAGGGCCCAAGAACCAGACAGGGGCTTGGGCTGGGGGGTGCTAGCCCCAGTGGCAGAGGGGCCTGGCCCTCCCTCCGGCTGCCTGGGCGGACTTGGCTCTGTCCTTCCTTTCTGGGATCTGAGGGACGGAGCAGCGGGACCCCCCCTCCTCAAGGTGGCCAGGAGGATAAACTGAGAATGTGCAGGAGAAGCACCTAGCCATAAACAACAGCCGTGATTATGACTCATGATCCAATCACTCGGCGCGCGCTCCTCAACGCTTCCCAAACGCTCGCACTCCACATCAGCCCCGAGCACTCCCAATTAATGAAAGAACAAATTAAACTGTCATTACTTTGGTTTAATTCTGTAATTAAAGAACTTCAGGAAGCGACAGGCTCTAAATAATGCATGCTTTCATCAAAAAAAAAAAAATAATAATAATGTTGAGTTCTGGGCAAAGAGGAAAAAAAACATGGTGGGGGGAAGCTTCGAGAAAAAGGAGAAGATCCGAGGCAGGAGCAATGATATGTATCCCCAAAGATCAGAGGGAACAATCAAGTGACAGCTGAAGGACTTAATTTGTTTTTGAATTAAGGCTTCAGCTATCACCGAACACAGGAAAATAGACGGCCCCCACCCCGGGCTCCCGCCCCACATCTGCCATCCGCAGAAATGGTGTCGGGAGTAATTCAATTGGTGGCTTTTCCAGTTGATGAGGCAGAGCACGGCAGTCGTTCTGACATCTGCTTGTGTGTGACTCTCCTTTTTATGTCAGTTCAGGGTGGGGGGAGAGCAATAAAGAAAGGGAAGGCGTGTAGCACGTGAATTTGGCTAAATGTGTGTCTCTCATCCAGCAGATCATGTGGCTGCCACATGTTACAGACCTAACAAGGTTGCCCTGGCAGGGGTGGATTCCTGAGTCAGGAGGACGTGATTCTAACCCAGCTCCGCTTTGCCCTGCCCTCAACCCCCCCTCCAAGCTAGTGCCTGTGGGCTGACAGCAGGGCTGAGTTAGGAACCAGCCGCCAGGCCTGCAACTTCAAATTAAATAACTTATTGAGATGTTTGCTTCTTGTTAGGCATTAATGTTTTCATAAATCTCATACGCGGGGTAATTGCAGTGTCCTGGTTCTCTGAATCACATAAAGAAATGGCTTTCAGACACGGCTCCCATTTAGGCTACTATTAGCTGCAGAACCCAAAGGATGAAATGTTATTAAATATAACTTTTTTTTTTCCCCCTGCAGTATCGCCAAGTTCCAAGAACAGCTTGGAGATTTCCCTGAAAAGGTTGGCAAATGTGCTTAGTACACAGAATAGCAGCTGCTTTATAAACTGCATACTTTTTATTAAATTACTGCCCCTGCAACATCCTGCCAGCCACAGGATTAAAAGGTAGAAGAGATTAAACTGATGGGAAAGGCTCCCAAGCAACAGGTCTAAGTAAGTCACAAGGGGTAAATCCCCTTCTAAGTCTCTGCAATGGCAGCGGGGGGCAGGGGCGGGGGCGGTCAGTTAGGGTTGGCAGGGGGCCAATATACAAAACTTTAATGACATGGACTCACTATTTCAAGGTTGAAATGGCAGTTATCCACATTGCTAGACATGTCATAATTTTCTTTTCTTTCCTTCTTTCCCCACCATGTACCCACCAGGGTACTCTGGATCTCACAGAATGCCTGGAACACAGTGTGCCATGCTAAGTCACTCAGTCGTGTCCAGCTCTATGCGACCCTATTGACTGTAACCTGCCAGGCTCCTATGTCCATGGGATTCTCCAGGCAAGAATACTGGGTTAGGTTGCCATGCCCTCCTCCAGGGAATCTTCCCATCCCAGGGATCAAACCCACGTTTCTTATGTCTCCTGCACTGGGAGGAGGTTTCTTTACCACTGAGGCTTCCCCGGTGGCTCAGGCGGTAAGGAATCTGCCTGCAATGCAGGAGACCTGGGTTTAATCCCTGGGTTGGGAAGATCCTCTGGAGAAGGAAATGGCTAACCACTCCAGTATCCTTGCCTGGAGAATACCATGGACAGAAGAGCCTGGCGGGCTACAGTCCATGGGGATGCAAAGAGTCAGACATGACTGAGCGACTAACACTTAGGACTTTGACTTCACCACAAGCGCCACCTGGAAAGCCCATGTGGCTCAGACGGAAGGCAGTAGGTGCCTAGTAAATACTGCTCAGTGACTGAGGGAACCCCCAGCAGAGAGGTGCTCGGGAAACACCTGATGAATCGCCCCACTGAGGGGCACTATGACCGTCCTATTCTCGCCGAGATGGGACCACTTCCTAACCCCCTCGCTACACAAGCTCGCTCCTCTTAGAGGAGGCCCCTGCCCTCTCCCAGCCCCTGCATAGCCACGTATGACCCTGCACAGCTGCCTGACACTCCCAAGAGGAGGCTTCTCGGCTCTAAGATGGGAAGCCAGGGTGGCGGCTTCCGCCCAGTGCTTGGCACCGTTGATGGGCGACTCTGCACCCCCACAAGCCCCGCTCCTCCACTGTCAGCAACCCCGTGGGATGCCCGCTGCCTGGTGCCCTGCCAGGACCAGCGGGTTGAGAGCTTTACTCCAAGTGCCACAGCCTTGACAGATGTGAGGCCATGATGACTGCTTCTGCTTTGCAGGTGAGGGAGCTGAGCACAGAGAGCCTCGGTGACTTTGGCAGCAGGCAAGGCAGCAGCAAGCCCATGTTGGTCTCCACTGAGCCCCCAGCCTGTCTGCAGGGCTGCACCAAGCCGCCCCCAGGGGATGCTCCTGCACACCATTCACTGCCCTCTCCAATTCACTCCCTTCCACATGCCCTGACGCTGCTTCCACCTCCACCTGGAAGGCCCCCGAGGTTGAGTTCTGCCTCGTGAGGGGATGCCCTCCCTTTGGGACCCGCGTCAGCCCCGTGCCGCCGTCCCTCCTCTCCCAGCCGTGAGGGCAGTCCCAGTCCTGCTCCCAGCACCTGGGCCACACAATTGCTCCCATGGACGTCTACCCATCCCCCCCTGCAGGGATAGCTCCTTGGAGGGGTGGGGACCCCAACCTGCCGCTCTGTACATCTCGGGACCCACTGCGAAGCAGGGCCCCAGCTAACGCCTGGCGCTCAATGAACAGAGTGCCTTCTGAGTGTCCATCATGACGCTAGTGCCAGAACATTTTGAGAACCTGAGCCAGGAAGCAGAGCCTGGGCTCCCAGGCCTGCTTTCAAGACCAACTCAGGCAGAGCTCGGTGTGCCTTGCTTGATGGAATCGATGAGCAGGAAGTAAACACAAGGCTGCTCATTGCCTCCAACGTGGAAGCCTCACTCGGAAGGTCAGGGACCAGGCACTTTGACACAAATTCAGCAGCAGCGTCTTTAATCATTTCAGGGTTAATAAAAAAAATGTCAATTACATTTGTCATCATGGCCACCCTGGGGGAACAATCCAGGCGCAGACAATCTCTGGTCAAATGACAGCCGGGTCTGCTTGTCACACGTCCCTCCAGCTGCCTCACTGACGAGTTAATCGAGTTGGTTACCTCCCTCCTGGCCTGTCCCTTCGTAAATAATCAGTGGTAATATGGATCTTCCAAATAATCTGACCTGAGAATTGCTGCTCCAGCTCACCCAAAATGAGAAAAGGGGACAGAAACAAGGACTGAGCCTCCAGATGCCCTGGAGGGTGGGGGCCACCTGGAGAGCTGGGCAGGGCACAGCCCCGGACGCACGAGCTTCTCCCGCCTCAACGGGCCGGGGCCTGTCCTTCCATCCCTGCGTCCTTCAGCGCCCACTGTGGTCCCCTGCCCCAGAGAGCTTACCCTGTATCACACTGGCCAATCTCCATGGCCCCCATGACCTTACGAGGGGTCCCACCCTACCCCACTTATATAAGCTGGCCAACGGTGGCTGAGAACGGACTGAGCAGCAGGCCCCAGTGGGGCTCAAACCCAGGTGTCTGGCAGCAGCCCGCTGCCGGTGGCCGAGGGGCTCCTGAGTGCGGCTGCCTGTCTGCATTTTTTGAGAGCAGCTATTTTGCAATCAAGGAATTCCTGCACAAATTGCCAGGTGCAAACGCATCCAAGAGGAAAACGCTCCCCTGGTATAAACTGACACTTAACACACAAAGATAGGAATGAAGCCAGGTTGAAATGGAATAAGGAAAACATTGCTTTCTACCCCAGGACTACACCAAATGCTCTGAAACCATTAAATTTGCCTAAATTAAGCGTTCTATCTTTATCAGAGAATGACTTGAAAATGACTGTTCAGGGACTGTTACGCACATTTGTTTTTAAACAATGGATCCTCTCCTTGACATAAACCTGGCCTCGGGCCAAATGTCAGGGGTCCTCGTTCCCCTAGCCCCAACCAGAAGTGAAGCTTGAATGAACCTCTCGGCTTCACACCCACCCCGCCCCCCCGAAGCACAGAATATGCTGTGCTGGTCCTGTCCCCAGCCCCGGCAACGTGCTTCACAAAGGAGAGGCATTTCTGTCACCAGAATCTCAGACGTTCAAGATCGCTTTTATTTGCAGAGAAAACATGAGGAGTATGAAGAATATATACAGCTATTTCCTGGACTCATTTTAAAGCTGCTGCAACTCAAAGGGTTAAGCTGAGTGGGGCGGTGGGGGGGGGGGTGGCTGCTCCTCGGAGACCACTGCTAATTTCTCCAACTCACTGTCATGTAAAATGCGTCCCCCGCCCCCACGAGGCGATCAGGGGCTTCCCGACTGCCCTTCCGGAGAGTTCTGTCTCCAGTGAGACATCCAGATGACACTTTCTCGACAGCCCAGCAGTCATTAGGTTTGCAAGTTAACTTCCATGAGACAGGCGAAGGCTCTTATTTTGATGGCTTCCCTCCATTTGGGCAATTTTATCCCCTTCATAAACACTAATGGCTCTTGAATACCTGCTGTGGGTGTGGTGTGCTGTGCCAGGCTGAAGTGCACAATGCCACACAAAATGCCATCGCCTGAGTCACCGTCTCCATTGGCAGTCAGCTCCGTGACACACAGGAGCCTGGGACTGAGGCAACTTCTCGGCCGTGGCAACGAGCAGGTTTCCAGAGGGCAGGGCTCCTCAATGCAGGGCCCGCCGCATGACAGACACTGCCAAGTGCCTCCCACATAGCATAGGTAATCCTACAAAAAAAAAAAAAACCAGGAAGTTTCACAATGCCCACTCACTCACTTATGGTAGAAGAGTGATGGTCAGAGGGGAGGCCTGGCTCGGGCTCGGGCTCAGAGTTAGAAAGGGCCCGGGAAACCGAAGCCCAATTCACCTCCGTACCAGCCCTCACCTCGGTCTACAGGAAGGGGCCACTTCCACCAGCAGGTGGTCAGTCATGTGCTGGCAGAAATGCAGACGCTCCTCCCGGCCCGACTGCACACTCCCCACCGCCAACCCCTGCACCAGGAGTCATAGAAAGAATGGCAGCCTTGGACCCAAGGACTCCAAGTTCAAACCCCTGGCTCTGGCTCCCACCAGCTCCGTGACCAGGCTCAGCACCACCCCGTTTCCAGCCTGAGTTCCCTCAGATGTAAAGTAAAGGAAATGCAGCAAACTTGAACTTCAAGGGGTGGTTGAGAAGATTAAATGAGATTAAAGGAGATAACATATGCAAAGCCACTCAACCTGTCTCTTCTTCCTAATCAGCTGGGGATGAAAGAGCATAAGCCTCAGCTCTAATTCCAAATCCCACCTCTCAGACTGAACCACGGGATGCCCTGAGCTCAGGGCAGCACCTCGCTGGGCCTCCCTGGGCTGGCTGGCTCCCCCTCGCCACCATTCAGGCGGTGCACGGGTTAAGGAGACTGTGTCTGGCAGGGAGTGGGCGCTCAATAAAAGCTCATTCAATTCAATTTGACTTAATTAAAAAACCCTACTCATAGCCTCGAGAATGGCAGGAGCGCAGAGGGCTAAAACTACAAACTCAAATCCATCTGAAGCCCATAAATTTTATATCCTGCCGATGAATGCATTTTCTTATTAAGCAACAATATTATAAACCACTTCTGAATTCCTGGCAATGTTTAACAGTCATATCTTCATCGGGCTAAAAGCGGTTGTCAAATCACAAAGAACTTGAAGGGGTTCTAAAAGAACTGATGAAAAGGAATAACTGAAACCAAGTTTACTGAACAAATCAAATTATTTCACTGCTGTGCCTCACTTTGCAAAGCTTCTCCAAATTACACTTCATTATGAGACTCAGAAATTAGACACCAGTAACAAAATGAGAAAGCCAGAACGCATAAATATTTACACAATCGTCAGAATGATATTCTTCTGTGCAAATCCACCTACTACTTTGTTTATTCTTATTAACTCAAGTTTAGAAATGGGACAATCGTTTGAAACAGGGCCCTGGGGATTTCTCTCCCTGACTCAAATCACTTCTTTTTTTCCTTTTGAGAAAACAATGGTGCATCAGGAGAAAAGAGAGAGAAGGCAGGGGAGAGTGGGGTGGCCACTCCCCAGAAGCCCCTTCGAGCTTCAGCGGTTGGCTTGGGACTCGGAGCAGCTCTGCAGATGTATACACTGATGAGGGCACCTCTCTTCTCCCACTGAGGGAGCCCCACCAGGGCTGTAGGTGGCCATGCAATGGAAACAGCGGGCTAGCAGAGGGCAGCAGACGATTGCTTTGGGGTGGAACGGTAAGAGGGATCGCAATCAGAACAGTAGCAACTAATGACCACGTGCCAAGGTGCCAGGCAGGACACACAGCATCCCACATCCCCACAAGAGCTCTCTGCAAACGGGAACACACTCTCCCAACTTGGAGATAAGGGAACCCAGGTGCCAGAGCCAGCAGCCACCTCATTCAAGCCCAAACAGCCTGTGAGCGCCAGAGCCAGGGTACCGGCCCAGCTCTGGGTGGCTTCTCCTGGCGCACGAGTACCATGCGCTGGGTGCTGACACCACAGGTACAGCAAACACCCGGCAAACGGGCGCTGGATGTTTCCATGGAGGTGGGTCTTGCGGAAGCCAAGGAGAAAGCGGGGCTGAGTCTGGATGGCGGTAGAAATGTTGGAGACCTGCTCTCTGTAGCCAGGTGTTATGCCAGGAGCAGGGCCAGTGACTGCGCTAGTCCTGGACAGGGTCCCAGGGTTGAGTTTCACCGCCTCCTTTCTTACTGCGGTCGTCAGCCTGCAGCCACACGAATCAAGCCTTCATTCATTCATTCATTCATTCAGTGAGCAGGCACTGGGCCCCTGCTCCAGCTCCTGCCCATGCCAAGCACTAGGGGGGGGACCCAAATGGCTGAGGCCCAGCCCAGCCGTAAAAGGCCTTCTGTGCTTCACCAGGCAAGACTCGAACTGTTGTGTCACATGTTCCAAGACAGAAAAGCAGAACAGATGCTTCAGCACATGGGGCGGTGGTGCAGGGGCGACCGAAGGCAGAGCTGAAGGCAGAGCGATCCGGTGCCCTCGGGCCGCGTCCCCGCTCCAGGGGAGGGGCGGGGACCAGGACTTCCTCTTCTGCACCTCCAGGGCCAGCGTCCCAGCTCCAGGGGCAGGGACCAGGACTTCCTCTTCTGCACCTCCGCCCGCATCCCAGCTCCAGGGGCTGCGGGCAGGGACCAGGACCTCCTCTTCTGCACCTCCGGCCCGCATCCCAGCTCCAGGGGCGGGGCGGGGACCAGGACTTCCTCTTCTGTACCTCCAGGGCCAGCGTCCCAGCTCCAGGGGCTGGCGGCAGGGATCAGCACTTCCTCTTCTGCACAGGCGACTCCTGGTCAGACACTCGTAAGTGGGACACAACCCCAGGAATGACCCATCCACGTGGCACGAGGGAGACCGATGTTCCCTTCTCCTCTCCTTGGGGATAAAGGCCCCCTTGCCCTGAGACAATGGACACCCAACACAGAGGCTGCCCAGTGGGCCTGGAGGGGAGCTCAGGCCACAGTTCACGGCCACACTGCCTCATGGTGCCGATTGTCTGGCGGGGAAGTTAGGATAACAAAAGTATCGGTCGGCAAATCCATGGAGACACCATTAAGATGCCATTAAAATACCATTAAAACATGTAAGCTCAGTGTAAAACTATTTCATTGCAAATTATACTGCTGTAAAATAAACAAAGGAAATGGATTCCAAAAAGCATTAGAGTAACATTAAAGCAAACAGAACCCCTCTATCAAGTACAGGAGAAGTCTAAGCAAGAAAAGCACACTGAGCCAGCACGCTCAGCTCATCCAGCTGAGCCCAGACTCGGCAATAAGCCCTGCGTTCCAGCCGAGCCTCAGTCTCCAACTCGCTGTGTGACCCTCCACGCGCGTTTCACCTCTCTGAGCCCCAAGATCCCGTATGGAAAACATGCTGCGCTGATGAGAGGGTTAAAAAGGATGAGAGGAGAGACAGAAAGTTACACACTCAGACATTCCACATCTCAAGCTCACATGGCCGGCCAGAAGAGTTGGGAAGTGACGCCCAAGTCTGGGCTCTGAGCATCTGCACTCGTCTGAGAAGAGCTCGCCCTGGGGCTGGTGGTACAGAGAAGCCACCTGAAGCCCTGGAAGACGCAAGATCTATGCACTGTGAGCTCCATCCACAGCCTGAGTCCCCCTCCTCCAGGCCCTCGTTGGCTCACAGGCATCTCCTGCACTGTCTCGTTTCTCCCTGGAAGTCCAGCCACCAAATCTCACTCAAGAGCCTCTCTTGGGTGACCCAGGGCCTCGTGTTCTTCCTTGAGGGGCTGGAAGAGCCCATCTGGACTGGACGCCTCTGGATGAGGTCTGGGCAATGCACTCCTGTTCACTGCATTAACCTCACTGCCCAGCCAGTGAGCAAATGAATCAGTGAATGCCCAGCTGCTCACTCGTCCCATGTGGCGGGGGCAGGTTGGGTCACAAGAGTCACCCCTGGACCAAAGGCCCACTCCGGCTTAGAGAGCAACTCTTTCAGAAGCCTCCAAACTATTCGGATTACATATCACTATCACTTTATTAAAATAAAAAAAATTTTTTGAGCACACAACTTTGACTACATAAATACTATTCTACCCATACATTAGACACATTATAAAACACTCACACACAGGACTTTCAGAAGCATAATGTGAAAAGTAGCTGTAAGTGGAGCATTCAGCAGTTTCTCCTGGGTTACCCTCCCTGCTCCAGGATCCTCTGACCTGGCACCCAGGGATATGGCTTCCCGAGCGGCTCAGTGGTAAACAATCTGCCTGCAACGCAGGAGCCACGGAAGACACAGGTTCGGTCCCTGGGTTGGGAAGATCCCCTGGAGAAGGGAATGACTACCCATTCCAGTATTCCTACCTGGAGAATCCCATGGATATAGGAGCCTGGTGGGCTACAGGCCATGGAATCACAAGAGTCGGACACGACTGAGCAACTGAGCAGGCATGCCGGCTGTGAGACGGGGCAGGGCTGGAAAGAGGGTAGCTGGGATACGGAAATGGTGTTGGGGGGTGGGGAAATGCTTCTCTACACAGAACTTTTCTGTATAGATTTGACTTTTATACACGTTAGTGGTTTACACTGAAGGAAAGGAGGAAGGAAAGCAGGGAGAGAGGCAGGGGAAGGGAAGAAGGGAAAGTAGAGCAGAAAGAAAAACAAGCACACTGAATGGTATTTCAAACAAACAACAAAATTACACTTGAAAGGGACAGCGGAAAAGAACTTAGCTCAAGGAACCTCTAAATGTTTGGACAATATGCCCTCAGGCTACAGGCAAAAAAAAAAAAAAGGAACTCCAATAATGTATTCAAATTAATAGGGTTTTTGTGTTTGTTTTTTTTTCAGAGGTTAACAATTCTGAAATGGTGTTTTGACATTCTAGAAATAAGCAAGTAAATAAATATGTTGTGAAAATAGGAGTCAAGTTTCACATCACTGGAGAAGGGAGACGCAAATACGGAAATGGAAAAGGGCAGAATGAACTTCACGGTACTGGGTGGGAGGCAGACGAATCCGCGTGAACTCGAGGGTTTCGCAGTAGGAGTGGGTAGAGGTATACATGGATACACGCGTGTGTAAATCTACCGATCCGTCTTCTGAGAGGCACTGGCAGCCCAGCACTAGCGAGCACACTGAAAACCCGAACACTGGCTTCTATACACCTTTCTCCAGTGAAAGAAGGCAGAGGTCCTTAGAGGTCCTTTGCAGACAGCTCCTTGGAGACAGGGCAAAGACAGAGGAAGACAGGCCTGGGATATGCTGCTGAGTCAGAACATAAGCAGGTATTCAAAGAACAGTGGAGACATCTCAAATGAACATGGGAGCCAGCTTGAAGGAGCTTCCACCAGTCAGATGGTAAAAACAGATTAGAATTTATTAAAGTAAGAGTTCGTGAATCCACACTGATATAAAATAAACAGACTATGGGGCGGGGGGCTCTTTATAGTAGGAGGAAATGATAGGCTCAGAAGTCACCGTTTTCCAACCACCATCATAGAAATTGATAATCAGAGGAAACACCAGTTCAGTTCAGTTGCTCAGTCATGTCCGACTCTTTGCAACCCCATGGACTGCAGCACGCCAGGCTTCCCTGCCCATCATTAACTCCCAGAGCTTGCTCAAACTCACGTCCATCGAGTTGGTGATGCCATCCAACCATCTCATCCTCTGTCAGAGGAAACATCAATGGACATGAAAACTGGTGGGTAAAAGGTGAGGAATAACAGGCTATTTGCATAGTCTCAAAGTGTCTCTCTACACGATACTTCAGCATGACAAAAGGTAAAACCATAACTACACTGGAGAGACCTGGCAGACAACTCCCTAACCAAACCATCACAGCCAGGATCTCCAACAACAGGACTAATTGACAGCATGTGCCTCCCGATGTGGGGGACCAAGCAGGACACAACAGCACCCCTGGGACACTCCTACCACAAAGTCCACAGCCTGAATCTAACCATGAGGGAGCACCGGACACACCCAAAATGCAGAACAGGCTACAAAACACCTGGCCTGTCCTCTTCAAACACATGACTGTCATGAAACACGGAAATTGTTCTAAACTACAGGAGATGGAAGAGACAGGACAAGGAAGGCGACAGGTGAGCTTGAAGTTTCTTTTGCTACAAAAGACATCCTTAGGACACTGTCGAAAAAAAAATCTCCACCAGGTGTGCTATAGGAAATTAGATAATAACGTTGTTTCAATATAATTTTCTTGATTTTGATAAATGCACTGCCGTTATGGAAGAGAATTTGTTGTTTTTAAGAAACCTACATTGAAGTATTTAAGGAGAAAGGACCATCAGACCGTAACTTACTCAAGTGGTTCAGGGAAAAAACGCACCTACGGATGAGTATAAGAATGCACACGCGTGTTGCTGCTGCTGTTGCTTGGCTGCCAAGTCGGGTCTGACTCTTTTTTGACCCCATGGATCGTAGTCTGCCAGGCTCCTCTGTCCACGGGATTTCCCAGGCAAGAATACTGGAGTGGGTTGCCATTTCCTTCTCCAGGGGATCTTCCGGACCCAGAGATTGAACCCTCATCTTCTGCATTGGCAGGCGGATTCTTTATAGCTGAGCCACCAGTGAAGCCCAGTATGCATATACATCTGTATCTCGAGAGAGAGACTATAAAACGGCACCAGCAGCATTTGGGGAATCTGGGTAAAGCATGTCTGGGAAACTTCTGTACTACTCACACAACTTTTCTATAAGGCTGAAATTATGTCAAAACTTTTAAAAAAGGAAGGAGAAAGGAGAAAATAATTTTTGTTTTTTCTTTTTGCAGGCTGGTAAAAGTTGGTGGCATCTGCAGGTGGCGGTCTCTCGGCAGGCTATGCTCGGGGGAGACTTTGGCGCTGTGACAGTACGCTTTCTGAAAATCACTAATGAGAGGGGTCGACTCTCACAAGTGGGGTAATATCCACTTATTACGTCTTCTTTACCGCTGGTGTTTCTAAAGATACTTTCCTTTTCATTTCCTCCCTTTCTTTCCTTTCTTTTCAAATGGCTACCTCTGGCAGGCATCCTCACCTGAGTGAGATGAGAATAAAACACCAGAATTCTCCTCAGCTCTCCCATTTCCAACACTGTCATAATCCGCAGCTCACGGATGCTGAAATCAAGATGCGCGTGGGGTAACAGATCTACCGCACAGAAAAAACTCAAAGAAGAGAAGTGCTCATCCTGGAGGGAGAGTCCCAGAGGAGGTTCTAAACAGAAATGTGCTTTCTCCGGGCCAAATAGCTCTCCAGCTGTCAGAGGCTCTCACATCATCCTCAAAATTAATTCAGCTCTTACGGATGTTTTTTCCCCCCAATACATAAAGAGGGAGACTTTAATAAATAATCCTTTAACTGCTTTCATCAAATGTGTATTACTTTTAATTCGTATTAAACAAAACCAAACGAAAAACCAATTTCTTTCAGTTAACTAGGGAATTGAAGTACCTTGCCAGGCAGTTATATGATTCCAGAAAAAAAAAAATCCTTTAGAAAATATAATTAAGTCTAAATGTTCTAAAGCCACTAGTCTTACCCAAAGTTGTTTTATTATCTGAAGCTCCAAGGATACAGATACCCAAATCAATCCCTGTCAATATTTTAATGTCATGCATTAATTAGCCACGCTAATAAAAGAAGAATGCACCTCAGGATGAATGGCAGGGGCCAAAGGGAGTAACAGGTCAACCAGCTGAGCGAAATGGCCTTGATTTAAGCCTGTGAGGCTGGTTAATATGTCCTTCCATTGACTCACTCACTCACTCATTCCGGAAACCCCAGCCGTGGAGACCCAAAGCAGGCCAGAAGGGGGGTCAATGGTTTGCTCCCGCAGGCTGAGGCCAGGGGCACTTCAGAGCGGGCATCTCCTAGGCCCCTCCCCGCCTGCTAAAAGGGTGCTTGCCAGGTAGGGTGCCCGAGGAGCGAGCCCGATCTGTGCAAACCCACACAGCCTGGTCATCCCAGGACTGTCCTAAGCTCAGCAGGGCCTGGACCCCCTCACTGGCTCACCTACACAGGTCACAGGTCCCCTCGACACCTCCGTGTCCTCACCTACCAGCTTCCCTCCAGACTTGGCGGAAGCAGCCAGTGCAAGAAGCATTACATGGGTCATAGGACCCTACAACTCTTTCTCAGTTGAGTCAACGTCCTTTTAGGGAGTAACCACCTGTGCCGGGCACAGTACGTGCTGGCCATAAAACTGTCAAACTCCGTGCGCTCCTGGAGCTAATTACTCAAAAATAAGGCATTATGATTAGCAAAGACACTAAGAATTTGGGTCTCACAGTACATGGCCCCATTAGCATCCTCCTCCCACCCTGGCCAAGCCTGGCGTCTCTTCCACTTCTCCAAGAGGGTCAGGATGTCAGAGACTGAGGATCTGGAGGTGGCTCAGATGAAAGGGCGGAGGTGGGCCTGCCCTCCCGCCTCACACCTGACGCTGGCCGATGGTCACGACGTGCCCTCCTGTGAACACACACCACTCCCCGGGGCCTCACGGTCTTCAGGATTTGGCGAGAACCTTTGGGCCCGATTCCATCTCACCTAAGACCTTCCAGATTCAAATGCAATGAGTGCTCACTGAGCAGCCCCCACCGTGTGTCAGGCAATGTGCTAAGCCTGTGGTAGGCTGAATTGCATCCCCCAGATTCATATGTTGAAGCCTCAACCCCCAGGGTGGCTGTATTTGGAGAAAGGGCTTCTAAGGAAGTCAATACGATTAAATCGGGTTACAGATGTCCCTGGCAGTCCAGTGGTTAAAACTCTGAGGTCCCAATGCAGGGGGTACAGGTTTGATCCCTGGCAGGGGAATTAAGATCCTGCACACTGCGTGGCATGGCCAAAAGTAAAGGTTCCGTGGGCTCCTAACAGCGGGGCTCCGACCTGATAGCATTTGTGTCCTCGTAAGAGACACGAGACAGCCTGCTTGCGCTCTTTCAATGCAGCAGAAAGAGCCACGTGAGGATACAGCAGGAAGGCGGCTGTCCACGTCCCAAGGGAAAACCCTCCCCAGACACCGACCCTCAGCACCTTGATCTTGGACTTCTAGTCTCCAGAGCAGTGAGAAAACAAATTTCTGTTGTGTGAGCCACCCAGTCCGCGGTATTCTGTCACAGCAGCCCAAGCAGACTAAGACATGGCATTTCACATACATCACTGGGTTGAATCCTTCATTTTCTTAGGCTCCGAGAAGCTGGATGTGTAGGACCGTGAAGGCCTCCCCCAGGCCACAGGGGCCTTGTTTATAAAAGGCATCTTGACAGATAAACAATGGATTCTCCTGCAAGAGGACAGGCTTGTATCTGAACCCCTCGAGCTCCTGAGACCCCAGGGGATGGCTCCATGTCTTTCCTTCCACTCTGGGTCCCGCTCACGGGCTGGTAGGTCGGTCTCCTATGAGCCCCAAGCGATGGGAGCAAGCAAGGCCCCCTTCCCTCTGCTGTGCTACCCTGCCCCCACACCTCCCTGGTCCCCAAGGAGAGCAGGAGCTGGTGACAAGCTGACGGTCAGAGTTCTAGAAGGTGGGCGGGCCACGTCAGGGAGAACAGCAGGGCAGTGGGGACAGCCCTGCTCTGCAGCCCAGATCAAAGCCTGAGGACAAAAAATACAAAGTGCCAAATGGAAAAACAAAATGTCCTAAAGTTTCACAAATGAGTACCTGCGGCTTGGTAAGAAGTTTCCAGTGACAGCATCACTCACTGATTCAATAAGTGCAGGGTCTGAAACGACTTAGGTGGAAGTGAAGCTGACACGCTCTGGAAAACTCTATTAGATGACTCAGAGTGGCCCGGGGGAGAGCGATGACTCGGGTGCCAGAGACGCGAGAGAAAGCTCGATAATACTGCTTCGTGAAAGGCGAGAAGAGAAAAAACCAATATCATGAAATAAATACACATGAGATTTTAAATATAAATGTGCAGCTAAATTAAACTTACAAAGTAGAATAAAACTAAGGTGCAGTACTTTTGAAAGGGGTGTCGGATTAAAAAAGAAAAAATTACACGCACACCCCCTGGGTTCAAGAGAAGTGAGGGGGCTAGTCCCGGGGGCAGCTGCAGGCCTGGCGCTGCACAGGAAGCAGCCATGGGGAGGGGTCTGCCCGCCGGGAGGGGCACAGGACCGAGGGCTCAGAGGGCAGGCGCCCTCCGAGGTGAGGGGACGGAGCCCAGAGGGGCCGGTGAGGACTCCACGCTGGCCACCCCCCACCACGCTGGAGCCTGGTGGTCCCAGCCTCCTGCCCCTGGACCCTACAGCCCAGGTCACCCTTGCCGTCTGTCTGGGGGGCCTAGCTGGTGTCCAGGGTCCCACGGCACAGCCTCCAATCTCATGGCAGGAGCACACATTAGAGGTTTCCTCAGGAGGGAGACATGGCCTTGGGAGGCACTCCCCATGGAGCCAGGCTGGGGAAGGAATGGGAGACGCCTCCCACCTAGGTCAGGGTGGGGGCGGGGGGTGGGGTGGGCTGGGGGGTCAGCAGAGTCCCCACAAGCGCCGGCTGGCCATCGGGGCAAGGAAGCCCACTCCCGCCCACAGGCCCCACCTGGCTGCCTGCTCAGCGCCCTCTCCTCCAAGGAGAAGCAGCAGGAAGGAGCCGTGGACCCGGAGTCAGGAGGCCAGAGCCGCAGCCCCTGTCCCTGCCCTCAGGGTCCCGCCAGGTGGGCAGGGAGAGGAGGCTGGTCCGAGTGCCTCACAGCAGCCCGCCCGCCCGCCCACCCAGCACTCTTGCCAGGAGTCATTTTTCTCCCCACGGCCACAGCCCCGACACCCCTGAACTTGTCCTCAGAAACAGGCTATTTTTCCCTCGGTGGTGAAAGATGTCAAGAGATAGGGCCGGTTTAATAAAGGAAGTGATGACTGGGAGCCGGTGGGCATCCTTCACCCACACGCCACCTCCAGCTCCTGCCTCGCGACCCCCGCTCGCACACTGACAGCTACCGCAAGTCACCTGGGGCACCAGGTGTGGCTCCTCAACACCGACAAAGCGCCTGCTGCGTGGTGCCTGCCTTGTGCACACCGGGATGCCACCGCGAGCCGGACCCGCGCCCCCGCCCCGCAGTTAACCGAGGGGACGCCGTGCGGGAGATGGCAGACAAGGGCAGGGAGGGAGGAGATTCGGGGGTTGTGGGGACACGCTGGGAGGGGGCGCCCTTCCTAGTAGGAGGGGGGGATCTTGGGGAATTACTCGGTGAGGCCGCTCAAGGGAAGAGGGAGGCCCAGGAGGCCCCAGGGGCCCCGGGAGCAATCAGGACTCTTCGGAAGACAGGCGAGCCTCTGCAGGGCCTGAAGCGAGACTGGAGCCACCGAGGACCTGGGAGCCCCTCTGTCGGCGAGTTCACCAGGTACCGTGGCCAGGCGGGGCCCGGCTGGCAGGGGAGGCTGCTCTGGGGGCAGGGCGCACCCCCATCCTCCATGTGCGACTGCCCAGGCCCACGCCTGGCACCCAGCGGGTCCCAGTAACTGGGAAGATGCTACGACAGACGTGTGGACCAGGCTGCCCCCCAGACGGCTGGGGCTCAGGCGACCGTGCGCTAGGATGGGCTTTGGGGAACACATCCTAGTGTGCGGGATGTGCACGTGGGATGAGAACCGCTAGGGAACTCACTATGACACCACCTCCGAATCCCGCGCAGACTCTACGCACAGCGCTTGACAAACGCTGCCTGGGTCCATGTCGGCGCCTGAGGCTTCTGACAGCTCCACACGCCCGCCTGAAATACCACGCCAGAGCGCCATTGTCTAAGATTCATGCTTTCTTCAGAGAACTTGGAGCACAAATTTATAACTTGTTGTCAAATAGATGTCCACTGTTCTCTGGAAGGGCAATCCCATTTGGGGAAAAATAGCCAATAACTCTTCCGAGTTGGAAGACCATTCTCGGGTTGATTTCCCCAAGCACGGGGAGAAGAAAGGCAAAGCAAAGTGTAATTGCAGAAACAATAACCCTATAGACATAACCCAGTATCTTCCCCACACTGACTTTGCAATAATTTTGTGATGGATTCTCCCAGAAAGCTTAATTTGTACTTTTAACCACAAGAGTTAGTGGGCCAGAAAAAATTAATTCCCAGCATTGGCTCACGGAGAGAGAAATAAAGGCCTGTCTATTAATTTTTTTTAACCACCCCATGCGAAGCCCCAGAATGCATACGAGAGGTGACACCATGTGGAGAATAACCGGTGGCTGCTTGGTGCTGATACCAACCCACTTTGGGGTGGAAACATCAGCCCAGGCCCCGGGCAGGCTCCAGGTCGAACTCTGGCCCCATTCAACAGCCCTGGGCTCGCGTTGAGGTTTCCTTCCCCCCAGGCAGCACACCTGCCCGAAAGGAAGCCGAAATTGTTTTAATTCTGCCCCGAGCTCATTACCGGCAAAAGCTTTAGTAAACAGTCCGCACATTTCAGCCGGGGAACACTGTTAGATTAACAAAGACCCCCGAAATGAAGCCTGTCATTTTCGAGAAGTCTTTTTAAAACAAAAACCTGCCAAGGCCTTCATACAGCCTGCCGAGTACGCGTCAACACGGGTGATCTCAGCGTTGCCAGCCTGTGACAGCGCTTCCTAATGGGTTTCAGAGAGGCGCGCCGGGCTGCCAGGGACACTTACCATGAGACGCACGAGTCGGCTTTCAGCTGGGGTACCGTTCCCCCATCAAGCCTCGAATCGTCAACGCGAGCGGACAGGGAGGGTGGGGAGTTCTGGAATCTAGCCAATGTGAGTCCAAATCCTGGTCTCCCCGATTTTAGCTGTGCACCCCCTGGCAACACGTGTATATCCACCCAACCACTAAGCAGAGGGTGGGGGTCAGTCCCTGGGGAGGTGCAGGCCGGAGGGGCAGATGCACGGGCCGAGGAGGCGCCTCGCTGGGCCTCAGTTTCCCCACCAGCACAATGGCGCGAGTCAAATCCTGCTCTGCTTGACGGCGAGGTGCCTGGCAGACCTGGTCCCTCACAGGTGCACTCCAGGTGGTGACAATGTCAGCTGCTAAGGGGAGGAACCTGGGATCCGCCCAACCCCTAATCTCACGGACTAGGGAACCAAGACACAACCCCTAATCTCACGGACTAGGGAACGAGACCCAACCCTTAATCTCACAGACTAGGGAACAGATATCCAACCCCTAATCTCACGAACTAGGGAACAGAGACCCAACCCCTAATCTCATGGACTTGGGAACCAAAACCCAACACCTAACTCTCACAGACTAGGGAACAAGATCCAACCCCTAAACTCATGGACTAGGGAACAAGACCCCAGGTGGGAGGGCTATCCCAGAACCTGGGGTTCCAGGCTCCTGGGTGCAGGATGGGGGTCGGGGGGAAGGAGTGACTTTGAGACCCACAGGAGGTTGGGACCCTTGGCAAAGCATAGGCAAGTCTCACCTGGGTTAGCAGATAAGGAAGCCCCAGCGTCGGTAGTAGGTCCCCAATAACTCAGGACACGACCCGCTAACGCTCCTTAAGCAAATGAGGTCTCAGTGTGATCAGCATCATAGGCGCCTGCATTGCTTCGGCAAGATGCAAACTGTTAGGCTGTGAACAAGCCCGTCACAGAGACAGAACTAAGGCCCTGCCCTTGTTAGACTCGCGCCAGCACCTAGAATGCGGTGTGGAAACTCCACGGGCTCTGAAACTTGGCTCCCCGGAAGTGGGGTGGTCGTGGGAGTGCCCGGGCCTGGACGCTGCCACCCCACCAGCCTAGGAGCCCTTGCCAAATAGCTTCGGATGACACAGAGGCTCCACAAAGGTGCGAATGAACCACCCCAAAGCCTCTTCCCCCTGAAAAAAACAGATAATGGATTCTTCATCTACACACACACACACACACACACACACACACACACACACACACACACACACACACTCTCTCTCTCTCTCTCTCTCTCTCTCTCTCTCTCTCTCTCTCTCTCTCTCTCTCGGTTGGTAGAGGGCGAGCCCGGGGAGACCAGCATTGACAGTCCAGGCTGGCCGCCCTGTTTTGGGAAGTGACACCCATCAGTGACCTCCCTAGGACCAGCGTGGCGCTAGGCGAGGACAGGAGCCCCCCGGTGCTTCCTGTGGTGACCCGTGCCCCTGCCGCAGGGTCTGGATGGCAAGGCACCAGTGACATGGGAGGACACGCTGCAGGCACCCCGTCTAGAAGCTTTAGGCAGCGGCATGAGCCATTCAGCAGGGGCCCTGGTGTGGACGAAGAGGTTGCATCTGCAAAGGACCTGAGTGGCTCTCGCCGCACAGGCGAGGTCTCGAGTCCAGCACAGAGGCTCCGGTTCTGAACACAAATAAAAAGCAGTGGAATGTCCCTCAGGACAGAAGCGGGGAAGACCATGTTCTCTGGCAAGCCACAGACAGAGTGTTCAGCCAGAACCTGATCAAATTAAAAAGTAGCCAAAAGTTTGCTTTTCAAGGAAGGCTTAGGAATTCATTTTAAAATCTGTGATTGAGACGTGGCTGTTCTTCCAGACGTTCTTGAGAGAAGCTGGTAGGTTGGATTGATCATTACAATAATTGAGCATTCGGAATTAGTTGGTTCAGTGAGTAGCTGCTGAATGCTCCCAGGTGTCAGGCTTTCTGGAGGTGATAGATGCCTTCTGCAACCTCACAGAGCCGTTAAGCAAGGCGTGATTGAGGGGTGGGGTGCCAAGCAGCCTGGGGAGGACCCCAACCCAGCCTGGGGGTCCCAGTGAGTCTTCCAACCCAGCCCGGGGGTCCCAGTAAGCCTCCTAACCTGGGGCTTGCCGACTCTGACAGCGCCTAGTCCCGGGAGGCCTTCTCGCCGGAAGCTTCCCCCACACGCTGTCCTAGCAGGAGACGAGGGTGGGGGCGGGGAAACGGTACCAGAAGTAATTAAATGACCGAGGAGACAGCAAGACTCGAAGACAGACGCGTACTGGCATCATTTCTTATTACTATTATTGTGATAACACATAGCAAGAACAGGACTCCCAGACAAGAAGAAAGCAAGCTTCGGGGCATTTTTAAATTGGGCAAATTACAGAGAGGTGAGAGATTAAATGAAAATCCATCACATTACAAATACAGCCTGCAGTTACTGAAATCATATTTTTTTCATAAGTGAGTCATACCAATAATAACTCCGAGGTCTTCATAATAGTTTGCAATAAACTCGGTGGGATACTCACCACTTCCCTTTTGAAAAACTGACATCATAAGCCAAAAAAAATAGCACTTTGGCATTTCTGTCTTCTTTAGGGCAACCAACTGGGAAACGGAATACGACACTCCCCAGGGGGCAGCGTGGGGCTCGGCCTCACCCCCCTGAACAGGCAGATTAAAACAACCAGATCCTATTTCACACCCACCAGAGGGGCAAGAATCAAAATCCCCAGCACCAAGGGCTGGAGAGGGTGTAAAGAAATGGAATTCTCAAGTACTGTGGTGGCCTCGGGAGAACAAATACCCAGGTCAGCAGACCGGCAACATCGGGGTGGCTTAACGGGGACTCACGCCGAGGCGCTTCAATCCATCTGGAGGGGCCCAAGAACCTCACCCAGGGCCGCACAGGAAGAACAGCTAAGGCCGTTGGTTTTAGAACAGCTCTAAACACTGGGACATCTGTCCCATTAAAAGTGAAAGTGTTAGTTGCTCAGTCATGTCCGGCTCTTTGCGACCCCGTGGACTGTAGCCCGTCAGGCTCCTCTGTCCATGGGATTTCCCAGACAAGAATACCGGAGTGGATTGCCATTTCCTTCTCTAGGGGATCTTTCCAACCCAAGGATTGAACCCGGGTCTCCTACATTGTACCAGCTTCCCTGGTGGCTCAGAAGGTAAAGCGTGTGCCTGCAGTGTGGGAGACCTGGGTTCGATTCCTGGGTCGGAAAGATCCCCAGGAGAAAGAAATGGCAACCCACTCCAGTATTCTTGCCTGGGAAATCCCATGGATGGAGGAGCCTGGAGGCCCACAGCCCATGGAGGTCCAAAGAGTCAGACACGACTGAAGCGACTTCACTTTCCCTTTCTTTCACTCCTGCATTGCAGGCAGATTCTTTAACGTCTGAGCTATCTGGGAAGCCCTGTTAAAGAGGGAGCCTGATCCCCCTGAACAGGATCCCCCTGAACAGTCCTGGTGACTTGCTTCTGGTGAACAGAAAGCAGCAAACAGCAGGCAGCAAACTGCGTCTGACTTCTGAGGCAGTCATAAAAGCCATCCGGTTCTGGCCTGGCTCTTTCACACACAGAACCAGATGCCACGTTGTGAGGAAGCTGAGCCCACCTGGGACAGTCATGCGTGGTGCTCCAGGGGATGATACATCAGGGGCCCGCTGGGACAGCCAGGGATCACCCTCGGGCGCACGAGTGAACAGCCCTCAGAGGGCATCACCCCACACGACACCCAGCAGAGGAGAGAGGAGCTCTCCCCAGTGAGCCTGGCCCAAAGTGCAGATTCATAAGCAAAATGAACGTGACTAAAGTTTTAAGGCTACTAAGTTTGGAGGTGCTTTGTTACACAGGAGTGGATGACTGGAACAGGTTTGCTGAAATACTATTTGCCAAGGGACAAAAAGTGAAAACCTTCCATGAGTAGGGAAAATGAAAAAACAAACTCTAGTTTATTCCATCTGGAGGAATACGACACAGCAAAAAAGTGAATAATCTAGAGAAACACACAGATGTGCGTGTGTGTGTCTCTCTGTGTGTGCGTGTGTATGGAAAAACTGCAAAAACATGTTTAATGCTTCACAAATCACAAAAGGATCAAGAGTGTGGTCATAATTCTCTAAATCCTTAAAGCACAAAGCCGATATTCCATACTGCTATGGACAAGCACATGTAGTAAGGTTCAAAAGCAAACCCACCAACCTCATGAGGGAGGCAGGACTTTGGCTATGTCAGTAATATTTGTTGTTGTTGGCAAGAGTACTAGAGTGGGTTGCCATTTCCTTCTCCATGGGATCTTCCCGACCCAGGGATCGAACCCAGGTCTCCCGCATTGTGGTCAGACACTCAGTTGTGTCTGACTCTTCGCTGTAGCCCGCCAGGTTCCTCTGTCCATGGGATTTCCCAGGCAAGAATACTGCAGTGGGTTGCCATTTCCTTCTCCAGGGGATCTTCCTGACCCAGGGATCGAACCTGTGCCTCTTGCATTGGCAGACAGATTCTTTATCGCTGAACCACAGGGAAGCCCTCAGTAATAATTCACTCTTTACAAAATAAAAAGAGAGACCCAACACAAACATGGTAAAATGTCAGTAACAGTTAAACCTGGTTGGGGGTAAGGGCGGTCCACAGGGATCTTTTATTATCTTTAACTTTCTGGAGGGCGGAGCGGGTCACAAACTGCTCATTTCTACGCTTAGCCTGGCTTACCCGGTGATAACCTGGTGATGGCCTCTCTGCCTGATTCCTCCCCTCTCCCAGGAGCTCCCTGAGGCAAGGCCTGTGCTCTCGATCACCCACTGCACACAGCAGGTGCTCGACAGAGTCCCCTTTGCCAGATCAACCGGAGGAACCGACAGGCCCCAGGAGGCATGCAGCCTGCCCCTGGTGCTCGGGAGCCAAGCAGAGAGCAGAGGAGACCTGCTCCCCCAAGGAGCCCGGCAGGCCTCGAGACACGGGACGCAAGACCAGCCCGCCAAACAGGAAGCCGAGCCCCTTCCCAGGCCTGAGGCGCACGAAGCCCCCTCCTCCGCCTGGACGCTGTGAAGATTTCAGCTGTGGCCAAACGGTATGCCACCAACACCCAGGCAGCTGCAAAGGCGAGATGTGCAGGAAAAAGCGGCAAATATCTCATTATAAGAACAGCCCAAACACAGGAGACAGTCTGTCTGAGGAGCAGAAGCAGGTGGAAATCAAAGACTCCTCCAGCGGAAGCGGCGGGCAAGGCTGCAGCCAGGCCCGAAGAAGCTGCCACATGGGAAAACTGAGCGGAGGATGAGGGACGGGAGTGTGGACGGAGGCCAGGCCACAGACGACCGAGGGCAGAAGAGAACAGGGGTGTCTCCAAGGAACCAGCCGGGGAACCCCCCTCGAACGTCCTGTCCCCTGAGTCACACATCTTCACCAAGGGGCTTCCTGTGACTTGCAGTCCAAGGCACTCCTAGTTGACACGGTGCGAACTGCACGTAAGGGGATAGCCAGTCATCTTTATTTTCCTTTTCTTCCCTTTTCCTATTTTCCAAATTTGGTTCAGATGGTAAAGAATCTGCTTGCAATGCAGGAGACCCGGGTTCAATCCCTGGGTCAGGAAGATCCCCTGGAGAAGAGAATGGCAACCCACTTCAGTACGTTTGCCTGGAGAATCCCATCGACAGAGGAGCCCAGTGGGCTATAGTTTGTGGGGTTGCAAAGAGTCGGACATGACTGAGTGACTAACACACACACACACAACACATCACCATCATAAGAAAATGTTTATGTTTTCCTTTAAGTTGATCTGCGTCTTGGCTAGTAATTCCAGCCCTAGGAATCAAGCCTAAGAAAATAACTACACAGAAGCTAAATATTATGTACATAAAGATGACCATTGCAGCCGTGCCTATAAAACAACAATAAAAAACGTGCTGGAACAAACCTCAATGTTCAGCAATAGGGACACAATCTAGTAAATTGTGGTGCAACCACATGAAAGAAGAGGACTATTTTGAAGGCTATAAAAATAGGGAGATACATTAAGGTTTAGGAACAGGATCCAAAATGATATGTGAATAATGCCTACAGAACTGTAGCAAAATCTGTTCACAGGGGAAAGGGAAAGCACAAAACCCAGGTCATTTGCTGTGGGCAGTGACGGTCAAGGCGGCAGAACCGGGTGAGAAGAAGGGGGATGGCCAGGGCACGGTGCCGAAAGTGGGCTGCAGGGGGGCAGAGGAGGGACGTGGAGGGAGGAACAGCCGGCTGGCCCAGAAGGTGGCATCCCCGGGCTACCAGGGGCCATCAGAGGTCCGGATGACACAGCCAGGTGAGGGGGGCTCTCGTGGGACTCGGTGGGTGCTGCCCCGCTGCCCAGGGACATCGTCACGGAACCCCAGGGCACAGGGCCATCTGATATGAAGAGCCCAGGAGGAAGTTCAGGGCAAAGGCTCGCGTACTTGAAATTCTTCAGCAAAGAAAGTTTCCCCCTAACTTCAGACGTGCACATTCCCTGAGAACTGGGTGCAGGAAGAATTTCTGAGCGTTGACCTCCCTAGCTCCAGACACAAGGCCTCATCCGCAGACGTGACCCAGTTTGCCTTGGAGTGCCAAATTAAATGGGGGTCTCCACCTCTTTACCTGAGATCTCCTCCAGCTATTAAAAAAAAAGAAAAAAAAACTCCGGATGTCAGGGTCTGAAATGACATGCTCACAATTATAATTATTATATTCGTATGGATGACTGTAAAACTCCACCTCGGCTTGCTAAATGAAAACACCAGGCTGCCAAACCTTCTTGAAGAAATTAAAACTGTTAATGTGTTAAAGACTATTACAGCCCCAAGACATTACCATAGAATTCTCCCCCCCATTTCAACAAGGCAAGATGCTGGACTATATTGGAAACCTCTGTGAATTGCCTAATTATAGTTAATAAGGTCATCATCTTCCCATGAAATAGCCTTTTCTGTTTTCCAACAGAGCTTTCCACAATTCTAAAAACTGTTTCATTTGAAGGCTCCCTGAGAAGGCGATCACATTACAGGGCAGAGGCGGGGAGAGGCAGGCGAGAGGCAGGCCCAGGAGGTCAGAGAGGGCGCCCCCCGTGGAGAGGGGAACACAGCCTTTCAGGGCCGGCGTCCCACGTGAGGAACAGGGGCTAGGGGATGGCATTCACCGGAGCTGTGGGTGTGGGGACGAGTCCCGGGCAATGTGGTGACCCCAGGGCTGTCCAGGGACGCCCCCCCCCACCCCGCCTCAGCACACGCCTGCCCTTGACGCTGGTGGCTCAGACGACGGCACCGTTACTCAAAGCTGCCCTTTTTAGTAGATGCAGCGAAGTGGGAAAGTGAATCCACAGCTGTCACGTGTGCATGGTGCAGAAACTCACGGGCAGTGAGGAGGTCAGTAATGACCTTCGTGTCGACCTAAAAGTAACACGCGCGGAATTTAAGTGTCCGGGCCCAGTGTGGGAGAAGGTCACCGTGACAGGGATGATGGACGGTGGACAGCAGGGGCCAGGAGCAGCTCAGGGTCACTCCTGCGGCGGCCCGGGGGGATGTCAGGTGGAAAAAGCGACGGCGGCTCGCTGTCTGCCGCCCAGACAGACGCGGCAGCCTCAAGGTAAGGCTCGCGCTCCCGCCTGGCCCGGCAGGGCTGCCGGCGCGAGGCTCGGTCTCTAGCGCCCCTGCCGGCGAGCCGAGGGACTGCACAGCGCTGCCCGCGGCGGGAGGGAGATGCTCGCCGCCGCCTGGGGAGGGGTCAGGGCCGGGGCTCGGGCCTGCAGGAGTCGCAGCACAGGAGCCGCTCATCCAGGTGGGTAAGAAAGAGCCTGGCTCCAAATCTGGCTCCATCTCCGCAGGCCTGAGGTCCTCTGCCTCCCCATCTCGCTGGGTGACGGGAGACTGAGGACCCTGAAGCCCCCCGGGTGCTAAGTGTCCTGCTAAGGCGCTCCGGGCTCGGCTGCTGTGGGCACGGGCCGGGGCCAAGAGATGCCCACAGGTACCCGGTCACACCCCTGCTCAACACAGTCGGTTTTCCTACACAGCTGGACACACAATGACCATACAACCCAAGGGTTCCACCCCTAGATATTTACTTCAGAGACATGAGAACAAATCGCCACACACAAAAGTTCATGAAAGTACTATCTCTTAACAGCTCCAGGCTGGAAACAAACCAAATGTCCCTCCACAGAAGAGTAAGATAAAGACACTGTGCATATTCATGTCTTGGAATACTACTCAGCAATTAAAAGGGAGCGGTACTGGCAACACATAGCAACGTGGATGAGCTTCAAAAACACGACGCCGCCGAGAGAAGCCAGACACAGAGGTTACATGCTGCGTGATTCCATTTACCTGAAATTCTAGAACAGGCGAAACTGATCCATAGCAACAAAGCAGATCAGTGGTTGCCTGCAGCCAGGGTTGGAAGGAAACGGTGGACTGATAAAGGACACTGGGAACTTTCTGGGCGGTGGAGGCCTTCTGTATCTTGATGGTGGGGGAGGGTGGTTGATTGGAGGCACAAACTTGTCAAAACTCACCCAAGAGCACACTTAAAATGGGTGTGCTTCACGACATGTAAATTGCACCCTGCGATTCATGGGGTCGCAAAGAATCGGACACGACTGAGCGACTGAACGACTGAACTGAACTGAAAATGAATTCAATTTTTTTTTTTCAACTTAAACCTTTCAACTTCATTACGAATAAAATCCTAAGGCCCCATCAGGTCCTTGGAGGCCCCTCATAATCTGGTCCCTGCCTGAATCGCCAGCCTCAACTCAAGCCACTCTCCCTGCTGCTAACATTCCAGATCTAAGGCAAACCAGCGGGACCTCCCTCATTTTCCCAGGGAGAAGATTAGAAACAAAACAAAAAGGTTAAAGGCCATCTTGAATATATAGACTTGTAGAGATATTGGGGAAATGAGCAAACATCTGTATTTATCTTTAACTTAACACACACGCACATTTAGAAATACTGTGTCCTTCGACTGCCATGCCCTCTCCCTAGGCATCCTCAGGATCAGTGGCTTCACCACTATAGACACAGAGGCATTTCTACACGTGTCCAAGCAGGGAGCCCAGTGGTTACTAAGCACTGAGGACAGGGAACGGCCTTGAGCATTTGTATCAAACATCTCATTTAACCTTCAGGAAACCACCAGAGGGAAGTACCACTACAGTTCCCAAACTCTGCACCAAGGCACCTCTGGGCACCTCACAGCGGTGTCAAGAGAGATTTTAACTTTCTAAAGGTTAACACAGTACTATCTGTTGACACCATGCAGACTGCAAGCTGAGACAGATACCCGTTTCAATGTTAGATCATTCTGCATTTTCTGTATTCCATGATGTCATATCCAGGTAAAGCTGGGTTTTCAGGGGTTCTGTGACGAAAAGCAAGTATCACATGAAGACTTGGAAGAGGAAATGGCAACCCACTCCAATATTCTTGCCTGGAAAATCCCAGGGACAGAGGAGCCTGGCGGGCTACAGTCCAGGAGGTTGCGAAGAGTCCGACGCAGTTAGCAACTGAGCACACACATGAAGTTCGATGTGGGACAGAAAATCAGGATGGCAGTGCCTCTAACAAGGCTAAGTGCCTCTCACCGGCCTCTAACAAGCTGGAGAACCTGTGCGTGCCCGACAGGCACCACGCTGCTCGGATACACACACTAAGTGGCTTGGCCTGAACTCCTTGGTAAATAGCACCACTGAGGGGCTTCCCCCGGCCTAGGGAAACATGAGAAATGTCGCTGTTGACACTAACGTTGTCGTAAACTGAGACCCTCTGTGCCACTTTCTCAGTTTACAGGTGGAGAAACTGAGGCAGCAAGCAACTGCTCACCCAGCATCACAGAGCTGAGAAGCTGCAGCTGAAGACCAGCATAAAGCAACATGGCCTTCATAAATGCACTGAGTGCTGACTGACTTGCCAGGGACTCGCGCGCGCGTGTGTGTGTGCGATGGGCAGATGGCTAAAACAAATTACGTGGTAGACAAAATATCAAAAGAGCTGCTTAAACTTTGTGCTCCAAAATTAAGAATGTTCTAAGAAACCTGACAGGCTTGACTATAATTGAAATGCCTACTTCTCTGAGGACAACCTGGGGCCCAACCCAGCCTCTCGTTCCCCTTCTTGCCATATCGATTACGCTCCCCGCCACCAAACCCAGCCCTCCACGCCTATAGCCTGCTCTGCGCCTCCATCCTCAGTCCTGGGTCCTTCCCTCACATTTCCAATCTCAGCCTGATGTTGTCTTTTTATGGTTCTCCCCTTGTTGCTGTTCAGTCGCTCAATCCTGTCCAACTCTTTGTGACCCCATAGACTGCAGCCCACCAGGATTCCTTGTCCGTCACTATCTCCCAGGGTTTGCTCAAACTCATGTCCATCCAACCATCTCATCCTCTGTCACCCCCTTCTCCTCCTGCCCTCAGTCTTTCCCAGCATCCGGGTCTTTTCCAATGAGTTGGCTCTTCACGTCAGGTGGCCAAAGGATTAGAGCTTCAGCTTCAGCATCAGTCCTTCCAATGAATAGTCAGGGTTGATCTCCTTTAGGATGGACTGGTTGGATCTCCTTGCCGTCCAAGAGACTCTCAAGAGTCTTGACCAGCACCACAGCTCGAAAGCATCAATTCTTCAGCTCTCAGCCTTCTTTATGGTCCAACTCTCACATCCGTACATGACTACTCCTGTACCCACAGGCCACATTTCTCTATTTCCCAGTAAACAGCACTGCATTATGTATAATGCCCTTGTTAATGAATGAATTTATTAGGCTGTGAGCTAGGCAGGGCAGCCCTGGCATGAGGTCTGCCCCCCACAGGCCCTTGGTGGGCAGCGGCTGCCTCTACCAATGGCTGTCTCCCCTGGGCCTGCGGGGTCAGGAGCTGGGCCTCGGCAGCACAGTATGGTGGAGGCCGCGTGTGTGGCCTCCAGCCTCCCTAGGAGGCCCGTGGCATCTCCAACTCCAAGAAGCAGTTCCCAGAGAGCTCCTGAGGCCAGGGGTTGGTTGTCCCACGTGTGATAGAGGTGGCCCTTTTCCTGATCTCAGTGGCTGCCATCCTCAGAATCCTCAGAAAAACAGAGCTTTTAACTCTCTCCTTCTGGAAGCCCAGAAGGGCTCTGGCCCAGAGTCTTCTTATTTTGAAACACTTCTTTTCTAAAATGGTAAACTTTTTTTCGGCTACTTGCAAACAATTAAAATCGAAAGCAATCCATGGGGAGATGGAAGAGGGGGTGGGTAATTATTATCAACAAAACCAATGAGAGGGAACAAATGTATTGGGCCAAAAATCTAATAAAATAAGTGGGAGAATTCTGGCGCAGCTCTGCGGGAAGCAAATTACTCTTCGGCGTCTTCACAGACAAATACACGGGAGAGGCAATTTATTAACTTGCGCCATGTTGGCCTCAACATTAACCTGTATCCCTAAAGTACTTAACTCTTACCCAGCAAACGGCTTCCTTCACTTGCATTAGGACACGCAGGGCCAATGTAGGCTTGCTATTCACAGCTTCAAATTCAATTTAAAGGGATCCCTGTTCCAATTTCCTGTAGAAAGTTACTCCGTGTTCTAATACATCAGTGTCAGGAAACACGGCCTTTACTTAATTTCTTCTCATTATTCATACAACCAGGGATCACCCGGAGCAATTTCTCCTCCTTTGTGGGCCTAACGGCAATGATGGGGCTTTTACTTTTCATCTTTTCAAGCGCCAGCTGCTCCGAGGTCTCCCCTGCCTTCCAAAGGGACCCTTGCTTTGCCTCCTGGCAGGCGGGGGTCTCTGCGTGGCAACAGAGCTTATGACAATGACATTTAAGCCTGCCAATGTCTGTGATTCATATTCTAAAAGGCAGTGCGGAGTCACAAACCATGGAGACGAGCCCCAAGCCCCCATGTCACCTTAGGCCAGACACATCTCCCCACGGGCTCAGACTCCATGCCCATGAAATGACAGGCTGGACCCAGATCACTGAGCCCCCAGCCTGATAAGTCACGGAGCCATTTGCTCCAAGGCAGCCATGTGAGGAAGCCCAGTCACAAGACAGATAATGCAGAGCTATGGGGTGGGGCGGCCGGAGAGGGTGCTGGAGCCCCCCCCAGCTCAGCCTCCCTGCAGGGAGCCCCCCAAAATTTCCATGAAGCCCTTGGAGCTCCACCCCCCCCAGCCAAAGCACAGGTTGCAAACCAACAATCTGAGTTATCTCGACAGGCCCCTCTAAGAAAATAAGTCTAGTGCTCTGAATTTCCTTCACACAAGCAAAACACTCTTAATAAGACTGTAATGGAAAAATAATTCATGCATTTTATTTCCTATTTAATGCATTTATGTGTTTTCTACGATAAGCATACATTATTTTAATAATCAGAAGAAAACAAACATTATTAAAAAGACAATAATTCACAAGGCTTTAAAAAAAAAAGGCAAAAGAAAACACCCGAGGCACAGAGGAGACAAGCAGGGAAGGTTTTGTACTCTTCCGGCATCGTCTGCCAGCGTTAACGGCTAATTGCTCTCGTCCCTTCAGAGCAGCAAAATACCACGGTGTCTAGAAAGGTCTGATGAGTCACCCAGCAGCTCTGCGGCTCTGCTGCGTCACCGAGCCCTGTGCAGGCTGCGTAAACACTCATCACCCCGGCTGCCTTCGGCTTCAGAGACTGGGGGCGAGGGGGGGGGGCACCGGAAGGAACAGATCCAGCACTGGGGGTGGGAGCTCTGTGGAATCTTCCAGAGAGATCTTGACCTCCCCACACCTCGGATTTCTTCATCCCTAACAGCCACCACACAGGGCCAGGCAACATCAGAACTCAATATATGTACAAGCCGGTTTTCAGTAAATGCAGGCATTTTTAAGCCCCTAAATTTTAATTACATTTATACTGAAATCTTGGGAGTCTATAATAAAAGAATGGGTAAAGTTATCTGAGGTTGAGGTTGACACAACCCTCCCCCATCTGGTCCATCTTAATGGCCTAACTGATCACAGGCGTCTCAGAAAGGGTCTCTGCAGAGGGCCTTCCCTCAACTCCACACTCTCCAGTAAACAAACTCTCCAAGGCTCCCAGTGTTTATGTGAAAAACTCAAGATCCTCCCATATTCCCCACAAAGCCCCGATCCCCCACTACAGGTCACTCCCCTGTCCACAGCTCCCCGCCCCAGACCCCTCCTCACCACCTGCTGTGTGGGCACCTCTGCTCTGGGGTCCTCAGCCTGCCCTGCCCCTCTCCCACCCCAATCATCTCCCGACCCCCAGGACCAGCCCAAGTGTCCCCTCCAGCCCTGTCAGGACTGGCCCTCTTCCTTGTTGCTCCCAACACCTGGTTTACACCAGCCAAGGGCCCCTTCTACAGCCCACCTCAGGAGAACTGTCTGGACACTGGCCGGACACCGTGAGCTCTCAGGGGAGGGGTTGGCCACCTCTGTCCCCACTCCAGTCTCCGGCACCCAGACTCAGTCTAGCAACACTGGCCATTGGGGCCTGTTTGGGCACCAAACTGTGAGACTGTGGTCCTCACTCTTAGTAATTTTATGCTTTAGGGGACAGCTGCCTCCAAAGCCTCTAGGAAGAATACAGCAGAGCTCCTAGCGTACATGTGGCCTCAAAGGTTTCTCTGATTTGCATGTAATAAGCAGCCACCAGCAGCAGCAGCTGCCCTGGGAATGCACTGTCTTCCGACAAGGGCACCCTGAAGCAGGAATCAGGGAGCTGAAAGGCAGCCATCTGCCCCTGCCCACGACCACTACCCAGGAGGCCAGCCTCACTGCTCTGAGCCAAGCTGACTTTCTAACACCATCTCACCTGACTTAGGAAGATGAATAGGGCTTTGAATTAAAAGCTCTTCCTTACTGCCTCCTGGACCAGGAGAGGTATGTGGGCTTGAGAGTCAACAGGAGGGGAGGGTTATTCATGACAAAGGAGAACAATCACCCCCAAAAATATGAACACATCAATAAGAATCTGAAAGCGACTTCTCAGGAATATAGGACACAATGCAAATTAAACGCCTGAGTGCTGCGCATACCTCACTGCCTAACGTCTCACACACTCCCTGGCAGTATTAAGATGCTAACTGCAGGCTCAGCCCGAGCATTGATCTTTCCCTGCGAGGACTTCTGAAAACTTTGTCGTCTGCATTTAACTCACTCCGCTCCCAAATGCTGCCACTGTCTTGCTGAGTCCACACGGCGCACGCCCTGGGGCTCCCCTGACAAGCTGGGCCCATGGTGCCATGAACATCTCAAGGTTTGGGGAAGAGCGAGCGTGTGCGTGATACCACACACTGAGCCGGGAATGGGGTGGGTTCTCAGCAAATGGACTTGTCCTCCCACCGGAAGTCAGTCTCCCCTTGAGCTCTGGTGGTACCAGACGCCGGCCACAGTCAAGACCACACCAGCATGGCCCCCGGTGCCCCAAGACACTTTCTCAGGCGAGTCAGAAACCAGGCCAACGGGAATTAAATTCATGCTTCCCTAGGTCCATCATCCACTCTATTCCCTGGAAGCTGCCAACCAAGCAAACTGGAATATTGATCGCTGCAATCATCTCGATGCAAGTCTGAGGGCCGAGCACTTTATGTGCGTTTCAATTAGAAGGGGAGGCTGGCCGTTCTAATTCTACTTCATTCCAGCCAGCTTCACTCTGGGCAACAAATGGGCTCCTAAAAAGTTGAGTTAATCAGCAATCTATTAATGGAATCACACCTCCACATTGATTTTACATTATCATTACAGAATGGTGCATATTCATTCTCCGCCCTGAATTTTAAGCACAGGGAAGGAACCAGGAGTTACCACAGCTGTGCCAAGCTCCAGGCGTCACTCACAACTGCCATCGCGCTGAGTGTGCAAAAGTGTGCAGGTGGAGTGACACGGGAGAGAGGCTGACAACCTTCCCGAGGCCCCAGAGAGAGAGAACACAGCTCAGGAACAGCCTGGCCAGCTTCTTCCAGGAGCCCCACTGGTCCCAACAATTCTGAAGGCTTTCCCTCCGATTCACTCGCTTGGTATCTGGCCACACGTGCTCTGGTTGGAAAGGCAGCCGGGTCCTTCTAATTCGACTGAGCCCAAGTCTGTTTGCTTCTGCACTCAGGCTGGGCGCACCCCAGGATTTAGAAATGAGTGAGGAGTGGCTCCCCCAACCCAGGACAGGGCACCTGGGACCACAGTGGCCAATTGGAGGAGACCTGTTTTGTTCTGTACATCCTTTGTCTGCCTTGATTTCTTTTAATTGCCTTTTTTTAAACTTACTTAATCTAAAAAAAAATAAATAAATAAAATAAAAAAACAGTTCACCCATTTCTTTTTAATGTTACACCAAACTCATGTATCGGGTTGGCCATAAGTTTGTTTTTTAATGAAATGAGTGAAAATGGTTTATTCCTCCTGAGAAGGCTTACAATCAAACAAGCGAGATGAGATCCAATCCACAGGAGACATTTTCATTCACTCCAACAACCATCTTTTGGGCCCTTGTGCTGTGGAGGCCCTGAGCTCTGCGAGAAAGGTCACAAACGTGGTGACACTCAGCCGTCAGTTCCTCAGAGAGCGAAAGACCCGCTCCACGCTGCTGCCTCGGGTCCAGTCCCCTGGCATTTGATCGCATGTGGTGGGGGGGGGGGGCAGGGTCACAAGGTGTTAGCAACTTCCCTGCTTGCTCAGTGACTTCCTCGGGAGGTCACGTGGAGAGAAAACCTACTCGGAATCAGGAAAGCGCATTTCAGCAGCTCTGCCCGCAAGAGCTGGGCTGACACCTGTGATCCTCTCATTATCTCGTTCAGCCAAAGTCAGTCTGCAGATCAGAATACACTCGGCTTAAAAAAGGCCTCGGAGAGCTGTCGAAGCCTCCTGTTTTCCCAGCAAGAAACCAGAGCCAGAGCTGGCCCGACGTGCTCAGGGTCCCAGCTGGCACACGCTGACCCGCACGTGGGTCCCTGGCCCCCCACAGCCAGCTCACCACGCTCCACCCCCACAGCTCACCTGTCTTTTCTCCGTCCACAGGGATAACTGCACAGAGACATGAGTCACTCGCTCACCCAGATCATGCCTGTAGGATCACAGCGCTGTTTTCTTAGGAAAAAAGTAATAACAAAGAAAAGGTGAGGGGTGGGGGAGTGTCTTAAGTAAAAGCTGTCCTTCCTGACGTGATGGGTGGAAAGCTTTTCAGCGTTAGATGGAATGGTGGGTGATTATACCAAGGTAATAATGCCTGTCACCTGTCAGGAGAGCGGATGTCACTACCTTTTGACAGAGGGCACTTGGGAAGAAGAAGTTACAAAGAGAAAGCTTTCCTCCCTTTACTTTCTGGGGGGTAGAATACTAAATCACCTGAGTCGTCAAGCCCTGCTCGGGGCGGCACGCGTGTGCCAGGCGGAGGCTCCTAAGCCCCGTGCCTCTGCAGGCGTGCACCGCAGCAGCAGGAAGCACTGGGCTGTTATTTCGTTCCCTTCATTTGGCTGTGCCGGGTCTCAGTTTCAGCACGCGGGTTCTTTAGCCGTGGTGAGGCCGCCTCCTAGTCACGCCATGTGGGATCTAACTCCCTGACCAGGGACTGAACCCCGGCCCCCTGCAGTGGGAGCATTGAATCTTTCCCACTGGACCACCAGGGAACTCCCAGGAATCAGCAGGTTTTAAAAGCCTCACACGCTCGAGCACAAGTCCCATCCAACAGTTAACTACTCTTTCCCCAGCGCCGACTAACGCCAGTCAGACCCTAGGAAGCTGCACCAAGGAGAGTGAGCTGGAGCTCCTCCCAGGAGTCTGTACTAAGATGACACCCCAAATTCCAGGGGGAAAATGGCAGGTGCCCGAATACAGAGGATGCGCTGAGCTGAGAGGGCAGAGGGCATCTCAGGAAGGAGAAGAGAGCCCAGGGTGTGAGTTACGAGTGAGTCACTGTTCCCCTGCTCCTGGTTCTCTCCCATAGCCTCCCACTCCTCTCTACGAACCCGTTTAGAGTCAGAAACAAAATGAAAAGCTAAAAAAAACAAAAAACTTGTAAACTAACAACAACAAAAAAACACATTGTTTTTGGCACAGCATGCGGGCTCTCCCTTCCCGACCAGGGATGGAACCCGCGCCCCCCCTACAGGGCAAGTGTGGAGTCTTGACCGCTGGACTGCCAGGGAAGTCCCCGCAGTTGTTTGTTTGTTTTTAATGGGCCACAAGAGCCTACCGGTCCAAAGCGATGAGGAGGAGGGAATGATCAGTTCCAGCAGGGGGTGAGGGAAGGCCTTCAGCAGAGGGAACTTGGGACAGCCCAGGAGGGCAAGGACCTGCCCCGTGGGGAACTGGGGGGCATGGGGACGTGGCTTGAGCTATGGGAGAGGGTGCAGAGAAGGCGAAGACACTGCAGGAAGGAGAGGGGTCTCGCCCCCATGACACTTAGGGCTCACGGATAGGACTGGACTGAGACCCCTGAAGCAACGGGAAAAAGTAATAAGCAAGGGGTGTTTAGTTAAGCAGCATGAGGGGGGTACTGTTTAACTACCCCCCCGAGGCCACCGAGGAAGCTACGTAGATACTCGGAGGAGCAGGGGCTGCGTATGAGAGGGAGGGGGACCCCCCCCCCGCCCCGGGAACGGGAGCAGCCGCCGACGCGCCCCGGAGGCCCAGAGGAAATATTATTGCAAGACAAAAACTGAATTATGAAATCCGCAAGCAATAATTAGTTTAAATTACTACTTCTACTTGAATAATTAAACACGCTTATTTTCACTCACTGATGTTTTATTCATTACCATACATCTTTCCTGAAAGTTGTTTTTAACGTGAATATTCTTTTATTTGCAAAGATCCCACAGAGATTTACTATGCTAATTTCAAACCTTTCTTCTAAAATAAAAACAACAATAACAAAAACACTCCAGATTATCATCCATTAGCGACTGCTGTGTGGGGCACATTATCAACTTAAGTCATAGCAACTGGCTGCAAGTACTGTGGGCTGCTGTAAAGTTATTCACACACCAAAGCTTCCTTCCTTTAAAATTCACTGCTGAAAGGACGATATTTAAATAAGCTCGAAATGACTATGAAAATAAAAAGACTCAAGTGCAGCAAGACCATTTAGGCACCAACGGGAAGCGCCTTTTGCTTTTTATCACACCCTCTATTAATGAAAATGATTTTGCATTTCCACAAATAATGTTTGGATTTTATAAGTCTTATTTTTACACCCCGGAGCTAAGATACCCATAAGCACAGTGATAAAGGCTTAAGGTTTTTATTAAGCAAAGTTACCTTTGGGAATAAGTACTAACTTAAATGTAATCCATGAACTAAGTCTCCCCTGCTGGGCTATTAGCTGGTATTGGCTGGATGGCAAAACTCCAAGTCCGAGCTAATGCCAACAAGCTGGGCCTAAGTCAGGCCCTGAACAAACAGAAAGGAGTGACAGTGGCATCACCATAAACTCCAGCTCCACGAAGTCCTCTGGGCGGGTGGTGGGGGGACCATGAACCCCACTTCCTGTGTGGGCATGCAGGCCACCCCCACAGAACTGCCAACAGCTGGACCCACTGGACTCTAAGACAAATACCAGGCATGTGACCCTGCACGAGGGCGCGCACGCACACACACACACACACACACACACCACTCCACAGGTGTGACAATAGCCAGACCCCCTGGACTGCTGTGACAAATACCAGGGCATGTGACTCTGCAGTGAGGCACGTGCGTGTACACGAGCGCACGCACGCACGCACGCCATGCCACAGAAGTGACAATAGCCAGGCCCCCTGGACTGCTATGACGAATACCAGACATGCGACCCTGCAGTAAAGCGTGCGTGTGTGTAGACACGTGCGCACACGCACACACACACATACACACTCTGTTGCTCAAGCGTGGGCTTCTCCAGGGGAGCAGCACCTGTCCTGGGATTGGCCAGTCCTCGATGAACGTTTGTCAAGTGAAACTGAGTATCAGACTTTTTTTTTTAAGGCCCCAACTATATTTCTCTTTCTCCCAACCTCCTCAAAGAGCAGTCAGCCATCCATGCCAGGAATGCAACTGGTGCAGCACACCTGCTTCCCACGGAGAACGTAAAAGTCACCCCGGGAACCTGGCCACCCCCCCCCCACTGCCTCTCTTTCCCCTGTGATTTCCTCCCCCCTCATTAAGTGAATTCAGCCAAGGATTTTTCACACGGGTTGCAACTAGTCTTCTGGAGCCATGGGAAAGTGGATTACTCAAATTTAGAAATTGCCATATCAAAAATGACCATCTACTGAATAGATTTATGACCCGTGGCACTAGCTTGGTCTTTGGAAAATGAAGGGGCTCCAGAGGCCACAGGCCGGGGGCTCAGCTGATTCTAGAACTCAACATTATCTGCGTCATCATCGTTAGAAGCATCCGGACCGCAGAGCAGAGCTTCTGCTGGGGCTCTTGTTTCCGTGGCAACAACTTCGCTGGCCTGTCACAGAAAGGAGGAAACTGGAGTGGGGAGAGGCAGGAGGAAGCGGGGGGTAGACAGGAGGAAAAGCTAGGAAGAGGGCGGGCGAGGACTGGACGTGGAGGAAGGCAGGGGAGAAGCACAGAAAGAGATGAGAGAGAAAGGATGGGAGGGGAGGGGCGGGAAGAGGAGACGCAGGGACTTCCGTCAGGCCAAGGCACCCACAGGTGCACTTCTATCTGCATGCAAAGAGCCTCCTGGTTCCACTTGTTAAATGCAATCCATTTCAACTCCCAGTTGCTGCCTCAAGACACACTCAATTATCTGATAAACCCCAGGAAAGCTGTGCCAGAACGTGAATGTGGTGAGAGGTCTGACTCCAAACTTTCAGTAACGTCAACATCCGCCCAGAGGTCTGGCTGGGTTAAATCCAGAAGGGAAAAAAGGGAAGAGAAAAGCAAAGGCCCGGGAGACCTGTTATCACTAACCTGCAACCATTAGGACGCAGCCCCAGTGGCGCCTGATAAAGCGAGAGCGTTTGCGGAGCCTCATTAGCAGGCAAACCCGCTGGTCCTGCTCGCGGCTGCACGAGGAGACTGGTCTTGAAAACCAAAATGTGTCCAGCCAGAGCCTGGCTGTAGGGCCCTGATATGGGCCGCCAGCCAGGCCTGAAGGTCAGGGGCGGTCCTCAGTACAAGGAGCTCAGAATAAGTGGCCAGGACAAGATTCAGTCCACTCCCTGCCCCCCGACCCCTGCAAAAAAAAAAAAACAATAATTAACAAGTAAAAATTACAAGAGCTCTAAATGCAACCTGCTATCCTGGGTTGGATCCTAAAATAGAGAAGGACATTAAGGGGAAAACTGGTGAAATCTGAATAAAGTCTACAGTTTAGCGAATGGAGTTACACTGATGTTAACATGTTGATTTTGGCAAACGCATCAGGGTTGTGTAAGATGCCGGGGAAGCTTGCAGACGCGAACCTCGGAACTCTCTGAATTACACGCACGACTCTTCTATAAGTCTAAAATTATTTTTTTTAAGTTTTAAAAGAAGAACAACAAGGGCTGTTTTAAAGTAAGACTCCTGCTTTTCTAACTGTGATTTATCTTTTTCATATAAAACCAATGCCCTTGATAGGGTTTAACTCATAAAGTTTCACTGGAAGGCTGGCTGAAACATTACAGCGAAAGCTGGGCTCCTGCAACAAAAGTGAATTACTATACTCGGAACGTGTTAGCACTGCCACTGTGCTCTGGAACTGGGATGCAGGGAGAGACGTGCCCCTCGCACCTAGGAGCAAGGGCTCTGATCCGCAGAAACGGAGAGGCTTGCAAGAACCTGCCTTTACAGCCTCTTCACACGCCACACTCCTGACTTCCTGCCTCCCAGGTCTTCTCCAGAGAGCCTGCTCGCCGGCTCTCTGGGTCCAACACACCAGCCCTGCTGACAGCCCTGAAGTCTGCATGTTCCTCCACGCTTTCCAGCCTTCACGCGGTCTGTTCCCTCTTCCCCAATGCACTTCCACCTCTTTGCTGCGGAACGGCTTCTGTGCATCCTCTAAGACCCCACGTGACTCTCACAGAAACGGCACCCCCTCCAGGGCTACCCTGTGTGCCCGGGGGCACCTACTCCTCCACCCGCCGGAGCAGATCCGATGGGATGGAAGTACACGTCCACCTGCTTCTTCCCAGAGAGGCCTTTCAAGGAAGGGTGAGATGCTGAATTCAGCCCTGAATCCACGCTCACCCCCAGCACCCAGGCCTCGCAACAGATGCTCAATGGAGGAAAGACTCGGGAGTCAAGAATGAGGGCAGCTCTTCGCAAAGAGAAAATACCAGTACAAAACCTTCCATCTTCCGTGAAAGGGTCAAGAAGACTCTATTCGTGAGACGCAAAAGCAGCAAGCCCTTTTAAGAGAAACAGATTTTGTTACAGAATGACGGGTCCATTTCCACAGACAACATGAGCCCTACGCGAGTATCCTCTTCCAACCGGGAAGCTGAAAAGCTTTTCAAAGGTTTCAGTTTCCTTGACAACAGCATTGCTGGAGACAAGCAGGGAAATAATTAAAAAGTATGTTCTCTTCGCTTCGAACTCTTGAGTGTTTATAAGCAATAATGAACAGGCCAGGCTCGGTGTCCACAGCGTCAGTACGGACGGAGCCGGGGGCACCAGGGGGGCACCCCATCCTGCCAACCGCTCCGGCCGGGCCTCCTCTGAACCTGGGTGAGGACCTTCCCAGGACCACACTTAGCCCCAGGAATCACAGCCCACACAGGTCAGATTCGCGACAACTGTGCTCGCCAAGGGCCAGGTCTCAGGCCACGCGCCAAGGCCTTACAACAGCCCACTGAGTCTTGGCACCACTTGGGAGGAGGGTAACTGAGGTGCAGAAAAGCGAGGGGCAGCCCAGGCAGTCGGCCCAGGGGCCCCGGGAGAGCATGGCAGCTCCTCAGGCTGACCCCACACAACTGCCCGGGGCCTCCGCTCTGACCCTCGAATCTCACCGCGGGGCGGCCAAGGCCCGAGGGGAAAACGCCTGCCCTGGCACTGCCAGCGCCCGGCCCACATCCCCAGGCGGGGCCGCTCGCCGTGGCGACAGGCTCAGGCAGCAAGCCTGGGCAGCCCGCGCCCCCGCCCGGCAGCCGCAAGCACATGCAGAGCCCGGGCAGCCCCGCGGCAGCGCTGGGCCCTGAGCTTGATTTATGGGCCTCCTTCTCCTTCCAGGGCGGCTCTTCACGGTCTGTTCTGTCTTAACAGCTTCACCATGTGCCTGTCTTTTATTGTAAGCCTCTTCAAATCTTTTCTGGATTTACGATTTATAAATAACAAATAAACAAATGCACAGGCTGCGAGCATCGGCCTGGGCGCGGTTACCCAAGAGTGGAAACGCAAACCTCCTGACAGATGGAGAGCAAACCTCACTCTGACTCAGTTTCTAGCTACACTCTGGTCTTCAAAGCCCCTTCCCCAGCCCGGCCGCCTCCACCAGGGCGCTTCCTACACAGATCAGAGGTGTGGAGGGCATCAAGGTGTGTGGACAAGACCACCCCGGAGAGTCTCGGGGCACGGAGCCCCCGAGATCCAAGGGGCCCACCAGGGTGTGGGACTGAGTAGGTGTTATTCATTCATTCCCAGGTGTTTTTAAAGCACCTACTATGTGTTCAGCCCTATTCCCAAAGGGGAGATACAACAAAGGAAGAAAATAAATTCCCTGCCATTATGGAATTTACATCAGTTCAGTTCAGTTGCTCAGTCGTGTCCGACTCTTTGCGACCCCATGAATTGCAGCACGCCAGGCCTCCCTGTCCATCACCAACTCCCGGAGTCCACCCAAACTCATGTCCATCAAGTCGGTGACACCATCCAGCCATCTCACCCTCGGTCGTCCCCTTCTTCTCCTGCCCCCAAATCCCTCCCAGCATCAGAGTCTTTTCCAATGAGTCAACTCTTTGCATGAGGTGGCCAAAGTACTGGAGTTTCAGCTTTAGCATCAGTCCTTCCAAAGAACACCCAGGACTGATCTCCTTTAGAATGGACTGGTTGGATCTCCTTGCAGTCCAAGGGACTCTCAAGAGTCTTCTCCAACACCACAGTTCAAACGCATCAATTCTTCGGTGCTCAGCTTTCTTCACAGTCCAACTCTCACATCCATACATGACTACTGGAAAAACCATAGCCTTGACTAGACGGACCTTTATTGACAAAGTAATGTGTCTGCTTTTGAATATGCTATCTAGGTTGGTCATAACTTTCCTTCCAAGGAGTAAGCGTCTTTTAATTTCATGGCTGCAATCAACATCTGCAGTGATTTTGGAGCCCAAAAAAAGAAAGTCTGACACTGTTTCCACTGTTTCCCCATCTATTTCCCATGAAGTGATGGGACCGGATGCCATGATCTTCGTTTTCTGAATGCTGAGCTTTAAGCCAACTTTTTCACTCTCCTCTTTCACTTTCATCAAGAGGCTTTTTAGTTGCTCTTCATTTTCTGCCATAAAGATGGTGTCATCTGCATATCTGAGGTTATTGATATTTCTCCTGGCAATCTTGATTCCAGCTTGTGCTTCTTCCAGCCCAGCGTTTCTCATGATGTACTCTGAAGAGTCTTCTCATTTCACAAAGGAACTAGTTAAGGCTCACAAAGAGGACTTCCTTGGTGGTCCAGTGGCTAAGACTCTGTGCTACCAATGTAGGGGGCACAGGTTCGATCCCTGGTCAGGGAATTTCCACATTCCGCAGGGTGTGGCCCAAGAACAAAACAAAACCAAACAAATAAAAGACTCACAAAGATTAAGGGCCTTGGCCGCCTGTCCCACTCTGCCCCCCCACCGCCAACCCCCCCACAAACCCATACACCCACACCCACACAACTACTTTCTGGAGTTCCCAAGCAAGAAGTGGACAGGGGACAACCCCAGAATGCAGAAGCAGAAAGAAGGGAGCTCAAATACCAGCCCTGTGCTGAGGAGCTACACATCTTTCAGCGCCCCTCTCTGCTCAGTTTTCTCATCTGTAAAATGGGCATAAAGATGGGGCTAACAACGGTGCCAGCCGACATTAGGGAGCACCTGCTGTATGCTCTCAGAGAGTTTTCCATGAGTTTTCCTGTTTTATCGTCAGACAACTGAGATGGATGCTATCCTGCTTTACTGATGGAGAAGCTGGGGTCCCAAGAGTTATATAACTTACCCAAAGCCACACAGAACGCACAGGGGTGGGGTGGACACCCCCCACCCCCACTGCAGTGGGACCTGAGCTTAGCTGATTGCCCTATGACCCAGCTGCGGGTTATTAAGATGCAAAATTCCAGTGTGGGGCAGACCCAGCCAGCCTCTTGCCACTGACTGTCCAGGCCTAAAGCTCACAAGAGACTCCCCGCTCCCCAGTTACCTTCGCTAGGCCCCAACACTGCCCAGACCTGTCCTCCACATCCCCCCAGGCCAGCACAGCACCCAGCACACCCTTGTCATCCATCCTCTGAGACCCGGCTCAAGCGTGTCCTACCCTGAAGCCTGGCTGGTCCTCTGCCTGACCCCAACACAGCCACCCGGCTCCCCAACACCAGTGGGCCCCAGGGCTCATCACACCATCAGTCTGTTTTGACACCTGTCCCTCAAGAGCCTTCTTGACAGCAAGGGTGTCTGGTCCCCTCTGAGCCTGTAGAGAGCCAGCGTTCAATCGATGGCTGGACAGATGCCCAGAAAAGAATGCAATGGGGGAAGCAGGCCTCCTGATACAAACCCGGAGGGGCCACTCATGGACTCTGACACCCAGGCACCCTCCGGGGCCCTTGCTGCTCACACCGCTGACAGAGCCCCCAAACAAGGCCTGAGAAACGCCCCCGGCCACGCAGCAGCGAGTCCAGAAGGCCTGGCTCGCGCGCCGCTGCCGCCCCCAGGTCAACACCCCAACTACGAGCGGCCGACGTCACGCTGCTGAGCTGGAAAATAGGCAAGCACGTCCCGGGCGGCCCAGGTGCCCGGAGCAGCCTGCTGGCGTCGGTGGGCGCACGCCGGATTATTTGTTCAGCGAATCAAGGCAACCGGAGGCAAATTGGATTGCAAGCCTCCCGTGCTAAGGAACGCGGCTTAGGAGGCAATTACAGAATAAACCCGGGCTTGGAGTTCTTGATAATACCTTCCATTTGTAAGGGTTTAGAGTTTACAAAGTGGTTTCACACGTCTAACCTCATCTGATCCTTACAGCCCGGTGAGGTAATTATTTCACAGATGAGAACACGGAAGCCCCGACGAGTCCCGGGAGGACACGCGGCTTCGTTCGGAACCGGAACCAGCGCGGGGGCCAGGGGCGCCGCAAGTCGGGACCAAGCCAGGGGCTGTGCACCCGCCGTCCAAGAAAGGGGCCTCGGAGCCCCTGGCCCAGCCTGCAGCGGCCTCCCTGCCCACTAGCACTGCGGGCCCCAGCCTGCCCCGAACGCTCCCATCCTCAGCGCCCCCAGAGGAAGCCGCTCCCGTGGCGACCGGCTCCGAGTGCTGGAAGGTTCTTCCCCACCTGTGCTGAGTGGCCCCTGCGAGCCCGAGAGCAGACACCTCCTTCCTCTCCCTGCTGCGGCCCCTGCCAGAGCCGGAGGGCAGCCCCGCGCATCCCACCCGGCCCCCTCCGCCCGGCTCGGAGCATCAGGACATTTCAGAACACACTTGAAATGAGAGCCAAAGAACAGGAAGAGAGATGGGAGACGAAAACAAACAACTTTTCCACCCGAAGGTGACAATGAAAATGAGTTTTAATTTGTGTTTTTGTGCCTTTCAAAATAACACTTCAACTAGTTCAGAAAAGAGACCACTTCTGCTTATAAAAGCTCTTGAGTTTTCCCTCTGGTTGCCGGGGCTTGTGTAAATACACTGCGAGCAGGGAGAGAAAAATTGCTACTTGGGAAACTTTTAATGCTAGCATGTATGCGAATCAGAATCCTAGACTCAGCAGGTTAAAAATGTTCTCAAAGCAATTTCAGTGTTAGTCTAAATAATTATAGATCACATTCACTTAGATAAGGGCCTTTGCCCCCTCGGGGCTCCAAAGGAAAATTCTAGGCATGATAGTTAAGCAAAATAGTTGGTTATTACGCAGGCTTTGCAGTGGCAGTGCAAATTGGTATAATCCTTTTGGAAAGCAGTCTGACAGGAGATGTATCTGGACCCATGGAAATGTACAACCCTTTGACCCAGCAGTCCCATTTATGGGAATCAATCCGAAAGAAATAATCCGACAGAAAAGGTTCCATGCATGAAGATAACCACTTCAGCATTAGCTATAATAGCAAAAATTAGCAACCACCTAAGTGTCCGAGGACAGCTAAGTAAATTACAGTTAATCAACTCGATAGAGCATCACGGAACCCGCGGAAATTGACGGCCCTCCAAAGACGCGGAGGCGACCGGTGGTGCTGCGGCCCGAGAGGCTGGGAGAGAATGTTAAGTGGGGAAGCGGGCTGCAGAACTGTGCGCGCGCCCCGTGAAACACACAGGCCCGTGCGGGCCACACGCTGACAGGAGGGTGTTAAAAGGGTAATCATACTCTTAGTCTAGGTTGGCATTGGAAGATTTTTCCCCATCATCCTGTAATGCTGTCGCCTCATCTTCGTAATGGGCAGAACAGAGAGGAGGGGGAAGGGGGACCAAGAGAGGTTGGGACCCTGTACGATCGTGCAGGGGTCGCCCAGTTTGGAAAGCCGACCAAGCAGTGTGGAGGCAGTGGCAGAGCCTGGGCTGACCTGCAGGCACACATCCGAGCTGGGAGGCAACACTGTCTTTAACAACACAGACAGCCCCCGCCCCCCGCCATGAAATTCTAGATGTGAGTGAACCGCTGGCTCTCAAACCCTTCGGTCCCTTTGACGCTCTCTAAAGTCAGGGATCTTTGGGGTCGCAAAGATTCGGACACGACCGACCGAGCGACTGAACTGAACTGAAAGCCAGGGAAGGCTCCAAAGAGCTGCTGTTTACACGCGGTTTACCCCTCCACATTTAGCATATTAAAAATTATAACAAGGACATAGAAAGATACTTATTAATTTATGTAAAAGGAACAATAATAAAGCTGTTACATGTTAACATAGATAACATATTTCCTATGAAAAATAACTGTCTTCCAAGATAAAAAATAAACGAGCAAGCACTGTTTACATTTTTGCTATCTCGTTAATGGCTGGCTTAATACAAGACAGCTGTGTTCTCATAACTGCTTCTGTATTTAATCAATTGCAGCAGCACACATACCCTAGCCTCTGGAAAACTCCACGTACACTCATGAGAGAACGAGAGTGAAAAGGCAAGGAACTTCTAGTGTTATTATGAAAATAATTTTCACCCCGTAGACCCCATGAGAGGGTCTCTAGGACCCCCAGGGGTTTGCAGACACACTGAACACCACCGCAATAAACGACACTAGGCTGCTGCTATCATGGGGGGTGGGGGGATTTAAAATTATACGTACAGTTAGAATTCAACAGGGTTGTGGGGTTTTTTTTGTTGTTGTTTTTGAAGGGTAGATGGAAATAGACACGTCTGCAGTCATTGCTTCTGGGTAGAAAGACAATGGGCATTTTTTTTCTTTATGCCTTCCTGTTTTTGTCGTGTTTTTTTTTTTTTCTATAGTATGTGCGTATTTCTTTTATGGTCAAAAACATTTCTTTCTTGAGGAATGGTTTGGGTGGCTGTGGTGTATCCGTGCCCTGCAGAATCACCCAGTGGGAAGAAGGTCATTTTAAACCACCGGTGGCGGGCATCCGCGCGGGGCGTGGCGGCTCCCTGCGCGCCGTCGATCCCTGGCACCCAGCACACATCCATCACCCGCGCCGCCTGCCCAGGGCCGTGGGGAGCGGGGAAAGATGATGAGAACTGAAAGTGGCTCCCACTAATCACTGCGAGATGAAGCTCGAATACTGGCGACTGTTCCTCAGCACCTGGGATGCGGGGGTGGGGGGGAGTGGGACCCGCTCCAAGGCCAGGGGACAATTACAAAGGGGGAGGCCCTCAGACTGGACCATAAAATACTGTTAGGTCCAGGACCAAAAAATAAGTAAAATAATGAGATACTAAGTATAAGTCAAACAACACACGGTGGGGTGGGGGGCGGGGAGGGGGGCAGGTTATGATGACGGGTCAATATTGTTAGCATGTAAATTGCTCGCGTAAGACAAACGCCAAGACTCTAGGAGATTAATGGGTGAGAACCACAAACACTTATTCAGCATTCACGAGGTGCCAGGCTCCGTTCTAAGAGAGCCGCTGGTAAATGAACTCCTTTGGTTCTCAAACAAGATACCCCTGGCTTAGCCAGTGTTGTAATCATTTTAGCACGGCCGAGGGTGAAGAGACGCAATCAAGTCTACACAAGAAGTGGTGGCGTGGGCCACGAGCGGAAGGCTAGGAGCCCCTCAAAAGAAGGATGCGAACCTGGGCGCTTAGGGGGAAAGACGTGCACGGCACGCGAGTGAAAAACCAGTTGGAGGATGGCACCGGCAGTGAAACGTGCGTGCTACACAGAGGCCCCGGCCTTCGCTCCGACCAGGACGCAGGGGCTGAGCGCATCACAGGGCGGGTGGAAGGTTCCTTACCGGGCCTAGAAACAATCATCGGAGACGTGGCCATTCGGGGGTCTAGCCTACCTCATCACTCTGTAACATCCTCACCGTCACACACACACACACTCACACACACACACACAGTCACATCAGCTTTTTCAGGATCTCCCTCCTGAATCGGAATAAACAGCAGAATGTTTCTCACGTAATCACAGACACCGGAACAAGAAGACAAGGGCCTGGAGACAGATAGCGTTTTCAGCGAACTTTCAAAGAACTCAGCCAGGAAAAGACCTTATCAGTAGGCAATGAAAATAATCTACTGTAAACAGGGTTAGAAAGGAATATCCAGAAAACAAGAAACAACCCTTGAAATGTAAAAAGAGGATAGAAGGGAACACTTCTCTGAATACATGGAGGAAAAAGCTCAGGAATAGGACAGCAGAGATAAAATCGCCAGCAGGTGGGGGGCTGGTGGGTAAGGATGGAAAAGATAAAAGTGGAGATTTTCCCCCAGAAAAAATAAAACAGGAAGGCAAAGCAATAGAAAATTAGATACTAAAAAATTAGCTCAATCCAGGAACACCTGGATAATCCAATTAATCAGAGTGCCAGAGTCAGAGCCCTTGCCAGGCAACAGCCCTGGGGGCTCTCGATATCTCCACGCGGCCCCTGTTCTCTGCGAGGCGCCGAGGTCCGCACGTCTCATCCTCGGGAGGGAGGCCGGGCCTGGATCGGCTCCAGGAGCCCTGGCCAAGCAGAGCTAACGGGCTCTGTGTCACTCTGGGTCAGGGCACCTCGAGTGGGGGTGGGCGGGGGGAGGTAGCTGAGGCATGCCTGCTCTCTCTTATCTCGTAAAGAAACTTCGGGAAGCTGGCCAAAGGGAAGCCATGTAAAGGAAAGCTTCCAGGGGTGCTGGGCCGACCCCGCTGGCCTCGGTCCAGGGCTCTGGTCCCCACATCCTGCCCCGCTCGCCCGGTTCCCGGGGTCTTCGCTAGGGCCGCGTCCGTTTGTCTGGGAGAGGCGCCAGACGGCAGAAGCAGGGGTGGGGGGGAGAGGATTGATTGGAGTGACTTACCCACTCCTTCTTTTCAGGGATAAAAATACTAGCGACTGGGAGAGGAAATGACCTCCATGGAATTTTTAATTGCTGGTTACAAAAATAAAGTACCTAGGGGTATGATTAAAATCGTTGACGCACGTGGGAAAAAGGCTGGACGCACTACCGGTAGAATGTTCGCAATCACTATGTCTGAGCGGAGGGTCTACGCTTACCTCTTACATTTCTTTTTTTTTTCTTTAAAGGAAAAGGACAATGCCATCCCTGGGCACGAGACGGGCCTTTCAAGAGTCTTCTGGGTCCAAGTTTTAAAAGCAGCAAGAAATAATTTGCTAGGCTCAACTTCTAAGTGTGCCAACTTTGCAATCTGCATTTTTCAATTACATTAAAAGCATTTTCCCCAATTGCTCTATTCTTTCCTTAATGACGTGGGTTGGGCCTGGATGAGGCTGGTTCCCCGAGGACAGAGGCTGCACCTTCACATGGAGCTGCTTTCTCCCCGTCAGCATCCCGCACCAGGGACACCGAGCTGTTTAAGTCTAAACCGAATAAAGTTCTCCAAGAGCAGAAAGCACAGCTTGGGTTCTGCCACAATTTTCTTTCTTATTCCTCTTTCAACCCAGGGTTTTTTTTCCTGTGAGGCAGGCACAAGCTTACAAGGCCCTTCTGGCAAGCACAGAAGTGGGAAATGTCTCATTTGTTGGCCTCAGAAACGTCGCAGCTTTCATATGGAGGAGAGGAGTGTCAAAACTTCACTTCCCACGAGGAGAGGGTTCCAGCCCAGAATCACAGCTCTTCCTGGAGGCTCGGCAGCCCTGCTGGCTCGACCAGCCTGAAGCCCTCGCTCCCTGCCCTGTTATCGTTGAGATGGTGGTGAACTCTCCCTGGAAGGAGAACACTCCAAGGGTGGGAACAGAGAGCAGCAGACACAGGGTGCAGAGAAGGAGGTGGCTGAACACTTCCTACACCTGACCCCGCTGTGTGCCCCCGGGCAAGTGTGTTCCCCTCTCTGGGCTTCCATCAAGTGCAGATGGAAGAGATGATCTCTGCGTGCAAGAGTGCACACACACACGCACGGACCCACACACCACCCATTCTCTCCTCGCCTTCACCTAATTACCCGAGATGCGCTGTTAACCGTTCAGCCCCCGAATACCAGCCGCCCACCGCCGCAGCCCAGCCCTCCTCCCCAGCTGCACGGCTCTCATTTCCAATAGATTGGCCTCGTGCTTGGAATAAATTGCAATCATCTACATAATGCCCCGAGACTCCTCACTCCACACATCAAACCATTTCTCAATCGCATTTTGTAAAATCCATCAAGAATAATTCTTTCAAAACTGAAATAAAAACCCTCACTCTGGCACTTGAATCCATAAATTCCTTGTCTTTGAATCTGAGATATATTACTTTCTACAAAGCACATCTAAGACACCTTAATATAATCAGATACGCTAACAATGATAAATCAGCGGGGTCCTGTAATACATAAAAATGCAAATCCAAGCCCCTGCGGAAATCACCTCATCTCCTCACGCCCCTTTTACGGGAACCATAGGGCTCCGAGGCTGGACAGCGCTGGGGACCACCGCGAGACGGGGCTGCTTTTCCGCCCTTCATTCTCAGGGGCAGGGCAGCAGAGCAGGCTCTCTGGCTCTGCGTGCTCGAGCTCTGGAGCCTGATGGCCAGCTGTGTGAGCGTGGACAAGCCCCTTAACCCTCTGGGCCTCGACTTCCTCACCCGTGAAATGGGAAGAACAGCGCTGGCCCCATACACCTGCTGTGAACACGAGATGGAGGCCCTAGGGCTGTGCCTAGCAGGGGGTGGGCACCCCGGGATGATCGGCACTCCCCTCCCTCTCATCTGTGCCATGGGCAGGGGTCCGTGGCCCACCTTTCGGGCACGCCCGCCCGGCCCTCACGCTCCTGGGTTTCCTTGGGCATGACGATGACATTGCCCCCCACCCGCCGCCCTGTCGGAGGCTCAGACACAAAAACACTCTGCGGACTGGCAGACGCAGCTGGGCCTGTTCTCACCCACAAGGCGCTCGGGTGCCAGCAGTTCAGAGACAGGGAGCCAGCCCTCCAGGAGGAACTTCCAAGTGCGCAGTGCATGAAAAGGGAGCAGCTGAGTGGCTGGGTACAATCTCAAAAGCTTTTTAAATTTTAAAAGTATCTACCTCGGGAACAGTAACATCGAAACTCTTGAAAAATACATTATCGATAGACAGACTGGGAAAAGATTCACAAGAACGAGAGAGCTGCATCCAGTCAGAGGACTGGGGGTGACTCGTCGCTCCTCCGGTTGCTTTTCAATGAACAGATCCGGGAGCAGGGAAGTTGGGAGCCTGTCTTCAGCCCTGCCCACTGCTAGGCACTGGGCTGCATCTTCTCACCCCTTTTCCAACTGGTAGCCATTATCCCCATTTTACCATTGAGAAAAACAGGGTATCAGAGAGGCTAGGTGATTGTCCCCCAAGTCAGACAGCTACCAGGCAGCGTGGGGATCGGGAACCCAGGAGTCTGCTGTAACAAAGGCACGGACAGAGGCTGGCGCACAACCTGGTCCTACTCAGCAACACCCACAGGGCTGTAGCTGCAGACTGGGAGCAGGGCAAAGCCCGTCTTCGCTGCATGAAGGCAGCAAAAAAGCCCGCACTAACGTGGGGCCGTGCTCGGCACAGTACTGTCTGAGACACAAAGGCAGGAAACGCAGGACACAGCATGGAAATGACCAAACAAAGTTCGGAATCTGAAGACGGTCAGAAAAAACATGTTTGGGGAAAGTTTCTAATGAGGTATAAAAATGCTCTGGCGCAAAAGACGGGGTGGGGGGGAGGCACAGACTCCAAACCCTGAGACGTGCACTCGGGCACCAGCCGGATGCCGCAGGCAGTAAACACCGGGGACACGCTGGCCCCAACCAGGGACGGCCCTGTGCTAATGAGCCGCTGGCTGGGGAGAGGACTGTCAGGGATCTCTGCTTTCGCCTTCCCCCTTCCTGCTTTCTGCATTTCAAAGTTGGTCCCAGGCAGCAAGAAACATGCCCGGATGCCTCTGGGGGTCTTCCTGGTGTCTGGCAGAGGGCTCTGCGAGGGGGGCTGCCAATCAGGGCTGCCCATGTTTGGTCAAAAGCACAAGACGTTTTTACTTTTCCCTTCAAAAAAGGGCTTCAAAGTCTGAATTCTACCTTAACATGCAGTGGGTATTCAAGCTTGTTGAGCCAAACAAGGACACAGGGAAATGAACAGAGTGCACAGGAGGGTATTCGCGCTGGGACCACAACCACGGAGAACAGAGGCTCGGGGAGGGGGCCGGAGGGGCGGGCGGGAGAGAGAACTTGGAGGCGCGGGGAGGGGGCCGGAGGGGCGGGCGGGAGAGAGAACGGAGCATCGGTGGCAGTTATGAGTCATTGTTTTGTTTTACTTAATTTCTCTAGCTGTAAATTTTTCAAAACTAATACAAGCATATTTTACAGCTCACGGAACATTTAGAACATATTAAAATGAGTATCTTTCCACTGTAACGTACCCAATTGAAATTTATGAATTCCGAGGCTACGTTTTTAAGGAGATGAAGGAACTGGCACTCCACGTTCTTTCGATTAATCAGATGGATTGTGTTGTGTTTTTTCCTCCTGATCAGAAAATAAACCGTATTTCAGTCAATGTTACCTTGAATCGAGGATTCTTCCACGGTCTAGAAGCTCGGGGAGCGACTCACCCTGTCTTACTGTGCCCCCTAGTGGCAAAGAGCATGTGTGCACGCCCCTCCCCAGAGGCTGGAAGGAAAATTCAAACCAACGTTCTCAATCTTTTTTGATCACTTAACAGGTACAAAACCTAGTGCCAGGTGCTATGGAGAATGTAAAAACGGATTTCACACAGTTCCCCTGCTCAAGAGGCTTAAAAGTCTGCAAGACCTAGCAGGCACAGCTCCATGGCCCAGTTGCTGGCATGAGATACGCTGGCATGAGATTCCGTGCCATGGTGAGGAAGGGAGAGCATTCCCAGAGGGAGCCAGAATGAGCACACGGTGAGCGCCCGCCAAGAGCCAGGAGTCACACCAGGTAATTCAGAACCAACATCATTTGTTTTTTCACAAAAACCCAGCAGGTTATGCATCCTTGGGTCTTTATATATAGAGCTTGAGGCTCAGAGAAGGTGAGTCACTTGCCTGAGGTCACACAGCCAGTCGGCGGCAGAGGGACGGTCAGAATCCAAGTCCTGTGACCCCAGCCCTCCTGACCAGGTGGGGGACAAGAAGGCACTCTGGCAAACTTTAACCAAAAAAGATGGGTGGAGGGAGACTTCCCTGGTGGCCAATGGTTAAGACTCTGGGCTTCTACTGCTGGTGGGGCATGGATCAGGTCCTGGCCAGCGACCTAAGATCCGGCATGCTGCAAGACACAGCCAAAGCAAAAGCGGGGGAGGCACCCTCAAAAGGGAGCCCAGGGTAGGGGCTGCTTCGAGCAGTCCACCTCTTCGAGCTCCTTCTCTGGTCACCCACCATCTGCTGTCCACCCCGGAGCCCCGCCTGCACCCCCGCCCCACTCCAGACTCCACACCCACATGCCTCCCATGCGCCCCTCAGTCTCATACCAGACCACAAGGACCCCCATGCTGTCCACCTGCTGACACCAGGGAGGGAAAATAACACCATCCTGCCAGGACTGACACACACCCCTGGGGGCCCAGCACGACCAAGGTCTCAGCCAGGAGGGCCCTGGCCCCCAGCTGCTCCCCACCCGCCTTCCGTTCTGGCTCCTCCAGCCCTGCCACATCGTATTCTCACAGAACAGTCGCTTAACGTCAATTTGCCATGAGACTCCGTCACTGAAAACTGCCAGATGTCATAAAGCAGAAAGGACCCTGGACCCTTGGCCTCTAATGCTTATAAACGCCCTGATTTTCAAGACACCTTCAAGTAAGAAGGTCAAGGGACATGGACCCCCATGGACAGGACAGCAGCCACACTGCCCCTGGGGGCACCTCTGTTGCCACTCCGCCGTAAGAGATGGACAGCGCAGTGGACAGGGCTCCTGGCCGCAAGCAAGTGGCCCGAGACCATGTCATTGCCTGCAGCACACACCACCCTCCCCGGGATGGGACTGGCAGGCAGCCTGGCAGCCAGGGAGGGGGTCTCGGAGAACTGCCCCCAGAGGGTGGGTTTTCCAGGAACACAGTCCCTGCGCCTGAGAGGCCTCCCAAGGTGGACCAACTGCGCCCCCGTGTGGCCGTGCTGTGTCACTGCCGGCTGGCGGCTCCCAGGTCCCCTCCACTGGGCCTCCCCCATGCCCCGCGCAGGGGGTGCTCATCTACTCCACTGACACCCGCTACACGACAGAACCACCGCCCAAGTCAACGGCTTCACTCAGATGCCCTCCGTTCCAAAACTCATGGGATGGCCTTAGGAAATCTAAACTTCCTGGGCAAAAGAGACCAGGGCAGAGGCCACGGAGCACGCCACCGGGGCCAGGTGCAGACCAGTCCCCGCAGGGCTCCAGGCCAGGAGACGTGACCCCGAGGGCAATCGGGTGGCAGACACCCACCAGGACACACCTACCTCCACCACAGCCCTCCACCCAGCTCTGCCTGCCTTCCGAGACCCCCGGGAAGCCTGCCGCCTCGAGCCTGAGCTGCCGATGTCTGCCGGTCTGGTCCCTCCCTCCAGGGTCCCAGAAAAGGGCTGCCCACGCCCTTCAGGCAGCCCACCTGGACGCATGCCACCCTCCACAAAACACCGTACCACATGCCCAGCATTAAACTGGGAGCTTCAGACAGAAGCCTCAGCCATAGGTCTCAGGAACTTGTCAAGAGGAAAGAGGCTCAGAGAGGTCAAGCGCCTTGCCCGAGATCACGAAGCTGTTGGTATGGAGCCGGTACCAGGCCCAATTCAGCTCAGTTCAGTCGTTCAGTGATGTCTGATTCTTTGCGACCGCATGGACTGCAGCATGCCAGGCCTCCCTGTCCATCACCAACTCCCAGAGCTTACTCAAACTCATGTCAATTGAGTCGGTGACGCCATCCAACCATCTCATCCTCTGTCGTCCCCCTCTCCCACCTTAAATCTTTCCCAGCATCAGGGTCTTTTCAAATGAATCAGTCCTCCAGCGAGCCCAGGTCATTCTAAGTAACTCCAGGGGCCAACCCACCAGGGATACTGCCCACCAAGAACCCTCCAGGGGGGCTCCTGAACAAAGCGACAGGCCCCCACAGCCCCCTAGAGCTGCAGGCTTCCCAGAGGGAGAACAGAGAAGCCCCTGGCCTTGCGGTGGGGGGTTGGGGCTGTCCAGTGCACACCAGGAACGCCAGGACCTCCTGAGTCAAGCACAGGGCCCCAGCCTCTCGAAGAAAGCACCAGAGATGTGTGTGCCAACCCCAGGGCTCCAGACTGCAGACAGGACCCGACACCGTCCCCACAGAACTCCGTCAGCCTCGCAGACATGAGCACGGACACGTTGTTTCGGGACTCAAACACGCCACCTAAAGTGACTCTCCCGATGGAGCTCCCTGCCAAGACTTCACTGCACTTGGACTTCCTGTCTCGGCTTATGAAAATGCCTCCTATGCGAAAAGCTCAAAATAAACCTTGCAAATACAATGTTCTGGGTAGGAGGGCTCCAGAGCCGTGAGGACAATTTTGGGGGTGGGGAGCCGATGTCTAGTGAGCACTTGTGGGGCTCCTGCCCTGTGCCAGAGCATTGGAAGTGATTCTCACATGGCCTCGTGGCCCAGGTACTGAGCAAATCAGGCCCCCACAGATGAGACCCTGGAACGTGAACTGGGCAGCCGGGCCGCTGACCAGCTCCTCCACAACCATGAGCCACAGCTCCAAAGCCACCTTCTCCCCAGGCAGCTTTTGTTCAGATCACGTGTATTTGGCACCTACTGGGTACTGAGACATTAATTTGTCGACAAAGGTCCGTCTAGCCAAAGCTATGGTTTTTCATGTAGTCATGTATGGATGTGAGAGTTAAGACTGTAAAGAAAGCTGAGCGCCAAAGAATTGATGCTTTTGAACTGTGGTGTTGGAGAATACTCTTGAGAGTCCCTTGGACTGCAAGGAGATCAAATCAGTCAATCCTAAAGGAGATCAGTCCTAAATATTCATTGGAAGGACTGATGGTGAAACTGAAACTCCAATACTTTGGCCACCTGATGCAAAGAACTGACTCATTGGAAAAGGCCGTGATGCTGAGAAAGACTGAGGGTAGGAGGAGAAGGGAACGACAGAGGATGAGATGGTTGGATGGCATCACTGACTCGATGGACATGAGTTTGAGAAAGCTCCGGGAGTTGGTGATGGACAAGGAAGCCTGGCATGCTGCGGTCCATGGGGTCGCAAAGAGTCGGACACGACTGAGCGACTGAACTGAACTGAATTGAACTGATGTACTGTGCTTGGGCTTCGCTTCCCAGGTGTCCCTAGTGGTAAAGAACCATGAGCTCAGTCCCTGGGTTGGGAAGATCCCTTGGAGAAGCAACTGGCTACCCACTTCAGTATTCTCGCCTGGGGAATCCCATGGACAGAGGAGCCTGGCGGGCTACAGTGCATGGGGTGGCAAAGCGACAGACACTACTGAAGTGACTTAGCATGCAGGCACATGCGCTGTGCTTTGCTGGGCGCTGAAGAGAGGAGGTGCAGGGGTGTGCAGGTCCATTAAACAGACCTCCACCTTTAAAAGCGCCATTAAAAGCAAAGATCTCCTGGGCTCCCCTGGGGGTGGGGACAGAGAGAGGACAGTCCGGGGACCAGAGGCAGCTTCCTGGCGGGTGGGACACCCCTGCCACACTGCCCGCCTGTGCTCCTGGGCACTGCTTCTGTGAGTCTGCCTTACTTCAGGAGCTTTCTGTGTATGTGTGTATAACTTTATTTACTTATGCGTTTTTGGCCGTGCTGGGCCTTTGCTGCTGTGCGTGGGCTTTCTCTAGTTGCAGGCTTCTTGCTGCAGAGGCTTCTCTCGTGGCAGAGCACAGGCTTGATAACTGTGGCATGCGGGCTTAGTTGCCAGGTGGCACCTGGGATCCTCCCAGACCAGGGACTGAACCTGCCTCGCCTGCATTGGTTGGCGGGTTCTTTACTACTGCACCTCAGGGGAGCCCAGGAGCTTTTGTTTTTTAATGGAGCTTTTAAAATAAATAAATAACAACCCAGAAAGTTTCTGTGTAAACCAGAATTCCCCAGCAGGGCACTCGAGGCCCTGCCTGGTGTGACGCTGCCTTCTTTCCCACCGCCTCCCCCCACCCCCTGCCCCTGTGGGCCCCTCACAGCCTCCCCTGCTTAGCGCCAAAAACGTCTTCCGCCCAGCCCACCCAAAGGCCCACCCGCTCCTTCGCCAAGCCCTCCCTGCTGGGCAGCTGCGTCCCCCCCTCCGGCCCCCCGCCAGGCACCTGCAACCATGGGACCCCCTGGGGCCCCAAGCTCACAGCCCCAACCCAGGCTTGTGAGCACCTCTCCGCTTCTCCACAGCCCCTACCCCCGCGTACTGGTTCAGAAGCCAGGGTCAGGTCCAGGGGCCTTCCCACCCTCTGCACCCAGCGCAGTGCCAGGCACGGAGCTACCCCTGCTCCGCACTCAGCCAGGGTCACCAAGGATGGCCCCGAGTCCCCGAGATCTGGGTCCACTTTCCTCCCTTCTCACTCAGCGACCTCCCCCTCCCAGGGCGAGAGAGGGTCTGGGCGTCCTTGGTGGCCCCCATGAGGATGACCCACGTGGGGTCTGGACTAGTTACCGCCAATGGCCTGGGTAAGGCAACCTTGGAGGGGCTGCAGGGGCAGAACAGACCAGCCATCCAAGCAAGCAACAGAGAGCCTTCTCCCAAGGGCAACAAAGAGAATCCCAGGAATTCCTAGAAAGAAACATCCGGCCTGCAACCAGGCCGACCTCGCCACTGGGAATAACGAAACTTCCCAGTGGCTCATTCCCAAGAGCCACTTCACTCAAGGTCTCACCTTGAAGGTCTTATCCATAGACGTCGACAGAAGCATGTGGCTCCTGGCAGACACTGGGCACCACTGGACGCTGTTGACGGGGCCCTGGTGGCCCCGCAGGTGGAAGAGTACCTTCTTGGGAATCTTGGTTTCCTTGTACTGACTGTCGAGATACGGCTGGATAAACTCGGATGCTTCGGGGGCCACACAGAGTGGGGCCGGGACACGGCCAGCGCGGGGACCCGGGGCCTCTGTGTCCTTACCGCTGTCTGTTTCTGTGCTTAGTGCCTGCAGCGGCCTTAGTCTCTTTGGGGTATAAGGTATGACACAGTCCTCACGCCGCTTCCTCTGCAGGGAGCTGCCGCCTTTCCCTGGGCCTTCAGACCCCATTCGGGCATCGAGAGACAGCTCGGGGGAGCCGGAAGGTTCCCAGAAGACTCTCACCTGCTTCGAGCGGGCAGCTGCCAGGGGCACGTGGCCCACAGGGGCCTGGCGGTTCCACAGGGAGGGGCGAGCCGGCGGGCTGGCGGGGAGGGCGGCCTCAGGCTCCGGCCTGGGCCATCGCAGTCTCTGGATGGGGCAGGACCCCGGGTCCTGGCTCCAGAGCCGAGCCAGTGGGAGACGACACGCGGCGGGGTCATTATGAGGGCCACGCTCCGGGGACGGTGCCCGCCCACCTGTCGCATCCAGGACCCTGGATCCAAAATCCTGGCCCGGAGGTCTGAGCGCAGCCGACGTGTCTTCCATCTGGCCAGCAGGATGGAAACCGCCCGCAGGATCGGTCTCGGCCTCTGAGTCCGAATCCTCGTAGGCCACCAGCGAAGCCATCAAAGGCACTGTTCCACGTCGTCCTTCAAGGGCGAGCTTCCCTGAGGCCAAGCAGAGTCGAGTGTCAGAAGATGTGCGTGGCAGAGCGCCTCCTACCACATGCAGTTAAAAGCAAATGCGCCACCGAACAAACCCGAGACTGAAATACCCATGAGAGTGATGCTGCTGCTGCTAAGTCGCTTCAGTCGTGTCCGACTCTGTGTGACCCTACAGATGGCAGCTCACCAGGCTCCCCCGTCCCTGGGATTCTCTAGGCAAGAACACTGGAGTGGGCTGCCATTTTGCTCCCCAATGCAGGAAAGTGAAAAGGGAAACGGAAGTCGCTCAGTCGTGTCCGATTCTTCCCAACCCCATGGACTGCAGCCCACCAGGCTCCTCCGTCCATGGGATTTTCCAGGCAAGAGGCCTGGAGTGGGGGGCCACTGCCTTCTCAATGGCAAGAGGGAGGGACATAGGCATGCCCACGGCTGATTCGTGCTGCTGTCTGGCAGAAACCAACACAACATTGCAGAGCCATTATCCTTCGATTAAAAATAAATGAATTTAATGATTTTTTTTTTTAATGAGGCCTTGGGATTTCCCTGGTGGTCCAGTGGTTAAGAATCTGCCTTCCAATGCGGAGGACATGGGTTTGATCCCTGGTTGGGGAACTAAGATTCCAAATGCCACGGGGCAACTAAGCCCACTTGCTGCAAATAGAGAGAGAGACCTGCCCCACAACTGGAGAAGCCTGCACTCTGCAGCAAAGACCCAGGTGCCACAGTCAAGACCCAGCACAGCCAAAAAAAAAAAAAAAATGAGACCTCGTCTATGCACCAAGTATAATTAGTTAGAAGATACAGTTTTTTAAAATGAAGACTATGGAAAATCTGGGAAAAATCTAACAACAACAATAACAAAAATAGCAAGACCTACACAAAGAAAACTAAATTTACTGAAAGACATAAAGGAGGACTTGACTCAATGGACACAGGATGCCTGCACAGAAAGACTCATGGCTTTAAGGAGGCCTTTCGACAGGCCCATTTGGGGAGGATCTACTACAAATTTAAACAGTTTTTACTGCAACAACCCCACATTAGAACTCTATCCTACACAAACACTAGCACATGTTTGCAGAATAGGTATTCAGAGGGGCTGCAGCGCGGTTTATAACAAACGAGAAGAGCAAGCACTCATCAACGTGAACGAAGTTAATTCTGAACACGCTGGAACAGAAAGACGACCAGGACCCGCCACGTGGCAAAAACGCTCCAGGCCTTCCTTCTGTTCTCTCCGCCTAGAATGCTCTTCCCCAGGCATCCCATCTCAACTACAAGCCAGTGTAGACAGACAGACCTACAGCACAGGGCCGAGGTACTCGAGGCATTGGCTCCCCACCAGTTCCCAGGGTGCGATCCAAATCCGCCTGTTTCACTCCAAACACGCGGAACCACACAACAGTCTATTTCCCCTTTCTTAAAAACTCTTCCTGTAATTCTGAACCATCACACACGATCAACTGAAGCCAAGGAATTTCTACAAAGAAGCACCTCCTGGAATTCAACGCTGGGCTGTTAGTTAACACTAAGCCGAATCAAGAGGAAAACAAAGGTGCTGCGCACGTCCAAGACAGCAGAGGGCGCGGTGGAGCAGCACCCAAAGCTCCAGCAGCAAGCAACTTCAGAGAAAGCCCGAGTGTCCTACCTTAACGGACCATCCTGAGCTCCTCTTCCCACACGTGGGGTCAGGTGAGACCTGAAGATTCCCTGGGGGGCCTCAGTTATACCATTCCAGACAGCCTGTCTATCACTCATGTCCTCCCCTGGACGGTGGGTTTCATGTCCCCTGGAATCAACCATCCCCACCTTTCCCGTGGGCTTCCCTGGTGGCTCAGAGGTTAAAGCGTCTGCCTGCAAGGTGGGAGACCCGGGTTCAATCTCTGGGTCGGGAAGATCCCCTGGAGAAGGAAATGGCAACCCACTCCAGTATTCTTGCCTGGAGAATCCCATGGATGGAGGAGCCTGGTAGGTTACAGTCCACGGGGTTGCAGAGTCAGACACGACTGAGCAACTTCACTTTCACTTTTTCACCTTTCCCATAAGGGGTACCATTTGCCTGATAGGCTCCACTGCCAAACAAGTTACATCATCACCCAAAAATTGTTCTGTGGTCTGCCTCCTCCAATAATCCAATTTCATCTGCAGCCCAAGCCAGGCAGGGAACACCCACACACAGAGGCCCTGTCTAAATAAAACTCCAAACCTGAGCCAGCCCATCTCAAGTGGAGCTAATACAATGGACTAATTATAAACTAATGGGACAGTTGCACTGCAAAGGATTTGGCATTTCCTTAATGACTCAGTCCGGTCCTAAAACCTAATCAGACAGCTCATCTGTCTCAATTCCTATGCACAGCCCAACTCACCACAGTATCCCATGTCATCCCGCCAAATGGAACCCAGCAGGTTCCCACCACAAAGGCACCTGTTCTCAGCCTTTAGGATGGACTCCTAACCACCCAGCTGTCCAGTCAACGGAGAGGCAGGTGGCCAGAACTAAAGAGGTCTGTGGGAAAAGATCAAGAGTAGAGGCCATGAGGCCCACTTCCTATGGGGCCCAATTCCTACTAGGCAAGGTAGCAAGGACTGAATGAATGCAGGCAAGTGGATGTTAGGGCTTCCTATCTGCTTCATGTACATTTCATTCCGTCCTTCAACAAATACCAACGGCACAGGCGCTACTAACCAAGCCCCAGCTCACCATGCTCAGATGCCAGTGCAGACAGACAGACCAGAACCAAGTGAAACAGAGCATGTCCGGAGGTGAGAAATCCTAAGGAGAAAGGCAGGATAGAAAAGAAAAGCAGGCGTGATGGTGGACTTGGGATTGCAGTTTCCCTGCAATTGGGAGGCCAGGGCAGGCCTCAGGCATAAAACGATCATCTTAAGGCAAGGAACCAGAGGCGATGGAACCAACAAAACTGATCAAAATGGGGTGGGAGAGAAGAAGGCAAGGACAAGTCATGGAAAAGAGGCGAAAACGGAGAACAAAATAAACTCTAGAGAAAACTGTTTGCTGCCTTTTATGTGTCTAAGGCAAAGGAGGGGGAAAGGAAGTTTTTTTGTTTTGTTTTGTTTATGGAAATGAAGGAGCCAGTAAACCAAGAAGAACAGCCAGAAGAAAAAGTCAAGTCTTTGGAAAAATAAGGCTATAAAAGCGGGGAGAGTGCCATGGACAGTCATCAACATGTCAGTTCCACCAAAACATAGAACTTTCTGTGTTTTGTTCACTATTTAAATCACCAGCATCTAGAAATATTTGTGAAATACAACCCAGTGAGAGGGGGGACACAGAGAACGTAAAAGGAATAGGATGTTGTCATTCAACAAATATTTCCTGATTACCTACTCTGTGCCAAGTCTTATGTTAGGTCTTATGGACTGAAATGAAACACAAAACACAGACCCTGCGCCGGAGGCTAAGACTGATGAAGGCCACTAACAAGAGACGACCAGGGGTGGGTTTTGAAGAATGAATAGGAGTTAGCCGGGCTGTCAAGAGCGAGAGGTGAGGATCGTCAGGAGGGAGCAGTGAGCACCGTCCAGGGCACTGCGCGCTCGGAAGGAACCGGAGATACAGGGAGACAGATACACGCGAAAAGGGCGGGCAGCGTTCGGGCCGCCGGCAGATAGCAGTCCCCTCCCGCCCCCGGCCCGCCGCTCACCACACGCACCGGAAGCTCTCGGTCCTGCGGAGGGTCGTCCGGCCAGCGCCCTGAAACCCAGTAGCGTTCCGCCTGTGTTGGGACCGCCAGCCAATCAGCGGCGGCCTCCGTCCGGCAGCCCCGCGCGAAGAGCCAATGAGGGCGCAGCCTAGCCGGAAGTTGTTCCAGCCGGAAGGCGTTTCCACGGACGCCTAGGAGGCCACCCGTGGCTGAGCCGGCAACGCTGACGGGCCCGGCTGGGCCGGTAAGTGAGGGGATGAAAAAAGCCGGGGGAGGCCGGGGCGGAGCCCAATGATCTGGCCCTCCCGGAGCCGCTTGCACGCCAAGCCCTGAGGTGTTCTCCTCAGAGCCCGGCTCTCTGCTCGCCGGCTTCTGGCCCCTCGCCCCCTTTTCCCTCAGCGCCGCCGACCCTGCCCTGTCATGCACTCGCAGCGGCACCGGACCTTCATCGTCTCCCTCCTGTTTGTTTCCCTAAAGGATGAGGCCCCACTTTTAAGTGTCGGCCGTGTGACAGGGGCTTTGCCTCTGGTATCGCACCTAGTCGCCTCCCCGGTGAAGTTGTGTGTTTAGTCACTTCAGTCATGTCCGACCCCTTGCGACCCCCACGGACTGTAGCCCACCAGGCTCCTCTGTCCATGGAATTCTCCAGGCAAGGATACTGAAGTGGGTTGCCCTGCCCTCCTCCAACGGTGAAGTTAGGAGGCTGCTCTTTTGCCCATTTCACAAGTGAAGAAACGGAGGGTGATGCAGAAAGATGATGTGATTTGCGCGAGGGTCTTGTAACAAGGAAACGCCCAAACTGGGATTGAATACCCAGGTCTCATCCCAGAACTCAGCGGTCTTTCCAGTGCCCTGCGTCGCCTCTGTGAGCAGCGGCGGCAGCGAGGAATTTGTCATCTGCTTTTCCACCCGCCCTCCCCCGCTGTCACCGCATAACATACACAGTTCTCCACACTGATGCCGCGAACGGGGGAACAGAAACAGGGCGAGGAGGTTATGGGAAGGCCAGCCTGAGGTGTAGGGTGGCTGATGCAATGACCAGCTAACAGCCTGGTTCTCCAGAGAGTTTCCCTGGTCTCCACCTGCATGCCCCGCCCTCCAAGAGGTTGGTCATGAGGTTGAAGTGTTTCTGAGAAACTGGGTCGTTTATAAGAAACTCCTACATGCAAGTGGTAGAGGGTGGGGCAAAAAGGAAACCAAAAAAGAAAAGAGTCTTTTTTGAAAAGGAAACTGAAAGAAAGAGAGCAAGACTATTTAAGAGCTGGAGCTGCACTGGGCAGTCTCAGCTCCTGGCTCCAGTGGCCACCTCTGCAGTGATTCCTGCCGCCCGGTACGTATTGCCATCTTTTGCTAGGTTTAGCGTTTATTGAGTATTGTTACCAGCTTTTTCCCAGAGTGTTGGAAACCCTGGCTTCGGGGATGAGGAGTAGTCTTAGGACCACGGAGTTGTGCATTTCATTGCATCTATTGACCCAAAGCCCTGGTGACTCACAACTTCTGTAGGGACTAGAGATCCTGGCTGAGCCACTGCCTGTTTGGAGTCATAGCTTGACTTTCAGCACTTTGATGTTGGCTGTCCTGCTCCAGTGTTCTTGCCTGGAGAATCCCAGGGACGGGGGAGCCTGGTGGGCTGCCATCTATGGGGTCGCACAGAGTCGGACACGATTGAAGCGACTTAGCAGCAGCAGTCCTGTTTCTCACTGGTGAGGTCTCTAAGTAGTCCATCTCCATCCACAGTATCTCACCTTGAACTCCTAAGTAGCTTATGCCTGGCTTAATGTAGATTAATGTCCTCTTTGCCTTTTAAGATAATGTTCATCTTATCATTTAGAGGGGAAAGACAAGCATTTTCTTGTCCTCTGGAAACTTGACAGTCCAAGGCCATTGTCATCCACACTCAGGTGCCAGGGCGTGGTGGGTGATACCCCACCTTGGTAATATTCCAGGCGCCCAGAAGGCCCCTGCTCTTCTGAGCTGCTCCAGGGCTGGCTGTCGTGCACGATGCCGCCCTCCCCACAAACTGCAAAGTCAGTGTATTCTGGTCTCATCTGTGAGATGACTTCGCAGTGGCCCAAGGGATTGTCATGTAGCTCTGTAATTGCTCTTTCCATCCCTCATCCCAAAACTGTCCCCGGTTTCTTCAGGGCCTCTTGTGCTCCTGGGGAACAGTGGAGCCTTTCACAATGAGCTCAAGGTTCAACTTCCATAGAAAGAGGGAGGAAGAGTTTGTGATACAGTCCTTTTCGTTTTCCCCTACACTGTCCTACTCTGCTGTGGAATGGGCAGTTCTGTTCTGCTCACTCCCAGCCCTTTTTCTAGAGGAGGTCATAGGTTACCTCGTCCCTTTGCTTTATTTGTGAAATAGATGAGGTACTTTCCCTTAACAAAAACTCAGAGCCCTGTTTGCAGTTTACATGGTAAACACTGAGGACAGTGGTCCTTAGCCTTTGGGTGTCTTGGGCCCCTTTGAGAAAGTAGCAAAACCTGGTTATTCTACTTCGAACCACATGCTGTGTGTAGGCAGACTGTTCACTTCGTTTCAGAGGTTCTGAACTCTAGGTTAAAAACCTCTGAAGTTAAATTCTAAAAGTGATTTAACAAAGAAATGAAGGAGAAAGTTGACTAGATGGGAAGGAAAACTGAGAATATATGCCCATAAGTGGGCTAAATGGATGGATGCCTGAAATGAGGGCAATGGTAGTTCCATTCTCTTTGTCTCTGATCACTCTTGAAGTTCTGTACTCATTCAGGAAGTTGCATCAGACACACACACACGAGATTTATAGTGGGGCTGATTCCCATGCAGTGAGTGTTTGCCTCGTGATCCTGACAGCAGGGAGAATACACCTGCTGTTTCCTCAGTCTGGTTTCTTACTTAAATGGGATTCTGATATTTAAACGTGCGTGTTTTTTCCCCACAACAGGGATCCTAAATTCAGGCTCAGTTCATCTCACTGATGCTCTGCAGTTGTCTGCTCCATGGCAGGGGGGGAATTGGCCACCCGGGGCTCACTGAGTCATTCTACCTGGCACTTTCCCTAGGAATTTAGTAGGGTAATTTTAATCTATACTTGATTTTGGTCCTGCTCACTTGTGTCCTTTCATGCAGAGCACCACATATTTGGAAGGACAGGGGGAAACCAAAGGGAATTCTAAAAAGAATGACCAGGATAGTGGACAGATGTTCACAATGATTGAGGAAGCCAGACGTGGGGTAAAACTAAGGCTCTGTGCATGGTCAGGACATTTTAAGAGGCCTTCTGAAGTGCAGACTGGGGGAAATCTACCTTAAACTGGAATAAGTGCTTGCAGAGATATTATAAGAGGATATAAACCAGAGGGGGAAAAAGTGAACCAGTTGATTTATGAGATTTATTCAGTAACCTGCACTCATAAATCATCAGTTTGTTTGATAAGCTACTCTGTACCAGGTACTAGAAGCACATGAAAGAGTAAAACCCAGTGCTTGCATTCTCTGTGGGGTGGATTTTCATAAATTACCACATGCAGTGTGAGTGCTCTAATAACCTCACTAACGAGTCTCGGGGATCGCCAAGGACAGAGCAGCCAACTTGGCCCCTCAGGCGCAGGGGCCAGGAAAGGCTGCAGAGAGGAGCCAAGGTTTGAATTAGTGAGACAGCAGAGGAGGGCGGGAAGCATGCCAGGCAGGGGGAGCAGTAGAATTTGAGAGAGCACAACACGGTCGAGGGGGTTTTGGCATCAGATCCTGGCTCAGCTGCTCTGGTATGGAGCCTCAGAGGGTGGTTCTCACTTGCCTGAGCCATCTGCCTCCGGTCGCTAATGCAGAGCAGATTCTGTGCCACCCAGGTTTGCAGCTTGGGAGAATTGGGGATCCTGTGTAAAGCATCTGGACGTGATGTGTGATCGTTTGTGCCTTGAAGTCACTTTGATTGCTCTTTGATATGGGCCTGAGAGTTTCCCCTCTCCAGCACTTGTCAGAAGGTTCTTCCACATTTCTTTCTTACAGGCCTCCCTTTCCGGGAATTGAGGCAATTCCCGGAAAGGAAAGGAAAGGAAAGAAACTGGCTGCTCTCCCACCCTGGTTTCAATATTATGGTTTCATTGACTTTAAAGATTGGTTTAAATATTACATATTTTTAAACAGATACTTAACAAATGGATGAGTAAAAATAAATCATCCCCTCAAATTTGTGTGTTTTGTTCATAGAGCTCCTAGAAAGAAATTTCTAGTGAGTAAAGAAACAAAATCATCCTTCATTAAACCTCTACTCTGGGACTGATGCTGTGCTAGGCTGTTTACTTACCTGTGTTATCCCACTTAATCCGTGACCAGCCCTGCAAGTCAGTGTCATTATTGTTATTCCCATTTCACAGTTGAGAGACTGAGGCTCATGACAGTTAAGTACATAGGATAATGTTAGAGAGTGTAGGCTCTAGGGTCAAACTGCCTGAGTTTGTGTCCCATCTCGACTACCTACTTACTGTGTTGTCTTGAGCAAGTGTTTTAGCCTCTCAGTTTGCTCGTCTACACAACAGAGACAGATCTGTCCCATAGGATTGCTGTAGGCGTCAGTGAATTGATATATATCGGTGTTACATAAGGTGCTTGCAAGGGCTTCCCTTGTGGCTCAGCTGGTAAAGAATCCGCCTGCTATGCAGGAGACCTGGGTTCCATCCCTGGGTTGGAAAAATCCCCTGGAGAAGGGAAAGGCTGCAGTATTAAGGCTACCCACTGCAGTATTCTGGCTTGGAGAATTCCATGGACTGTATAGTCCATGGTGCCACAAAGAGTTGGACACGACTGAGTGACTTTCAACTTCACTTCTCACTAGAAGAACACCAGACACAGGACTTCAGTTCTGGAAGTTAGCTGCTCTGGCATAGCCTTGTTGTCACTGGCATCCTCCTTGTTCAAGGTGTATCAGCAGGTTTCATATGGGGCTGTGACTCAGCCGACCTCTGGAGTCCTGACATGTAACACTTGCAGTGGGCTTGTTCCTTGCTTTACAGCCTGTAAAATGCCACCATGTCACTTTTTTCTCATTTCTCCTCATAACAGCCCTTGAGGTAAGTGATAGACATTCCCGAGGGTTCTGCTTTATAGATGAGGAAGCTGACCCTCAGAAAAGGGAAGTAACCGACCAAGAGGGGCTGATCCTGGCCTGCCTCAGCCCCAGGGCGACCTCAGGTAGCCTGCCCTTGCCCCACCTCCAAGGTTAGCAATAAATAATGACTAATAGGAGGCCCAAGGATATCTTCATCAAAGGTTCGCAGTTAATTAAGGCAGCCTGTGGAGTGAACAGGCTGTATATGGTTCTTACCTCACTTGCAAACCAGAAGGGATAAGGCCCTGCCTCCTCCCAGGCTCCCTTTCTGCTGAGAACAGGACAGCTGGCCAGCAAAGGAAGCTGTTTGTTCAGCAGAGGAAGCTGTTTGTTCAGTAATATGTTGGTTATGACTGCAAAGGCCTAGGAATTCATCCCCTAGAGCAATGAAGATAAAGAGTAATTGCCGTTTACCAAGTGTTTCTAGCCATGGTGGACTTAGGTTTACTAAAGCACTTTGGTATCTGCTCCCTGAGCAAGCATGAGCCCTTCCTATGGACACGAGGTGTGAGGCACATGGACACCTCAGCACATGCTCACTTGTCCTTGGTTGGGAGGGGTCTTTCTTGGCCCTCCCTAAGCCTACAAATCACAGCAGTTCTTTTCAACCCCACCATTAACATTTGTTCTTCCTCTCTTTCTCCTGTTTCCTGGCTCCATATTTCTGTTTATATTTTTATTAATGTTATATTATCTATGCCCTTTATCACAATTCATCTCCAACCTTTTTGGAAAGAAGAACCAGGTCACGGTAAAGGGAAAACAGCTTGCCGTGGTTTGTTCATCTCTTTCTGTCCCTCTTCCCTGCCCACAGTCTTGTCTGGACCACCGAGCAAATCTGCCAGCACCCCAGCCAGCTGTGAACATCTTCCCAGAAGATGGCAGACATGCCCAATGGCGAGCAGGGCTATGGGTCCCCCCTGGAGCTGTTCCACAGCATTGCTGCTCAGGGGGAGCTCGTAAGGGGCCTCAAAGCCAGAAACGCAGCCAAGGTAGGTCATTTTGCCAGTCCTCCACACGTGTCCCAGCCAGTCTGTAGGACAGTCACCTGTCTCTGTTCTTTCATCACCTGAGGCATTTTGGCTCTCGTGCTAAATGTCTTTTCTCCTTACTCGCCATCAATGCCTATGGTCTGAAGGGAAGCCGCTGGGAAGCACAGCCACTGTCCCCCCTTGCTCTCCACGTGTCCTGCTTGCGGAAGCAACCACTTTCAATCTGTTAGCCGATTCTTTTGATATGCAACGCCCACATCTCTTAGAATCACTCATCATTTTGCTCCTTATGGATGTTCAGGTTTGGGGCTTCCACTGTGGAAGACAAGGCATTAGCTGTCTCGTAGCACTTCCCACCCCCCAGTCCCCGTGTAAACGCCAATGACAGCTAACCCCCCTGAGAACAGCACGCATGCTTCTCCTTTCCTGCCCGACTTCTGTTTTTTTCCGGGGTTGTTTTAATTGCTCCTTGCTTGGTTTGTCTTTGTTTTGGCCATGCCTTGCTCCCCGTGGAATCTCAGTTCCTCCACCAGGGACTGAACCCAGACCATGGCAGTGAAAACCCAGAATCCTAACCATGAGGCCATCTGGGACCTCTCCTGCTTAGCTTTCTGTGTACTGACGCTCATGGACCTCCAGGCGCTCCCCCAGTTGGGTGAATCCCCTCTCGAGCCACAGCAGGCTGCTGATCAGGTCCATCCTCCCAAGCACTCTCTCCCAGGATGCCCTGCCTGCTTCTGTCCCGGTGGTGACCCGCCTCCCACACGGCCCATCTCAGGACCCACCCTCTCTGTCCATGCAAGCCTTCCACGCACTCTCTCTTTGGGGTCCCTGTTCCTGACCCCGCGTCTCACTCCTCCTTAGTTTATTTTGGCAGAGAAAATCCTCCAGAGGTTTCTGCAAAAATTAGTGCTAAGGAAGTGTTTTTTGAGCTCTTGCCTGGTCTGCAAGCATTTTACTTCATATTTGGCTGATAGCTAGGCTCGGTCCTCTCAGGAGGACGTGACTTCCCTCGGAATTCTGAAGCCATTGCTGCATCCTCCCAGCTCCCAGGGCTGCTATGGAGAAGCCGGTGCCACTCTTTTGTCCCCTCTCCTGGGTGTTCAGGACCTCTCCAGCTCTGAAACGCCCTGTGTTGTGTGCTCAGGACTCCTTTCAAACTAGAAATACATGCCCTTTAATTCTCAGAAATTTATCATATTTCTTTGATTTATTCTGGGTTGGTTTTTTAAATTTTCCTGTTTGTATTTTCTTTTTAGTTCAAAGACTGTCCTCCAAATTTCTTAGTTTTTGATTTATTTTCCTTTTATTTTTATTTTTTTCTTTTAGGTATGTTTCCTCAGCCTCTAACCCTGCTGTTGTTTTTCACTCATTCTGTCACTTTCGATTTCCAAGAGCTCATTTGTTCTCCAAAGGTTCTTTCCTCGAGGCCCTCTGTTCTTATTTCACAGGTGCACTGGCCTTCTGCCTCTGCGCTCCTGGTGGCAGCCTTCCCTGTGCTCTCTCCCCACGTTATGCGCCCGATCTCCTCCAGCGCAGCTTTTTGTTCCTTCTGCCTTTTGTGGTAGACTCCACTGTCAGGCGTTTGGTGACACAGCTGCCTTGGAGGGTGCGCTCGGAGCCGGGAGGAGCTTAGGGTGTAGCCTTCCCCTCCCTGGGCGGCGCCCACAGCACTCCTTTGCCTCAGGAGGTCTCCAGTGCTTTGGAGCTGCTCCTTGCGGCCAGTCGAGTCCCCAGAGAGGGCTCCTCTGGTTGGCTCTCCAGAGGTCGCGGTGTGGCCGCCCGCGTTGCGAGCTGAGTGGGACTGAGGAGCTGACCGTGCGGCCCCTCGCTGAAGCCCCTGTTTGCAGTGTGCTGCCCTCGCCAGTCCCCCTCACTGTGCAGGACACTTCCGCGTGGACGCTCGGCTCTCCTTGCCGAGACACTAAACCTCTGGACGGGGTGTGCCGGCTGTGTGCGGGGCTCACAGAGAGACCGCCTCAGCTGCTGCTCAGACTTCCAGCTAGTGCTCCTGATCTTGGAGCCCACTCTTAGCTCACGTGTGTTAGGATCTAGGGCCGCCGGTGCCCGAGCCTCTCGGGGATCGCAAGCAGCGTGAGTCCAGCCGCCGCCCTGGCTGCTGCGCGGTCTCAGCCTCTGCTGCTCTGCTGTGCTCACACAGGCTGCGCGTGCCTCCGCGCTCCAGCGGCTGGGGCCTGTCGCTGCCGTCCTCTTGTGCTTCCTTGTCCTCGCGGGCTGTGCCTTTTTTAAAGACCTCTCTTTAAAAAACCTCGTTGCTGCGTTGGGTTTCAGAAGCATAACTCAGTCAGTCTGCAGCTATAACCAGCCCTTCCTTTCACTCTGGGTCACCCAGCTTCTTCAGCTCCGCAGCGTCCTCATCCATCACTTCCAACCCCTGTTGGCGTCTTTTCAAAAATCTCTTTCTAAGTTCTCACCAGATGGGGTCAACCATCTCACACGCATTTCAGTAGTTTGCTTTGACTCTTGGGACCCTAAGTAATCCATTACTTTTTCAAAGAAATAAATAGTGATGTACAAAAAAGGAGTTGATTATTCACAGAAAGAGGTTTACACAGCAGATAGGGCTCAATAGATAAGGCTGAATTGTTTTGTTTTGTTTTTTTAATCTATAAACCTACAATAAATAAAGAACTCATGTTGATCATTTACTCTATAAACCCATTTTAGGAACCTAACTGATATTTTTGTCACATAACATTAAATTTGAATAACGTTAATGAATGCTTTTAGTTAGTAGTTCTTAGTGATCCTAGTCACATTCAGCACTTTAGCAAACAAACAATGCTTGATGCAGTTTAGAGTGAGTCTTCTGAGCATAGTCTTTGACTAATGCTAAGTCAGATGGCATTCAACAAAGGACAGCAGAGGTTACATGATGAAACCAGAGTTAAGTGAAGTAAATTTGTACCAGTGTATTATACTAGAAGCACCTGATGTTTTAGAAATTCACTTTAGGCGAAATAGATGAGCCGCTCAGGCACGGCTGGTCCAGCAAGGGTGCCTTGGGCTCTTCCTCCGCAGTCTCTGCGCCATTGAGGTCATGGTCTTCAGTGTTCTTTCTGCTCCGTGTACCAAGAGAAGAACGCCCATGGCTTTCAGAAGTAGCAGCTCAGTAGAGGTTCTCCTGGAGGACAGGTCGGAATCTGGCGCTCTAACGGGAAGGCAGTTTGAGCAGGATTCGAGAGATGACACTGGGTCATGAGGCTGAAGATAGGGAACAGAGCCTTTTTTGTTTTCCTTTCAGTTTAAATAAACTTTTAAAATTAGAATACACCATTCGTTCAGAGAAATATGGAGATCACAGACAGGCAGCTCACTGAGTTTTCACAAGATGACCAAACCTGTGTAACCAGCCTTCCAATGGAGACACAGCCCAGAAACCATCTCAGGCCCCTCTGCTCCTCGCCTCTTCCCTCCTGAGAGAGGTGTCTCCCTCCCTCTCCTTCCACGGAGAATTCCTGTGCAAGAACTGTATATAATCACCCATAGTGTATATAGAGTCTTTCGTGTCTGGCTTTTTTCAGAACATCAACTTTTAAAATCTGTTGCAGCGTCCAGGTCCGTGTTAGATTGGGAACAGGGAAACAGACAAGGGAGGCTACTTGTCTCTTCGGTCCCCTTCCAGATGACAGACAGTCCTTGAGTTGGGACTCTGGTCAGATGTTTGAGTCTCACGGAGCCACCTAGTTGGAAGCCGGGTTAGGCCAGATAGAGTATGAACTGCCACACCACTGGTGACCAAAGGTGGTGAGGACAGGGCACTTGGGAGCAGGGTACTTCCTGCTCAGGTAATAGCTCACAGAGCAATAGGGCGTGCTCTCAAAGCCTCTGCTCTGCTACAGCACTCAGCCTGGGCAGCGCTGAACGAGGGAGGGGAACGTGCCCACCTGCCTGCCTAAGGTGGGCCAGCACCCAGCCTCTGGCATGAGCTATATCCATGGGCTACTAATTGCACACTCAGACTGATTTAAATGACAAATTCCAGATGGCTTCAGTTTGAAACACAAACCTGCATCTGAAGTCACCCCACAGTAACAGCCTTCTGTGGCCCCGGCATACCCGATGGAAGGGCTCTCTGAAGGCAGTCTGGGACTGCGAGCATTGTTCCTCCACTGGGAAGCCCAGCGTATAGCACGTTATATCTAAAGTTTAAGTGGAACTGTTTGTATTTCCCTTGGCAAGCAAATTGGACTGTGTATATTCTTTGTCTGTGATCAAATCCAGCAAGGCCAGTTATGGGAGTGGAGCTTTAGGGCACAGCGCGACCAATCTGCTTCATCAGGTTTGCGCTTTTAAATGCCAGGCTTCCAGGGACAGCTAGTGTGGGCTCCTGCAAGAGGAGATCTTTAATAGGTTTCCAGCGGACCCACAGAGACGCTTTATGTTTGTCTGTTTGTTTATCTTATACTCATTTTAAAACAGTAAATATGCAAACGGTTTGGACAGCTGGATAAGACTCCAAAATGCTGTGGTATAACTGTTTCCCAGTGAATCCCCCCTTATTTTCTGAAAGTCTGTATTTTTTTCCTTGCCCTTATCTGTGAAGTTCCAATGTAGAGCTCACTATAATTGATTAATGGAGCATGTCACATATATTCACTGGCATCAGTGAAGTTTAAGTAATATTTAGCCATTTACTCTGTCATGTGCAAATTGTGTCGCTACACATAGCCTGTAGTGTTTGTGGTAGGAACCCATGACACTTGACCCCCAGATAAAAATAAAATACGTTCAGGTCCACAACTTGCTGTGTGTGCATGGGCGAGCTCCTTCACATCTCTGAGTCTCAGACTCTTCAGCCGGAAAAGGCCAGTGACAACACTGCCATCCTTGTAGGATTGTTGTAAGAGTAAGTGGGAGAGCGTTTAGCACACCGCCTGCCACCCAGTAGCAGTAACATTCAGCAAACGCTAGTGTTTGTTAATATTTTCCACCTTTACCCTTAATTCCTGTGTACAGGATGAAATTGATTCTGCAGTGAAGATGTTGTTATCCTTAAAAACGAGCTACAAAGCTGCCACAGGGGAGGATTACAAGGGGGACCATCCTCCAGAGGACCCGGCGCCCGAGAGTGGTGAGGGCCTAGATGCCACCGGAGCAGATGAGGACTTTGTGGACCCCTGGACGGTGCAGACAAGCAGTGCCAAAGGCATTGACTACGACAAGCTCATTGGTACGTTCATGGGAAAAACCTCAACTTTTAGAAGTGATGTTATTGATGTTTTCTAATTTGAATTAATCATAAATCCAGTCAAACTTCAATGCCAAGGGGAAAAAGATCCTTAAATCTTTTGGTGGTCCATTATATTCCCAGAGGTTTGTTTTTAATTAACAATATAAAATATGTTTTGAAATAATAATCTATAGTAGACAGCTTAATGGGCTTCTCTCGTGGCTCAGATGGTAAAGGATCCACCTGCCAACGCAGGAGATCTGGGTTCGATCCCTGGATGGGGATGGAGAAGGGAATGGCTACCCACTCCAGCATTCTTGCCTGGAGAATCCCATAGACTGAGGAGCCTGGTGAGCCACAGTCCACAGGGTCACAAAGAGCTGGACACGACTGAGCGACCAAGCACAGCACACACAGCTCAGTGTTAGCTTTTTCCTTTTCTTGAGCGATTCAGAACTCAGGGAAGGTCCATTGCAGTGAGTATTTTCACAGTGGTTTAAATTCTTTCACTGAGTGGGTACAATTCACGCATGGATTGCATAAGAAGGAAGCCTTCTCACAGGTGGCATGTCCTCACTGCCCAGCTCTGCCGTGGAGGGGTTCCTGCTCAGGAGCATCCTTACCCTGAGGTCATTGGTGGTGTCTAAGAAGAAACAGAGCTAAAGCTTTCTCATCTGAGTCTAAGCCATTTTCCATGATTTATGCCTAGACCATCAGGGAGAGAAAACTCGCTGGAAGACAAACTTTAATTTGGTTATAGGCTCTAAAATGATGGTTGTGAGCATATATAAATTATACTGCAATAAGTAATAAGCAGCTGTGTGTAGGAGGTGAGGCAAGGGGGCCTGGGCGGGTTATCTAGAGTTCCTCACTAGGCTGCATTCTGGATCTGTCCCATCAGAATCCAGTCCCAGACCAGAGAGCCTTTAGCCCTGCATTTATTTTCTGTTCTGTTGGCGGTGACCTCTGCTCTGGACTGATGGAAGGGTCTAGAGCCAGTAGCCCAAAGAGGCCTGGTTCTGCTGAGACAGTGCATGATCATAAGTCTTTCCCTCTCGTCTCTGCAACATCCCCAAGCCTCCCACCACCTAAGTTCAGCATCTCTTCTTTTCTTCCAGTTCGATTCGGAAGCAGTAAAATTGACAAGGAGCTGGTAAACCGAATAGAGAGAGCCACGGGCCAGAGACCACACCGCTTCCTGCGCAGGGGAATCTTCTTCTCACACAGGTCAGGGGCTTCTCACTGCAGGACCCTCCCCCGTCCTCTTGTCTTAGAGAAGGAAGCTATCAGGACGCTGGGCCCTCGACCCGCCGGGCCCTCGGGGGCCTGGCTGCCAGTTGGCAGAAAGCCGGTCCCGCCTCCTGTCCTGCCAGTGACTGGCTGTGGGATCACACCTGTCCCTTCACCTCTGGCCCTTAGTTTATTCATTTGTAAACTGCCCATCTCGCAAGGTGGAGGTCAAGTACACACCAGATGAGATTCATGCCAGATTATATGCTATAAACCATAGCATGTCACAAAAGAGATTAATGTGACCAGGTCCAGCATTTCCCGTGAGATAAGCAGGAGGCTTCCTGAAGTTACATACGTCTTCCTCCTATTGTACTGGCCTGCTCATAAATCATGTCCAGAGAGAAACTAGTAGAGCAAACAGGACACAGAGTATCCCAACCTGAGACCATAAATTCCATGCAGATCACATCAGAGAACGGGCAGGTTCGGAGCCAGCTCCTGGCTCTCCCGCCCCACGCACCGCCTCTGGTTGGGTTCGAGGGATCTTGGAGCTTATAGTCCGAGGCAGGGTTGTTCTGTTCTGCCCACACCAGGGTTACAGAGAGCACACACAGGACAGAACTCAGCACTCTGCCAAACGTTTGATTTTATTTTTCTAATTTGAAGGATAATAGCTTTACAATGTTTTGTTGGTTTCAGTGGCACTAGTGCTAAAGAACCTGCCTGCCATTGCAGGAGATATAAGAGACACGAGTTCAGTTTCTGGGTTGGGAAGATCCCCTGGAGGAGGAAATGGCAACCCACTCCAGTATTCTTATCTGGAGAATCCCGTGGATGGAGCCAGGCAGGCTGCAGTCTTTGGGGTCACAAAGAGTTGGACTTGACTGAAGTGGCTTAGCATGCCTTACAACACTGTGAATCAGCCACAAGTGTGCATATGTCCCCTCCCTCCTGACTGTCCCTCCCGTCCCACCCCTCTGGGTCATCACAGAGCACCAGGTTGAGCTCCCTGCGCTACACAGCACACCCAACACTTTAAATTCTACATGGGGAGAAGAGGCCCCCACTCAGCCCTCTTTCTGGGCAGAATACAATCACAGTTTTTTCCTTGAGATTTAATTCACATGACATAGAATTCACCTTTGCAAAGGACATAGTTCAGTGGGGTTTTTTGGACTCTTCCAAGGTTGTGTAAACATCACCATGACCGGTTCCTTACATTTTCATCACCCCAAACAGTAGCCCTCTACATATTAGCAGTTGCTCCCTATTCTTCCCACCACCCCACCCCATCCTATCCGCACCCCTGACCACCAGTCATCATCTTTCCATGTCTGTGGATTTGCCTGGGATACAGCACGTGCCAGTGCTTATTGCTTTTTATGCCTGAACACTATTGAGTGGATGTATGCCCATTTGACAGCTGATGGGCATTTGGGGGGGTCTTCCCTTTGGGGTTAGCACTAGTGCTGCTCTGAGCGTTTGTGTTCAGGTTCTGATTTCTCTTGAGTGTGTACTCGGGAGTAGAGTTGCTGGGTCCTAAGGTAACCTTAACATTTTTTTGGAATTGCCAAAGTGTTTTCCACAGCAACTGTACCATTTTGCATTCCCACCAGCAGAGTGCAAACAAGGATTCCAATTTCTCCACATCCTTGCTAATATTTGTTGTTATTTTCCAGTTTGTGTTTTTCTGTAACCATGCTAGTTTTTTATTTTGGTTTTGATTTGTATTTCCATAATGACTAATGATCATGAGCATCGTTTCATGTGCTCACTGGCTATTTTTATATATTCTTTAGAGACATGTCTCTTCTGATCCTTTACCAACTTTTTAATTGGGTTATTTACCTTTTTATTGGATTATAATAGTTCTTTATATACTCTGGATACTAGTTTCTTATCAAATACTTGATTTGCAAATATCAGCTCTTTATTTATAGTATCCTTAGAAGCATTTAGAAGCTTTAATTTTGATGAACTCCAGTTTGGTTTGGTTTGGTTTGGTTTGGTTTCAGTTGCTTGGTGTCATATCTAAGAAACCATTGCCTAATTCAAGGTCGTGAACATATCCAGGTGTGTCTTCTTCTAAGAGTGGTATTTTTTTAGCTCTTACACTTGGGTCACTGATCCATGTTGAGTTCATTTTTGTATGTGTATGAGGGAGGATCCAGCTTCCTTCTTTCTCATGTGAATATCCAGTTGTCCCAGCCCCACTTTTTGGAAATTGTTGTTGAATTTTCTTGACACCCTTGTTGAAAATCAATTGAAAATATATTTAAGGATTTATTAAATATACAGTCCTGATGACTGTAGCTTTGTAGTGAATTTTGACACTGGAAAATGTGAGTACTCCAACTTCATTCTCAAGATTATTTTGGCTGTTAGAATTTAGAATGTTTGGATTTTAGAATCAGCTTGCTAATTTCTGTACAAAGGCAGCAGCCAGGTGTTGACAGAGACTGCGCTGCACGTGTCGGTCCGTCTGGAGATCTGCACCCTAGGGTGGCGTCTAAGGTGGAACACTAGGCCTCCAGTCTGTGTGCAGAGAGCCGCTTTCCCCGCATCACTTTGGCTTCTTCATGCAGTGTTTTCTAGTTTCCAGTGTCCAAGCCTCGCACTGCTTTTGTTAGGGTTATTCCTTAGGTTTTGTTCTTTCCAGTGCTCTTGAAAAGAGTATTTTCTGAATTTCCCTTCTGGACGTTTCACTGCTGTTTCTGAAGGGGAAGTGTACCCCTGCGTGTCTCCTCTAGCTCAGCCTCACTGCAGCTCTGCTTCAATGCTGACACCAGAGAGGTAGGGTTTTCACACATCAGGTTGGTTTTTCACCCATTGGGGGTTCTGCAGCATAAGTTGGGTCTCTTACAGTTTAAGCCAATTCTGACACCATCGACCTGCAGATGGTGTCCAGTCCAGTCCCACACGACTGCCCCCCAACCCCCTACTTCAGACACAAATCAGAGTCTAGGTTCTTACCTGTCCCTTAAATCCCACAACTGATCTGGAATTAATTTGCTTAAGCAAGGGAAACATTTTACTCACTAGATGGCCAGTTTATTGTAAAGAGTGTAAGTCTGGAGCAGCCAGATTGGAAGAGGCATGTGGAGGCGCTCAGAGCTCCCCACCCCCCAGGCACCACGCCCCTGTGTCTCCATGTGCTCACCAACCCAGAAACTCTTTGACACTGTCTGGGTTTTTACAGAGCCTTCATTACAGAGATTATATTTATCACTGGCCATTGGTGGTTAAACTCAATGTCCATCCCCTCTTCCCTCCCCAGAAAGAGGGGCGGGGGTTGGGAGCTGAAAGTTCCAACCCTGTAATCAGAGCTGGTTCCCCGGCAACCAGCCCCCTTCCTTAGGGTATCCAGGGACTTTCCCAAAGTCACTTAAATAACATAAACTTTGATGTAGTTGAAAGGGGAACTTTTTATGTGAATAACACTCTATTGTTCTTATCACTTAGGAAATTCCCACAATGGTTTAAGGAACTCTGTGCCTGATATAGGATAAAACAAAGACAAAATATATGATATTTCTTATTCTCAACCACAATATTGCTCTATTGTATAGAAATACAACTGATTTTTATTTGATCCTACATCCTGCAACTTTGCTAAGTTCATTTATTGTTATTTAAAAAATTTCAAAAATATAAATTTGAAGATTTAATTGTATAAGGGATATTGGTCTGTAGTTTTCTTTTGATGTTTTTGCTTTGGGTATCAAAATAATACTGGCTTTATAGCATGCGTTGAGAAGTATTCTCTCTTTCATTTTTTGGAAGTTTGTGAAGGATTGTTGTTAGTTCTCTTGAAAATTTGATAGAATCCTCTAGTGAAGCCCTCTGACTTTAGGCTTTTCTCTTCGAGACTCTTTTTATTTCTAGTTCAGTTTCTTTGCTTGTTCTAGATCTGTTCAGATTTTCTGTTTCTTTTTGAGTCAGTTTTGGTGGTTTGTTTCTCTAGGAATTTTGTCTGGTTCATCAAAGCCATCTCACACACTGGCATGCACTCCATATTATTCACTTATAATCCTTTTTATTCTTGTAAGCTGTTTGTTGTTCAGTCACTAAGTCCACTCTTTGCGACCCCACGGACTGCAGCGCACCGGGCTCCCCTGTCCTTCACCATGTCCCTGAATTTGCTCCGACTCGTGTCCATTAAGTCAATGATTCCATCCAACCATCTCATCCTCTGCTGCCCCCTTCTCCTCCTGCCCTCAGTCTTTCCCAGCATCAGGGTCTTTCCCAATGAGTTGGCCCTTCGCATCAGGTGGCCAAAGTTCACCATCAGTCCTTCCAATGAATGTTCAGGGTTGACTTTTTTAAGATTGACTGGTTTGATCTCCTAACTCTCCAGAGGACTCTCAAGAGTCTTCTCCAGGACCACAGTTTGCAAACATCAGTTTTTCCACACTCAGCCTTCTTTTTGGTCCAACTCTCACATCTGGACATGACTACTGGAAAATCCATAGCTTTGACCATTCAGACCTTTGTCAGCAAAGTGATGTCTCTGCTTTTTAATACACTATCTAGGTTTGTCATATTTTTTCTTCCAAGGAGCATCTTTTAATTTCATGGCTGCAGTCACTGTCCTCAGTTATTTTGGAGTCCAAGAAAATAAAATCTGTCACTAATTCCATTTTTTTCTCCATCTATTTGCCATGAAGTGATGGGACCAGATGCCATGATCTTCATTTTTTGAATGTTGAGTTTTAAGCCAGCTTTTTCACTCTCCTCCTTAGGGACTTGATGAGATCCGCTGTGCACTGTCGGGCGGCAGCACCAGGCAGGTGACTAGACTCCCTTGGAGCTGAGGGGTCCCTGCTGGGATCTGCCTTCACAAAACTGCACTCGATGAGGGGGCCTAGTCAGTGCCCTGCCCTCGGGATGGCACCTCGAGTGTTCAGAGACTTCCTGCAAAAACATCTACAGCAGCTCGCATGACAGCCACACTCTTTCTTTCTTCCATAATCCAATAAATGTTTGATTTGTTATTTGTAAGAACTAAAAAAGGACTCTTTTTCTTCCAAACTCAGCCATTTTCATCTTTCCTTATTTCAGAAGCAGTGTGTCACCATCAAATCAAAGCTAAGTACAAAATCCAGAAGCCCTAATCCTGTCAGCCCACAGATAAGCACTGCTAACCCCTGGTCAGGAGTAGAAGTCATTTTCAGAATACTCTTGTCTGGGTTCTCCTACCCAGGCGTCTGGGAAAGGGAGCCAGTCCTCTTTTATTTGACACACTTTAGCGCTACAGACTCCAAATGCCACCCCAGACCCACTGGATCAGAGGCTGGGAAGGTAGGGCATGGGCAGGTGCGATGTAGAGACGGCCAGTCAGGTGACTGGCTCACCGCCAGGCAGGAGGCCCTTTGTGTGCGCTGGGTGCCGGCTCCAGTGCTCGTGTGGTGCCCGATAACGCCCCAGATGGGGACCCCTGGTCCTGGTGTGGCCGAGGGAGCCTGAAGCAGACCTCCAGCTGGGGACATCCCCGCCATCTCCCACTGAGTTCAGACTGTAGGGAGCCCTGTGATTGCCCCCTCCTGAGCCAGCAGAGTTGGGGCTGCATGGTTCTCAACAAGGACTGGGTGGTGTCGACCTGGTGTCACTCCTAGGAAAGATGTGAAGCAGACAGTACATCAACATCGAAATCTGGAAGAATTCCGAAAGAGGCCCAGTGGCTGCCCAGCCATATCCAACCTTTAAACGCGTTGTTCCCAACCTTCACGGCTTATGCTTTCACAGCAGGCACAGGAGGAACCTTTCGGAAGCAGCTTCCTGTCGGCCTTAAACAGCAGCAACAGCAAGGATAACAAGCTCTAGTGACTGGGCTGTCTTGTCTCGTTTTCATTCCCACTTGAGCATTCACACCCTGACTCTTTTCTCAGAACACCTCACTGTTGTCTTGTCCCCTCTATCCTTTAGAGACATGCATCAGATTCTGGATGCCTATGAAAACAAGAAGCCATTCTATCTCTACACGGGCAGAGGCCCCTCTTCCGAAGCCATGCATGTGGGTCACCTCATCCCATTCATCTTCACCAAGTAAGTATTGCAGCGTGGGACTGTGCTCACCCGTGTCAGTGAGTTTTGAAACATGGAGAGAACAAACCAGCAATATATCTGCCAATTATAGGCAATAAATGTATTATTAGTAGTATTATTTTGCCCCCCCCCCAAAAAAAAACAAGGAAAAGAAATGTTAATCACAAACTTTGTATAGAGCTGAGGAGACAGTACCAGATCACATCTGCCTGATCAGCCAAGGCCTCGGGGAGCTGGTGCCCTTGTGGCTTCTCCCCACCCTGTCCCTAGGGTCACTTTAGCAGGATTGGGTGGTGGGGAGAGCACTGCTGTGGAGTCAGCGGACCTGTGTCCTCCTGTCCCTGTCCAGGTGACCATAGTAGAGTTACCTCTCTGGGCCTTAGTTTCCACTTCTGCCAGAGGAAGTGACAGCGCCCCCCTCCTGCCATCCCTATAAGACTTCAGAGTAGAGTGCAGAGCGGCCAGCTCGGAGCTGATATGCATCGTCTCCAGGCTAATAATTGGTGGTAGCCTGCAATGCGGGAGACCTGGGTTCAATCCCTGGGTCGGGAAGATCCCCTGGAGGAGGGCATGGCAACCACTCCAGTGTTCTTGCCTGGAGAATCCCATGGACAGAGGAGCCTGGCAGGCTGCAGTCCATGGGGTCCCAGAGAGTCGGACAGGACTGAGGGACTAAGCACACACATGGCACAGCCCTTGTTAACGGGGACTTACACAGAGTCAAGTTCAGAGTGTGTTCCTGTTTACAGGAGCCAAGTTCACAGTGTGGTCAGAGGGTGAGATTTCCTGGGCGGGGGTGTTTTGACATACACTGTTAGTAGGAGCTGTGGTTTCAGAGGTGCAGCAGAGAAATAAGGTGTGGGCCTCCCTCCCCCGTGTCTCCCAGGTGGCTGCAGGATGTGTTCAACGTGCCCTTGGTCATCCAGATGACCGACGATGAGAAGTACCTGTGGAAGGACCTGACCCTGGATCAGGCCTATGGCTACGCCGTGGAGAACGCCAAGGACATCATCGCCTGCGGCTTTGACATCAACAAGACGTTCATCTTCTCTGATCTTGACTACATGGGGTAAGGACAGAATGCCTGGCCACCTTTTAAAGGAGTGAACACAGGCTGTAGACAGGCCATCGCGGCCAGGCCTGCTTCAGAAACATCCTGAGGTCTGGAAGGTGTTTTCTTACTTTATTGAATGTTATGGTCTGGTTTCCTGGTTTATTGACAAGACTTCCATCCTCAGCTTGTGGAGGGGTAGCGATGGCCAGATGCAGGCCGGAGCAGCTCACAGAGACAAACCCTCCTTCCGGGGCCCATCAGTTTCTACCCAGATACTCTGTCTGGCCGCAAGTTGCCAATCCCCTTGAATGATGAGAAGGTTAATCTGCCTTTAACTCACCACTGGCTCTCTCTAGCCATGGTTTCCCCACATCCGCAGACTCAACCAGCCAAGCACTGCAGTACTGAAAAGTACCAGGTGTAAGTGGACCCGTGTTGTTCCAGGGTCAGCAGTGATCTCCCACAACAAAGCACACAGTCCGTCCCAACAGATAAACTTCCCTGGAGCCCCCAAACGTGAAGCCCCGCATGCTCAGCCCGCAGTCCTGGCAGAGCTGACACCCTCACGTGAGCCCCTGAGTCTGCATCAGCTCTGCTCCTGCCTCCTGCACTGCTCAGCTTCGAGCTGACTTCCTTCCACAGGCAGGGGTGTGTCCGCCTCGCCTGCCACCGGCCTCTCTGCCCACAGGGGGCGTCAGAGCACCTTCCTCCCCAGCTGACCCGGCCCGCATGTGGCCGTGCTGTCTGCTGCCTTGCCCTCAGCCACCACCCTCCAGTTCTGGGTCTGACTCTGACCGTCTTCACAGGATGAGCCCGGGCTTCTACAAGAACGTGGTGAAGATCCAGAAGCACGTCACCTTCAACCAAGTGAAAGGCATTTTCGGCTTCACTGACAGCGACTGCATTGGTAAGTCGCCACTGCCCGCAGCGCCCGCTGGGCCCTCAGAAAGGAGCCAAGTGCAAAGGAGGGGTGGGCGTGCCTGGTGCTTGCGCGGGGCTGCACTGTGTCTGGGGTGGCAGTGTTTGCAGTTTGTCTCTTTAAAAAGGAGGGTTTTCCCTGAATGTAAAGTGATGCATTTGGCCCCTTTTCTGGGCCACGTGGAGTATCCCCTCAGGTCACGCACTGTCCCTCTCCTGCCTCGTCTGTTTTGAGGTTTAGAAGGAAAAGGAGGCTGTTGATGACTTTGACCCTCCACCTGTCCCTGGGAACCCGTCGGTGTGGAGGCCTTGGCAGGGCCCAGATTGCAGGAGGGCTGCTCTGTGGCTGGAACTAGCCGTCTTTGTCTCCCTGGGCCTCACTCCCCACCTCCGGGAGGAGCCACCCTGCCCACCTGCCTGCCCTGCTTTTCTGCCAGGCTCAGTGCCCAGCAGACAGGCCTCTGTGCATGCACTGACCTCCCTTTTCCGTGTTTCTGCACCCCTTTCAGATGCAGTGACCATCTCTTCTTTCAGACCCTCAGCTCCTTGAGCTAAGAGTCAGTCCTGAGACTGCCGGCTGGGTCTCCTGACCCTTCCCTTTATTTTAGGTGCCCAGCCCCTGGCCCACTAGCTGCTAGCGTGGAGCTCCCAGGATGTACCTGCGGGCGCCTGTACCAGGCGTGCCTCACTGTTGGGGGGCACATTCTGGGGCCCAGCTGGGGGGCCCGTCAGAAGAGAAACGTCTCAGAGGCTCTGCTGGGAGGCTTTTCACAGGAGCAGAACCCTTTGATGCCTCAGTCAGATTCATTCCTGACACTTGGGGCATAAATCCTTTGCTTTTGAAATGGTTTTGGGAAGGTTTGTTTGTACTTTTTTCTACTTTGAAACGGTGTTTTAATCCTGGGAATCCAGGCAGCAAATGGGGAGACGTCTCTGAAGCTGCCCCGAGCCAGCACAGAGCCAGGGCTGTAGCAAGAAGCCACACATTCTGTACTGCTAAGACCCAGGTGTGAGTCCAGGCTCGGCCTCTCAGAGCTGCGCCCTAGCTCTGGGAACCCAGCGATGATCCGGGCTGCTGTCCACATACATAAAATGGGGACACGGTGACACTTCCTCTGTAGAGTCACGGGGTGTAGACAGGAGGTCCCGAGCCCAGGATGCTCAGTGCTGTAAAGGAGACAGTGGTAAGAACAGTTTTACATCCCAGAATGTCATAATTTATAATAATTGAAACTGGGGAACAACCTGGACACCGAGTGGCTAGAGAATGGCTGAGGTACAGGATAGAGCGTGGGTAAGTGTCACAAAGTGGAAGCTGTGAAGAACAGACCAGAGGAGAAGCTCCCTGAAATGGAGGGGAAATGGATGAAAAAGACACAAACTGGGACTGCAGATTTTTCTTCTTCCAGCAATCCTTCTCTGTAGGTTTCAGGTTTTCTTTAACGAGTGTTACTTTTCCAGGGGGGGAGAAAAGCCCGTTTTTGTCCATCCCTTCTATAGTTCCAGACAGGAACCAGTCTTGGGTATAGAAATGTTCTGTCCTTCCTCCAGGGAAGATCAGTTTTCCTGCCATCCAGGCCGCTCCCTCCTTCAGCAACTCATTCCCTCAGATCTTCCGAGACCGGACGGATGTCCAGTGCCTCATCCCATGCGCCATCGACCAGGTTAGGAGGCAGAGCCGGGGTTCCGTCAGCCTGGATGTTAGCAGAGGTCTTCACCCGCTTCAGGGGTGGGAAGGAGGGTCTGACGGTGGTGCTGGGCAGAGTTACTCAGGAGGTGCCCAGCAGCTGATGGCAGCCCTCGTCTCCCCCTGCCCCTCCCTCCCCACAGGACCCATACTTCAGGATGACCAGGGACGTGGCCCCAAGGATCGGCTACCCCAAGCCAGCCCTCTTGCACTCGACCTTTTTCCCTGCCCTGCAGGGGGCCCAGACCAAGATGAGCGCCAGCGACCCCAACTCCTCCATCTTCCTCACGGACACAGCCAAGCAGATCAAGACCAAGGTGAGCACGGCCCAGGCCTCGGGGAGACTCATGCACTAACTACCGCTCTGTCCTTTGGCCACCACGGGCACCCTGAATTCCAGGGTCCAGGCAGCCTGCCCCGTTCCCAGATACGAAGTGAATGTGTTTATGTCTTTTCATGTAGGCAAAACTTGGGAATTTTTTTTTCTTTTGTTTCTTCTCTGATTTCCTCACCAACACTGTTCTGAAAACAAAATTATGGCAATTTTCTTCAGTCACAGCTAAACAATAGAGAAAATTTAGTGCACTGATGAGCACCAGTTGTATTCCAGGAACTGGACCATGCACTGTCTGTATGTTTTGGTTTTTATTCTCACTGGTGTGTCCCTTTAAGATGAGAAGGATGAGGCCCAGCGAGCATGACCAGCTCGATCCAGTTTCCGCCAGAAACCGAAGGTGCCCTCCTAGCCCACGTACCATGTTACCGCACCAGGGTGTGGGGGCTGGTTCTCTCCAGAGCGTTCCCGCTGAGACTCAGTATTGACAAGTGTCCTTCCACAGGCCAGTCAGGTCCTGGCCAGGAGCGCTGCTCCCAACCCACATGCAGCAGGAGCTCAGTAAATATTTTTCAAGTCACTAGAGAAACGAGAAATGGAAATTCGTTTGAGCTTCCCTACTTTTCAGGCCCGCACTTCCGTTCCTCGATTCTGAGCTGCCCGTGTGTGTACAGGCCCCTCGCTGTTGCACACTGTGGACATTTTCGTTGGAACTGTGTGTGTGTTTGCGGTCTGGAAGATTACTACGACAAGAGTGACTGAAACTACATTTGGGGCGTGTAATGCAACCATGAGTCAGTCCAGGCCCCTGCCCCTCCTGGAAAGTCCCGCTTTCTGGTTGTCAATGGGGAGCCCTTAGTATCAGAACAGTCCTCTAGGAAGTGGCAGCTGCCAGCTTTCCCAGCCTCAGTTGGAGGCTGCTGTAAACAGGTCTTTTTCTTTCTCTTTCACTTCTGGCTAAAAATTCCAGTGCCTGGAATGCAGAAGAGGGGGAGAGACACTCCTGTTCCCTCCTGCAGAGAAGTCGTTTCCATTCATTTTTTGGGAAGTTGTTATAAAAGAAGTCCTTCATGGCTCTGGGACACTTTTCACTCAGGGACCAGCAGGGACCCAAGGCTCAGGAACCACCCTGGCTGCCGAGGTCACAAGCACCTTGGGGGACAGGACAGAGTCAGGCCAGGCCCTTGTTCCCAATCCCTAAGCCCCCCTTCAACTCCAGAAGCAGAATCTTCAGCCCAGAGAGGGGGTGTCTGCTCCAGCCCCCTCCCAAGAATTAAGAGTAGAGTGCTAGGAACACTGTGGCCTGACTGTGTGGTCATCTGCCACACGCTCACCTGTGTGAGCTCACGGAGTCCTCAGACCCTCCTGGATGCTGCATCCATTGCCTGGGCAAGGAGATAGGCCCAGAGCGTCTGGCAGCTTCTCTGCGTTCACACAGCCGGGTCACAGAGGGCCAGCCGTAACCCAGGTTGGCCCGCAGCCTGGAGTCAGGGCTGTGCCGCTCACCTGCTGTTGGTAGGGACCACAATCATCAGGTACCACCGTCCAGCGGGAGCCACTCTACAGAACTGCAGACTAGAGGCAAGGCTCACATGAGATCGCATGTGCAAGTGGTTACTGCCTGTAGAGTGTGGCCCAGATTTGAGATTTCAGTCCCGACATGGATCACTGAACAGCTGCCTAGTAGCAGGGGCCTTGTCAGAGCTTCCAGGGTTTCTCAGAGCCGCTTAGCGCCCCCACCAGAAAGGCCTTGCCCGCCAGCCTCTGCCCCCACATTCTTCTGGGCGATCCAGTTAAGAATCTGCCCGGAGTCCTTCTGGGGGGTTTACCAGACATCTCCTTGAGACCACTGACTCTGCGCACTCTTCTCCCCGCGGGAAAATACGTTTGTACATGGAAGGTTTCTCAGACACTCGCTAAAAGAACACTGGAGGAACGTTGTCTCCACTTTGGGGCTTTTCTTCTCTCTGCTCTTGACCCTGACTTCTCTACGGTTATCTTCAGTCCTGCAAGCCATTTTGTTAGTTTCTGAACCTGTCTGTCTTCAGCTTCTGGAAGTGCCTGTTCAGGTGGGCACTGCCCGCAGGCCCTGTCCACCTCCCGCTCCACCCAGGCCCCGCACGGGCTCTGCCTCCCCGGGGCTGTCACTGTGCCTCCTGTCCTCATCCCCATGGAGGGGCGGGTGGCTGTGTCTGTCCTTTAGGTGAGCCTGTGGACAGCTGAGGACATTTGCCCAAGCGTCTGCACGGGCAGTGTCGTGGTTCTTCCGATTGTGTTCTGTCTCTGTGGGTCGGGGGAGGGGGTCAGAGCTCACCCGCCCTCTGGAGCCCCTTTCTCTGCAGTGAGCCCTGCAGTGGCCAGTCCCCAGGCTCCACGGGAAGGGGCGGTTTGCGGGCTCCCCTCACCACACAGGGCGGCCGCCTGGCAAGCATCCGTGTGCCCTCTCCTGGTGCAGGTCAACAAGCACGCCTTCTCCGGAGGCAGGGACACCATTGAGGAGCACCGGCAGCTTGGGGGCAACTGTGACGTGGACGTGTCCTTCATGTACCTGACCTTCTTCCTGGAGGATGACGACAGACTAGAGCAGATCAGGAAGGTAAGGCAGGGCTGTGCCCTTGCGGGCCCTGGAAGGCCCGGCGGCCAGCGTTCCTGGGGCCTGGGTCTACGGGGCCGGCGCTCAGCTGAGACGAGGTCAGAGCTGAGTAGGTTGGTCGTGTTCATGACCATGTGCCTGGAGACCTCGTGAACGGATGGTTCCCAAAAGAGAAAATACAAACTAGTAGTAGCCACACTGTAAGATTTAATCCTACTAGTCATCAGAGAAGTAGAAGTTAAAGGGGACCCCGTCAGTGCTGACACAGACCCCGAGCCTTACCAGCGGGCTTGTGTTGCATTTACAGTGATTATAATTCCGGGACTCAGTAAGCCCGAGAGCCCGGGGACCATTCATAGCCTCTGCCTCAGAATTTCCAGTCCTTGGCATCTTTTCCAAGAAGCTAATCCTGAATAAGAAAGAGCTCTGTATGCAAATATGTTGAAATGGTGTTGGCAAAAAGTTCAGAACAGACTGCACAGCAGAGGAAGCCTAAACAGAATTGTCAGGAGGGATTCTCAGGCAGGTGTGAGGCTTTAATCACGCAGGAGGATTGGCCGATGCTAGTGGCAGAAGGACCCCAAATTGGCCGTGCAGCAAGATCCACCAAGTCTAAATGCACTGCAGAGAAATCTGACAGAAAACGTGCCAGGATGTTTATGGCGGTGGGCTCAACCTCTGGGCCCTGAATTTGCAGGGGATTTTTTTCCTTTCCTTTGCTGCTTTTTGTCACCTTTGGGTACTTTGTTAAGTTTGTTCAACAAATACATGTTACTATCACAATCAGAAAATGAAAACAAATTCAGCAAAGATTTTAGAGACGCCAGTAGGGTTGAAGGGCAGAGCCACGGGTTCAGGTCTTGGACTCCCCTGACCTGGCGGGCAGGTGGGGTGCCCAGCCCTGCTGTTCACCCTCACGTGTCAGCTGAATCACAGCTGCCCACAGAGCCCGGAGGCGTTTCCAGAAAAGGGTGGTTTAAGGGCCTTGTGTTTCCATGTGCCCAGCGTGCCAGGCTCCACGTGGGTGCTGTCGAGGGAGGGAGGTGCCCAGGCGTGCATAGCCGCCTCATGTGGCCTGTCTCCTCCCACTCAGGACTACACGAGCGGGGCCATGCTCACCGGCGAGCTCAAGAAGGAGCTTATCGAAGTCCTGCAGCCCTTGATTGCTGAACACCAGGCCCGGCGCAAGGAGGTCACCGATGAGATCGTGAAAGAGTTCATGACCCCCCGGAAGTTGTCCTACGACTTTCAGTAATGCTCACTTCCTCTGTGCTCACTCAGAGACGTAATTTACCCGTAATCCCAGCTCAGTCGAATCAGCACCCCCCTTGGCTCTATCAGATGGTAACTGCTGGCCCCGGCCTGTAAGCTCTGTGTCTGTCTCAGCGCTGCTTCTCCCCTTGACTGTCATTCCGGCCGGTGTGGGTGAGTGGGCGCCGGGTAATGTCGTGCGGTCACACAGACAAGTGCAGCTGGAGTTCCTCCCACAAAGCAGCCCCTTGGGCTGGATGTCCACCGACCAGCCTGTTCTGGTCCACAGGACGACTCCCTGTGAAAGCATCCTGTGTCCAAACACATTCTTCCACTTGCTCTATAAAAGAATATAGGCTGTTTATACATACCTGGAATCAACATGATGTTGCCATAAAACTTTTTTTTTTAAGTGCTTTGAAACATTAAGGTAAGGAGGCTTAATGGGCACAAGAGGCATTTCAGCCCATGCACCCCTCCCACCTTATTGAAGAGGAAGTGCTGGCCAAAGGCTTTGCTAAACTTTAAATTCCAAGATCTCACAGCTTAAAAGCTGCCTTTAACGTTTCTGAGTATTGGCCTGAGTTGGCCAATTTTTACTAAATTGAGTCTTTGTGGGTGAAACTTCCCAGTTTACTTTCTAAACTCCAGGCCATGCATGTACTGTACTCCAGAAGTGACGCGCCTTTCCTTGAGCGGACTAATACTCTATCCACCGAGTAATCCTAGACACTCCATCCGGGAACCAATGGCTGCTCCGTTCTGACCGAGCCGGACGCTGAGGCCGGTCTGTTGCCTTTGCAGATCCTTTTGTTTTGACACCTGACTGGTGTGGAGGTCTGTCTGCACAGACCAGGCCCTACCTGTGTCCCCATACGGGCGGACGTAGCTGGGTAGCGCCAGCAGCCCTTGAGGCCTCGGCCGTGTGTCTGTGGGAGGCCTGCTTGATGGAGCACCCTGTGTAGTTGGGAAACGCTGAGACCTATCTCAAGGAAAGCTCTCGGTCCAAGTATCTGTCCTTTCTGGAGGTACAGGGTCCATTCCTGGGCGCCCTGCTCTGGTCTCTCTCATGACAATAAACTTCCTTTGGTCCCACCTGTGTCGCTGTGCTGTCTGGGGTTTGAGGAGCGAGCAGGAGCCTCACTCCAGCCCAGGGCCGTGCCGTGGATGCCCTTGAGCCCGCAGAGGTCCCCCTGGCATGCATGCAGGCTGGGATCACAGCCCTGGTAGCCACCACGGCACGGAGGTATGGCTCCGGGAATGAGCCGGACGTGGCCCGTCCGCCTTCCTAGCCCTCAGCCCTGCGTGGTGCTGGCTCCCACACTCACTGGACGTTCCCGACAGCCAGTGGAGAACGCAGACAGATGTCCGCGTTTTATGGTCGAGGGAGGCGGCCATGGGGGTGGTCTGAAAGGTTCTGTGTAGACAGTGGCCATAGGCCATTTGCAGGGGTCGCAGAGCAAGGGCCTGGCCAGATGAGGGTGAGCTTGCGCTGCCTGCCTGCCTCGTACTGCAGGTGGGAAGACTGAGGCCCCGTAGAGAGCATGGCGACTTGTCCGAGGCCGCCCCGTGAGGCCATGTCAGACGGGCCTGCCCTGCCTCGTGCTATGCCTGCCCGTGGGCCGTCCTGCGGGAGGCTCTGAGGCTCTCCACCGGGCGGCGCCGGCATCCAGAGCGCATCCAGTCTCCACTCCCTCCGGACTGGAGGTGAGCCCCCAGCAGAGGGTGGGGCAGTGCGGCTGGGCAGCTAAGGTGATCTCTCTGCTCCCCTGTGCCCGCCTCTCAGGAGGGTCCACAGCCAAGGCCCCGGGGAGGGTGGGCATTGTCCTGGGGTCTCAGAGGGCAGGGCTGCAGCCCCACAGCAGCCAGTGACTGGGGCGCGGCAGGGACCTCATTCCCACCCCCTGATGTAACAGAAGCAACAACAGACACCTCGTGTTTGGGTCAGCTGGGCCTTGGGTCAGAGGTCAATGCCCAAAGTCACTGCTGGTAAGGGCCACAGACGCTCCCATCCCCCACGTTTTGCTAAAAAACAGAGCATTCTTACACTTGCCAAGAGAAGCCCTGAGTCGGGATGGGCAGGTGTGCGGCCCAGCGCTGTCTGAGGGGTGAGGTGAGATTCGGTCCCCAGCTGCCATGACTGTTCGTGTCCAACCCTCAGACCTCACGGCACCTCAGGGGTGCCCAGTCTGGTGGGCCCAATGGAGCTGGGTCTGGGGGCAGCGAGAGCCCACTCAGGTGGAGAGCTAGGCCGGGCCCAACTGGGCTCAACCCCGCATCCCCACGTCTCCTGTGTCAGCAGGTGGGATCTTTATCACTTTGCCACCTGGGAAGCGCTCTATCGACTCTGGGCCGGCCCTTCTTCCCACCCTTCATCTCCGCGCTCCAGAGGGCCTCGCCTCCACGGCTGTGGCCTGAGCGAGGCAGAGCCCCTTCCCCAGCACAGCAGGGCCAGCATGCGGTGACTGACAGTCCCCACCCTTCCCTGGAGGGAGGCGTGACTCCGTTTCCAAGGCCAAAGCCCCTGGGCAGGCTCACAGCACTCTTGGCAGGAAGAGGACACAGGCTTCGACAGCCATTGAAACCTTTTGTTGGCTGACCCCCTTCTGCCAGCACCTGGCCAGGACGCCCCACATCTTCACCAGCTTGCCGGCAAACCCCAGGAATGCTCTGCAGGGCCTCGTTCACTCACGCATTCGTGCGTTCCACACACACACCACCCCCAAGCACCAGCTGTATGCTACACAGACACACCCCGAGCACCAGCTGTGTGCACACACACACACCCCGAGCACTGGCTGTGTGACACCGGTATCACACACACACACCCCGAGCACCAGCTGTATGCCACACACACACACCACACCCTGAGCACTGGCTGTATGCCACCAGTATCACACACACATACCCTCGAGCACCAGCTGTATGCCACCAGTATCACACACACTCACACACCCTGAGCACCAGCTGCATGACACCGGTATCTCACACACACATACACACCCAAGCACTGGCTGTATGACACCGATATCACACACACACACACCCAAGCACTGGCTGTATGACACTGATATCACACACACACACACACCCCCTGAGCACCAGCTACATGACACCGGTATCACACACACTCACACCCCCTGAGCACCAGCTGCGTGACACTGGTATCACACACACACACACACACACACACACACACACACACACACCCTGAGCACCAGCTACATGACACCGGTATCACACACACTCACACCCCCTGAGCACCAGCTGCGTGACACTGGTATCACACACACACACACACACACACACACACACACACCCCTGAGCACTAGCTGTATAACACCAGTATCACACACACTCACACACCCTGAGCACCAGCTGTATGGCACCAATATCTCACACACACACACACCCTGAGCACCAGCTGCATGACACCAGTATCACACACAACCCTCGAGCACCAGCTGTGTGCCAGGCTCTGACCTGGGTATAATCCAAACCAAGCATGCCCATAGGCAGCTTGCAGTCTCGGGTGGGGTCGGGGTGGGGGCAGGAGATGGATAAGTGACCAGACGGTGAGCGGGGGCCCAGCGGAGCAGAGCAGGCGAGACCTTCCCGCAGCCTAGAGCAGGCAGGGAGAGCTTCCTGGAGGAAGTGCCATCTGGGACCTGCAGTCGTCCAGGCAGAGGGGGGAGAGGTGCCCCCATAGAGAGCACAGGGTGTAAGCAAATGCCTGGGTCTTGGGACAGGAAAGGCCAGAGGAGGGTCCACCCACATTTTCTGGGAACAGGAAAGAGTTTTCCGTTCAGCCAGAACTCTGGATGTCCTTCAGTCCAAAGTCACGGTCAAGGCTGGTGTCCAAATGAGTGAATGTCCAGGCAGGAGTCGCCTGGCTTTACCAGAGGGCTGCTTCAGTGGGCACCTGGCCGTTCATGCTGGACCATCCCTGGAAGCCACATGGTGTCCGAGAGAGGGCTGGGATCTCAAGTGCGGGTGTGAGGTCCCCCATCCTCCCTGCCGTGTGGCCTTGGGCAGGCCTGGCTCCCCTTCTGAGCCGTCTTGATGACCTGCCTGAGGACCCAGCAGTGCTGAGGCTACACAGACCGCCTCCCCTGCAGGCCCCAGTCTTAACTCAGAAAGCGGGTGGGTTTGGGACAAGGTGGAGGGGTGAGGAGAACCGGCTTCATGCTGTGGCGGGCTCCTCGCACAGACCTGGGGAGTCGGGGGGAGCTTGGCTGGACGTCCATGCACCGTCCGCCTGGTGGGTGCCCCGGCCACTCAGGTGGCAGGGGCCTTGGCCTCTGACAACCAGCTGACAATGGGGAAAACCAGTCACCAGTTCCACAGACCACAGAGCAACATGCCTGAGCAGCCTGAGAAAAATGTTTTATTAGCAACAGCTGCCCGCTGAGTCCTGGCTCTGCAGACAGAACAAGGGGGACCAGACCTCACACAAAGCTCCCGGGGCTGCCTGGTGCAGGGACCAAGCAGGCAGGCGCCCGACGGCTGTGCCTGGGTCCCAGGCCTGAAGGGCAGCCCGCACAGCAGGGAAAGCTGACTGAGGAGGGGTGGGGTCCAGGAGTGGGTGTCAGGCGGACGCAGGGGCGCCTTGAGGACACGGGGCGGCAGGGAGAGGCTGGAAGGGAAGCCGGGGATGGCCCCACCAACCAAATGCACAGATGGCCCCAAACCAACACATCCTTATCCCCGCCCCTTTCTGGCTTTGACCCTCAGGTCAACCGGGCCGCGGCCGGGCGGGTCCCCGGACCTCCCCTCGTGGCCCGCCGCCGGGCGGGGAGGCCCTGGCCGTGCTGGGGGGTAGTAGCCCCCTGGGTCCAGACCCTCGCACTCCCCTCCGCCACCTCTAGCTCCTGCAGGGGCCCCTGGGAGCTCTTGGCAGGTTGGCGCCGCCCCCCCGGGGTGGTTGCAGGGCACCAGCTATGTGAGCAGGCCCCGCGTGAGCCTCAGCACGGCCTCGTAAGCCACGAACACCACCATATTGACGGGGAAGGCACGGCAGCAGTTGAGCAGCAGCCCCTTGAAGAGCACGCGCGGCCCCTCCTCCCGAACACTGGTCAGCACGCAGTGCAGGAGGCCGCGGTACCGCTGGCGGCCCTGACCGTCCGCCTGCAGGCGAGCCTTGATCACGTCCATGGGGGTGGCCACAGCCCAGGCCAGTGCCCCGGCACAGCCACCGGCCACCAGCACACCCGAGACATCTGTGGGGTGAGCGTACGGGCGCCTCGGTTAGAAGCCGCGCCGGGGAGACTGGGCAGGGTGGGGCAGGCACCTGGGGCAGGGCCTGTTCTGACCCGTCTTGGGGGCCACAAGCATCCCAGCTGGGGGCCCTGGGGCCAGCGTGGACTCAACCCGTCTCCCCTCCAGGCTGCAATGCCGGCTGGGCTGGCCAGCCCCCTGCATACCCTAACCTGCACCGTCCAGGGCCCCAGCCACCGCCCCCCACTCACCTGGCCGGCTTTGGCCGGCGGGAGTCAGCCACTCACAGAGGATGGCGTATGAGAGAAAGTAGGTGGCAAAGGAGTGCCCGTCCCGGAAAAGCAGGGCCGAGCTGCCCCTGTAGAGGCCACGCAGCCCCTCCTCCCGAGCTATCGTGGCCAGGCAGTGCAGCGGCCCGTGGAACCTGGGCCCGGGGAGTGGACCTGCGGGGGGCACGGGGCAGGTGGGAGGCACGGCCGAGGGCACCGACGGCCCCGAGGCTGAGGGCCGCCGCCGCTGCTGCGCCTGAGTCTGCGTCTGCAGGCGGACCTTAGCCACCTCGGTGGGTGAGGTCAGGAACACCTGGGGGAGGGAGGCACGGTGAGGAGGCAGCGCCGCCTGGGAGCCCTGCCCCGGGGCTCCCTTAGCCTCCATGGCCCACAGTGCTCTCCAAGGGAGCGTGAGCCCCCGGAAGCCCCGTGCTGGCCCACGGGCCACGGTGGGGCGGGCGCGAAGCTGGCTCTGCCCACCCGGCTGGAGCCAGCCCTTCCTTCAGCTGCGCATCCCCGCCAGCAGAGCGCCGGCCACACAGTAGGTGTCGGGTCAGTGTGACTCCAGTTCATGCAAGTTCAGTCACACCATCCATCCGTTCGTGACTGCCGCTGCTCAGTCATCCCTGACGCTTTGAGACCCCACGGACTGTAGCCCGCCAGGCTCCTCTGTCCATGGGATTCTCCAGGCAAGAATACTGGAGTGGGTTGCCATTTCCTCCTCCAGGGGATCTTCCTGACCCAGGGATCGACATATTAATGTGTTATTTAACTAAGGTTAAGAGTAATGCAACACTTAATGTGAACACCGACAATACTGACATATATTAAAAACATAGGATTGTTTTACTCATACTATTGGCTGCCATCTCGTGGGTGCTCCCACCGGTTAGCCCCCCGGGCTGGGGGCTTCACATGTGTGACCTCAGCACACCTCTTACAGATGAAGAGACAGAAGCTCAGGCCCCCTAGCCTGCCCTTGGTTACCGAGGCAGCTGCATCCTCAGCCACAGCACCACCACCACCACCACCACCCCCCCCCCCCCCCACCTCCATCCACCTCCTCCCCGCTGGGGTCCCCCGGACCGCCTCTCCCCGCCCCTACTCACGCGGACGAGGCCAGAGGCAAACCCCGAGAGCGTGATGTCGGTCTTGGCAGGCTTGGCGTCGGCGCTGCCGTAGCGGACCCGGCAGATGTGCGCGAGGCAGTGGCGGTAGGTGCCGAAGGACACGGACGAGACCAGGGACACAGTGCACACGGGCAGCGAGAGGCCCCTGTAGAAGCCCCGCACCTGGCCGCAGGGGCAGAGGCCCCAGGGCCCAAGTCAGGCCGGAGGCCCGGCCAGCAGTGGGGCAGGCGGGACGGCTGCCCTTGGGGCCCCTGGACCAAGGAGCCAGTTCTCACCTCACCCCCCCACCCCCCGCCATGGGACCTCAGCATGGTGGCCTCAGTTTCCTCAGCTGTACAATGGGGCTTGTAACACCCCGGAGGCCAGGCCCCCCCGGGGGCCGTTGTGACGATAGTGGTGCCGAATTAGCAGCGTGACCACTGCCCTTTCTCTTTCGCTCCCCTCTGGCCGGCACCGATTCCCAAGTTCACTTTGGCAAGTGTCCCTGAGACCCCTCCTCCAGATGGGCTCTGAGCTGGACCCCTGATGACTCTACCCAGCATTCTTTGGAGGGGTGCCCCACCTGGTGGGTCCTCCCCTGAGCTTTGAAGTCCCCAGATGCCCCCTCCAGACCCTCTCCTGGAGGCAGGAACTCACTCTGAGCGCCTCCTATGTGCCAGAACCCCAGCTCTCATCCTCAGAGGAATCCGGGGGGCTGGTACAGCTATTCCCATTTGGAAGGCTCAGAGAGGAGCTCAGGATTGCCAGGCTGGCTGGTGAGTGGCAGCCCCGGAGTCCACCCACCTACCCATGACCCTGGCCCCAGGCCTACCCGCTCTCGGTGATACGTGTCCCGGACGCAGTCCCAGATGCCCGTGTACTTGGCCTCTGTCTGGATCCTGACCTGTGGGAGAAGTGGGCTTCAGGAAGGGGTTGCTCCAGGCCTGGGGTGAGGTCGGCAGGCCCCGGGGAAGGGCAAGAGCCAATCCCTGATGGTCACAGCCGTGCTGTGGGCAGAGCAGTGACAGTGACCCCCTTTAAGGTGAGCGACCTGAGTCTCAGCAGGGAAACGGGGGCGCTGATGGTCCTGAGTACACAGGGGAGGCAGAGGGCAGAGACAGGGTCTGACCAGCAGGCTAGAAAGTTCTTCTGGCCATAGATGGGGACCTAAGCCCAGGCAGGGGTCTGGCAATGACCGTACCTTCACCGTGTCCAGGGGGTAGCCCACAGCAACACCGCAGACACCTGTCAGAAAACCAGGGGGGCCAGTGAGGGGAGCAGGAGGCTGAGCCGCCTCAGCGAGGGAGGGCCCCTGACCATGCTCCTGCAGAGAGACCCCCACCGGGCTCTTCTTGTCCACACCACATCTCAACAGAGGGGGAGCACGACCCCCATTTTACAGATGAGCAAACTGAGGCTCAGAAGGGTAACGTGATGTCAGCCAGGCTGCCAGTGGTCTCTCCTTCTGAGTCTTGGCCCCCTGGACCCTCCTTCTGAGAGGCAAGGGTGCTCCACGGCCTCCCCTCCGGCATCACGTTCCGGAAGAATTGGTCCATTTGCTGGGCCCTGTCTCCTAGCCAGGCTGAGCTCACGCTCAAGCCTCAGTCTGTGAAGGGTCTGTCTGCAAGCAGGAGGCCAGTGCACCTCACAGCTGCGGGGGGTGACAGGGAGCACAGCCCAGGCAGAGGCTGGGGGCGGAGAAAGCCTGGGGCACCAGGCCTCCAAGAGGGATTGCTGGAAGCATAGGTTTGCATGAAACGGAGTAGAACTCGAGTCTTCCCGGACCAGGGCTCTCTGCCTCCTGCCACGAGGACAGGTGCCACCTTCTTTCCCTTTCTCCTCTCCTAACACCAGGGTCTCCAGGTCCAAGCCCCTGGCACTACCACACGGAAGACAGAGAGTGGGCAGGTCCCTGGGGTTTCATCCTGGGAGGGGGGCTCAGTGAAGGCCACCTGAAAACAGTAAGGTGTGTGGGGGCTGTGCCCTATTTCTTATGTATCCCAGGACTCTAAATATGCACGCGTGAAATAATGAAGTGAATGAATGAACAAGTGAAGGAACAGAAAGAGTGAAGCCGAAACAATGACTCACTGACTTGAGAATTACCTTCCTCGACCCTTGCACGTGGGCTTCCCAGGTGGCTCAGTGGTAAAGAACAGGCCTGCCATGCAGGAGACGTGGCAGGAACCACGGGTTCAACCCTTGGGTTGGAAAGGTCCCGTGGGGAAGAAAAAATGGCAGGCCACTCGTGCCTGGGAAATCCCATGGACAGAGGAGCCCGGCGGGCTACAGTCCATGGGGTTGCAAACAGTCAGACACAACTGAATGACTAAGCATGCACGCAGGCACAGCCCTTACGTATACCACACCAAACTCCTACTCATCCATCAAAACCCTGCCACACCATCACCTCCTCTAAGGAGCCTTCCCTGACCCCCATACTCAGGGCTGCCCCTGTGCCAGAAAACATGTTGGTCACATGGCTGTCACAGGGCTTTGCTGCAATCCAGAACTCGAGTTCCTCAAGGAAAAGGCCCAGGTCTGCCTCCCCATGTCCCAGAGCCAGGCACAGAGAGCAGGAGCCCTTTCCACCCAGGCCTTCCCAGGGCCCTGGTGCGAAGATGTGGGACTCGGGAGGCCTTCCTGCTGTGAGATCCGGGGCAGGTCAAGCCCTGGCTCCTTAGGGAGCTGATGACCAGGGAAACCTCAGGCCTGGCTCCCCGCGGGAACGTCAGACAGCCCACTGGTAAGGCTGGGCCCCGGGTCATTCCCATTTCAGCACTGCCCACCCCTTCTGAAGAGAACACCCCACGCTATTCCTAGAAGTATTGATGAGCAGCCCCTGCCGTTTCACAAGAGGACAGAGGTCAAGGGCGCCTCACCCAAAATAGCCTGTGCAAGCCACTGGGAGGAGCAGATCCCCTTCCTGGATGCGGCTTTCACAACAGCCTTCTCTCCAGAGGTGAAAATGGGCTGGTGGGGACGGGCCCACGGGTGCACACAGCCAGGGAGCCAAGGAGCTCATCCGGGACCCTCCCCCACCACACCTCTGCCCTTGCCGTCGGTCCCCACCGCCCACCCTCTCCTGGAGTCTCTCGTCCCATCCTTCTCCATGCGCATGGCTCCCAGCCTCCCCCTGGCCAGGCGGAGAGACCATCCACCCTCTGCACCCCCACCCCTGCCCGCCCCTCAGCCTCCAGGCCGAGACCCCCAGGCCGGAGCAGAGTCACCCCCACCCAGCTCCTCCTGGGCTCTGGGCCACCTGCCCCGTCATCTACGGGAAAAACTCCTCTCTCCTCCCAGCACCCGTGGCCCCCCCGCCAGGCACCGGCCACTTCATGGAGGCCTCAAACCTCACTGCTGGCCCGGGGCGGAGCACCCCCTTCCAGCTCCCTCACCCCACCCAGTTCCCCCGGGGGGCAACGGCCCCCTCTGAGGCCCCACGGTGCCCACTCTTACCTCCAATGGCTCCAGCAACAAAATCCATGGACAGCGCAGGTGGCGGGGAAGGCGCAGGGGTCAGGCTGCGTGAGAGGTCGGTCTGGTGCCACCACCAGGGCGGCTTCCGAAGCTGCCCGCTGGCTCCTCGCAGACCTTAAATACCTGCGGTGGGGGCAGGGACAGGAAGCAGAGCTTGCTGACCAGCGGCCCCAGAGGCAAAGGCCACACCAGGCCGCAGGCGGGTCAATGCCCACCTGGACTCCCTCCCACCTACCCCAAAGGACCCTTGTCCCAGTGCCCTCAGGATCCAGGTGTCGGGAAGTAAGTGAAAGGCCATGGGTGACATCAGATTCAGAAAGTATGATCACTACTCCCACCACCTGCAGGCCTGGGTTTCAGACCACCCCCTGTGGAGGCTCTGATGGCCCCCACCTCTAAAACTCAAGCTCAGCCCTTATCCATCCCTGGGCCTCCCTGACTCCCCTGGAGTTGCTCCTGCCCTGGTAACCATCAATGCTCCCTCACTTATTCATTCAATAAACACTCTCTGAGTTGAGGCTGCGCTCAGGCAGCCCAGTCCCATCCCCAGGGAGCTCCAGGTAGCAGGGAGGGAGTGGAGGATGACGGGCCACCAATGACAAAGCCTCAGGGAGGCTGGCCAGGGCCCTCCTGTGAGCAGCCTAGCCACAGGCTAAGGTCTCCTCCACGTCCTTCGTACCACCCTGGGCCCAAATCCCTTTGCTGCTTCCACATCCACCTCCATGTGCCCAGGAATACAGCCAGATCCAACTCTGAGTCCCCAGCACCCAGCACGGATCCAGCTCTGAGCAGGGCTCGCTGAGCAAGGGGACCAGGGACCAGGGCCCCCGACCTTGCCTCCAACCAAATCAGGGTACTCCTAAAGGGGAAGCCACTCCAGTAAGAGGCTGCTCACTGGGAACCACAGTAAAGGATGGTGACCTCTCCCTGGCTGTGCCCCCGTCTTTAGTTAACCTAGCCCTCCTCCTTCACCGTCTCAGGGCGTCCTTGTTACAGCCCCAGGAGGAGGCAGGGCTGATGGTCCCATTTTACAGATGAAGCCAGTGAGGCCCAGAAAAAGGACTCATCCAGGGCCATGCAGGCAGCAGGGCCGGATTTGATCACCAGATACTTACCCAACCAGCTCCTCTCTGATGCCGCAGGCCAGGCCCTGAGACCCATGGGCCCTGCCCTCATGACTCACCCCCCCATGTGACACCGGAACACAGCCCTTCATGGACACTGAAGTTCAGGGAGGCTGTGCACTTGCCCAGGGTCATACATGGTGTGTATTCTGCCAACCTGGAAGCTGGCAGGACCGGGAGAGTTGTTGACACGGCAGCCCCCAGGCAGCCCCCTCCAGGCAGCCCTGGGGCAGGGGTCATGTGTGGACCGTAGGCTGACCCTGAGCAGGTCACACTGACATGGGGGAGCCCCGCATCCCGCCCAGGAGTTTGTGGGGTGGGTGGGGGACACAGGCTGGCAGTGGCCGCTGCCACGACAGAGGACAAAGGGCAAGAGGCAGCCCGTCCAAGGCCGGTCCTGAGGCCAACCTTGACCTTTGGAGAGATGCAGGCCAGCATCCGGTTAGGAGCCAGGCTGCCGCCCTCAGATCCCAGCCCCGAGACCTCGGGAGAGCCCTCGACTCCTCCGTACCTCCATCTCTGCCTCCACGAGAGGAGGACAGCACGCGCGTTGCGTCAGGGACCACTCGGGGCACGCTCCGGGTGTGTCCCTGGGGGAGTGGCTGGCAAACCGTGCAGGCTGTTAGTAGGAGCGCAGGTTCCGGAAGGAGGGAGCGGACAGGCCTGTTCTGAGCAGGCCACGTCCAGCTGGGACACTACACTGCAGAGGCCAGTCCTTCAGATGGTGAGGGAACTTGAGGCATGCGGTCTAACTGAAGAAACAGGGAGCGGTCAAATCCCATGTTTCCTGCAGAATGTTGGCCCGGGCACCCGAGCCAGAGCCCAGGGACCGCCCTGGGCACCTTTCCCCTGCACCCTGCATCCTCTGAGGCACCCAGTCCTGAGGGCAACCCCTTGACATTCACGTTCAGATCCACCCCCTCTACCCACCTGCACAGCCCCCAGCTTGGCCTCCCAACAGCCCACCCTGCCCATGCCCCCCACCCATGCTCCCACCATTCCCCCAACCATCCCTCCAACCATCCCCACAACCACCCCCCAACCATACCCCAACCACCCCCCAACCACCCCCCAACCATACCCCACAAACATGCCCCCCAAACATGCCCCTCACCATCCCCCCATCCCCCAACCACCCCCAACCACCCCCCAACCGTACCCCCCAACCACCCTCCCAACCACCCCCCTAACCACCTCCCAACCATACCCCCCACCATCCCCCCAATCACCCTCGCAACCAACCCCTAACCACCCCCCAACCACACCCCAACCATCCACCCAACCATACCCCCCAACCACACCCCCAACCACCCCCCAACCATACCCCACAAACATGCCCCTCACCATCCCCCCATCCCCCAACCACCCCCATCCACCCTCCCAACCACCCCCAACCACCCCCCAACCATCCCCCCCAATCACCCCCCCAACCACACCCCCAACCACCCTCCCAACCACCCCCCTAACCACCTCCCAACCATACCCCCACCATCCCCCAACCACCCCCTCAACCACCCCCTAACCACCCAACTATACCCCCAACCACCCCCCACCATCCCCCCAATCACCCTCCCAACCAACCCCTAACCACCCCCCAACCACACCCCAACCATCCACCCAACCATACCCCCCAATCATACCCCCAACCACCCTCACAACCACCCCCCTAACCACCCCCCAACCATACCCTCAACCATACCCCCAACCACACCCCAACAACCCCCAACCATACCCCCAACCACCCCCCAACCATATCCCCAACCATACCCCAACCACCCCCCAGCCATACCCCCAACCATACCCCCAACCACCCTCTCAACCACCCCACTAACCACCCCCCAACCATACCCTCAACCACCCCCTAACCACCCCCCAAACATACCCCCAACCACACCCCAACCACCCCCCAGCCATACCCCCCAACCATACCCCCAACCACCCCCCAACCACGCCCCCACCATCCCCCCAAACCACACTCCCCAACCATACCCCTAACCACACCCCCATCCATACCCCCAAACACCTCCCAACCATGCCCCCAACCATCCCAACCACCCCCCAACTATCCCCCCAATCATCCCAAGAATCCCCCCAACCACCCCAACCCCCCCAGCCATCCCCCAACTACCCCCCGCCCGTACCTCCCCCCACGCCACACACACTTTGTGCCTACTGCATGCCACATCCTAGGCACCAGGCCACTTCCATAAACACAGCAGTAAACACAGGCAAAAGTCCCTTCCTTGTGGATCTTATGATTCGGGGGAGGAGACAGACAACCAACACAAAAAATAATCTAAATAATGAGCCTGCCAGAGAGCAGCCTGTGCCAGTCAGAGTCAGAGCCGGCGGGGCTGGGATGGGGCTGTGAGGGCAGCCCTGGAGGCGGCGTTTCAGACGAGCGTGCTTTCTCGGTCACTGTCGCCAAGTTTCACGCGCCCTTTGCCTCCTGAACAAACGTGTCCAAGCTACCTTCGCCTCCTCACTGTAAAGGCTGCCCCGTGCAGGTCTGAACATGCGCCTAGCTCCAAGCTGCTGACAGGCAGGGCTGTGCTGCATCTGTCTCTGAGCCCACAGTGCCCGGCCCGTGGTGGGCACCCTGGGGGGAAGTGGATGAATAAATGCGTGAAAAAAATGAGTCAGTGAGTGGATGGGTGGATGGACAGACAGATGGTCAGAAGGGCTGACGGACAGAACGACAGACAGAGGATGGGAACGTGGATGGATGGGTGGGTGGGTAGATGCTGGATGATGGCTGGACAGACAGATGGATGAGCCCAGGGCAGAGTCATCTGCTGGCACCTGACCCAGGACACAGCAAGGAAGCCCCCTGGTGGCAGGTGGGCAGGGGTTTGGGCTCAGGAGGGGTTGTGGCTCAACCCCCGCATGGTTTGGGGAAGACACTGGGCAGCCGGCTCAGCCTGGACTTGGCTCCTGGCTCCACCCCTCCCAGCTGTGTGCCCTTGGGCCAGTGGTGCGAGCTTTCTGAGTCTTGCGTGCATGGCAGGAGTCAGAGCCCAGGGCACCTGCTGGGGCCACCCCGAAGGGTCACTGTTCCAAGCAGCAAGGTCGGCTTTTCGCTTTCGGCTTCCTCCTCCAACAGCAAGGCCTCACCCCGCGCGGCCCCAGGAGGCCCAAGGAAGGAGTTCTGAGCCATCCTGTAGGGGGAAACAGACAGGGCACAGATACCAGGGGCCCCCGGGACAAGGGGAAGCGGGGCGCAGGCCTCACCGGACATGGTGGCGGGGGTTGGGGGGGAGCTGCAGGCCGAGGTGGTGCGGAGGAACCTGATATCCTAAAAGACGTGCTTATGCTTTATAACAAGAGGGATAACTTCAAGTTACTAAGAAGACAGCCAGACCAAAGAGACGCAGCCGGCATTGAGGCTAAGGCCCTGCCTCCTGGCAGGACGCAGGCAGACACCTCTTTTTTCACTATTTTGTGACTTGCTGCCTTTCCTTCTCAACCCGTCTGGGATGCCGTGCACCTGGGGACTCACTCCCCCTGTGCGTCCACAGTGCCCGTGGGGTGGACCAGGAGGCTGAGCCAGGCTGCCTGGGCATGGCCCTCACCCTGAGGGTCTCTCTGTGAGGTCCCCTGGGGACTTAGTATCCTTGTCTGTAAAATGGCAGCTCTGTTGCCATCCCCCCGTAAGGCTCTGGGAGGTCTAAAGGGTCAGCAGGCCCTGGGGTCCTGGAGCCACACCTGTAGCTCTGAGTATCATCGTTACGGGATTTCACGGGAGGCCCAGGGGTTAAGACTCCCTACGCAGGGTGGGCACAGGTTCTATCCCTGCTTAGGAAACGACCATCCCACATGCCGCATGGCGCAACCGAAATGAATAAATATCACTGTTACGACGTAACTTGCAGGCGATGTCAAGAACAGGCAAGTGGGACGCGCCTGTAAAATACAGAAAGTGCTCTAGGAATTATGCTTCGAGGTCTTTGTGTTTCAGTGGGTACGTTCTCAGAGCGGAGTTCTCTGGGTCAAACACCCCTGAATGATTCACATCTGTTTACTTCTTTTTGGCTGGCCTGGGTCTTTGCTGTTGAGCCCAGGCTTTCTCTAGTTGCGGCCTAGTAGGGGCGGCTCTCTCTGTGGGTGGCTTCTCTTGTTGCAGGGCACCGGCTCCAGGCACACAGGCTCCGTAGGTGTGGCTCACGGGCTTACTGCCCTGTGGCATGCGGGATCTTCCTGGACCAGGAACCTAACTCGGGTCCCCTGCATTGGCAGGCAGATTCTTAGCCACTAGACCACCAGGGAAATCCACCTGAACTATTTTTACCTATCATGCACTTTACCATTTTGGCAGGATTTGGAAGGGAAGGGGTGGGGGCAGTGGGACTTCCAGGCAATGAGTCCAGAGTGGGACACTGGGCCAGCTCCAGAGCGGGGCATTTCCAGAAAATGAGGCTCCTTGGCAAGACTTGGATGAGTTCAGGAGACTCCGGAGTCTTCCTGGCTCACTCTGTGACACTCTAAGCCTCCGTCTCTTCATCTGTAAAATGGGACAGGAGACCAATTTATACACTCAGGGGCTTGGCGCCTGCCACGCTCTACCTGCATCCCACAACCCCCCACTGGGTGCTGCAGACCACACAGCCACAGGCGGGAGCTGAGGCTGCACCCACCTTCAGGTGGGGGAGCATCTCTGGGGTGTGACTGGTTTGCAAGGTGGATGACCGCCCACCTCAGACCTCCCAGACACCCTGGCCTCCCTCTGACATCCTGAGGGGTTAGGGCCCTGGCTCCCAGGGTCTCAGGGTCACAAAGCATACAACAGGGCGTCCCCAGCCTGTGCCTCCACTGGGGCAACGGGGCCAACAGGAAGGGCTGCCCTCAGCTCCCCCGCCCCCATGCCCCCCAGGAGCAGTGTCTTCATCTCTGAGCTCAGCACAGAGCTCCAGGCCCCTGGAGCCATCCCCGTGTTACAGACGAGGATACTGCAGGCCAGAGAGCAGCAGTGACAATTAGGGGAAGACCTGGAATTTGAGCCCAGCGCTGCCACAGGGGCCACTGATTAACATGACCCCGAGACTCAGTTTTCCTATCTGCAAACAGGGACGACAGCCACCTGAAGCAGGGCTAACGCAGGTAAGGACTGTGGGGGCTCCCCGGCACTGGTCGTCTGACGGAGCAGAAGCGACCCTTGGAGTGCCAGCCAGCAGCCTCAGGCCTGGGCCAGCGGTCAGGTGCCTCCAGCCCTGCCCTGTCCCCATGCACTCCCTGGCCTGTCTCTTCCGTTCCCAGATGCCCAAGCCGTAACCTAAGCCCTTCCAGTTACTTCGTGCAGCCCCTCCTGTTTTCCAGGCCCCTGTGACCCCTTCAGCGATGCACAGGAGGCATCCTGGGGGCCCACTGGCTGGGAGGTTCTCCCCAGGACAAGGTAACCTCTGACACCACGAGACCCAAGGCCCCGGAGGGTGGAACTGAGGAATGAGGCTCTGGTCAAGGCAGGGCCCAAGGCCTATCCGACCTGCTGATCTGGGAAGGGGAGCTATTGACCGCTGTCAGTAATTCATTCCCTCATTCCAGCGCACACCTTCCTGTGCAAACCCCACACGGGGATCCAACGAAGATTCCGAGGCTTGCTCAGCCTCCCTGCAGCCCTGGCCTGCCTGGGGAGTACACTCTTTCTCTGGTACTGCCTGAGAAATTATCCCCATGCGGAGAAGCATCTGACACCAAACTCATCGTCTCACAAGTTCTGCGGGTCGGCACTCGGGACCAGCGTAGGCGTGTGGCTCTGGCTCAGGGTCTCTCATGCTGTGGCCATCTGAAGCCACCTGGGGGTGCTGGAGGAAGCCCCCTCCCGAGTGACGCACTCACAGGGCTGTCGGCCGGAGGCCTCAGTTCCTGGCCTCGTGAACCTCCCCACGGGACTACCCGCACATCTGCACAAGAGGCCCAACGTCCCCCACAGTCAGGGGTCCCAGAGAGAGCAAGGGGAAGGCCATCGGGCCTTCATGCAGCCATGGTGCTCCTGAAGGGGGAGACCCCAATCACAGGCAGAACTGGAGCGCCCGCCGGGGGGGTGGGGGGGCATTCCCAGCATGGCCAAGACCCGCAGGCGCGCGGCACCGGGTAAGGCTGAGTAGATTGTCGGGACTGGGGGAGGCGCCTGGAACACCCCGGCTAGAGCATGTGGACCTGGCTCATTGGCGCGGGCACGGCACGTCCAGCGGAAGCAGTGGCCCGGTGGGGCAGAGGCTGGGGAAGGATGGGAGGCTGGGACAAAGTGTCACGGAGCCAACTGGGAAGCAAAGACAGGCACTTCTTTTTTATCTTTTATTTTTTTTGCCACACCGTGCAGCATGAGGAATCTGTTTCCTGACCAGGGAGGGAACCCGGCACACTTTAACAGGAAGTGCCTGAGGGCAGGTTCACCAAGGACCAGCCCCTACACACACACCCACTGAAAGGGTTCATCTGGGAGGTGAGCCTGCCCCCGCCACCGACCCCCGCTGGGGGCAAGGCACAGGAACCAAGGGTCAGGCACCCAAGGGGCCCGAAGATGGGGCTGTGGTGGGGGCTCCAGGGGGCAGAGCCCAAAGCAACAGGACGGGAGATCGTGGCGGGGGCAGAGGGGTCCATGCCCCCTGCTGGGCCGCGGATGACTGCCCGAGGCTGGGCCGTCAGGACTGAGGAAGCCACAGGAGGAAGGAGGAACACAGGGCTAGCTAAGGCTCTGGAAGGGGAAGCTCGGGCTTGGATTCCAAGAACCACAGCAGGCTCCTGGGTTCCAGGAGGCCCTTCTCTCAGCCCTTTCTCTGTCCCCTCCAGCGCTCCCCAGGGCACCCGCCTGCCATCCCAACACACATTCCCTGCCCGGGGCAGCACCCCACCCACTCTCGCCCTGCTGCCAAATGCACCCACACAGCCTCACCCTGCCGCCCCAACCCTGGCCCGGGGCAGGGGCACACTGCCCTGGGTGCCAGCTCACGCTGCCCGACAGCCCCAGAGCATCTGCTGGTCCAGGCATCCCCCCACCATGACAGCGGGTACCCCCAGAGGGCACTGCCCCAGGGGCCTGACTCCATGAGGCCCGTGAGCAGCAAGCACACCCCGTGTCCGCGCTTGGCCAAGCCAACCCCAGCTGGGGTCCACCCCTGTGGCCTTCTGGGTCTGGGGCAGCCCGGGCAGATCCCTTTAACTCTATTTTTACACAGAAGCACTTGCGCATCTATTTTTGTCACGCCCCTTCTTGAGTTTCTGGCCATCTCTCCCTCTGGCTGGAGCCTCCCTCGCTCCGGCCTTTCGGCCCACCCCCTCCACGGCCAAGTGCATGCCGAGCGAGGCCACACCCACCCTGGGGACTCGGCCCCAGGGACCATGGTGACTGCGTCCAGCTGAATGAAGGTGCCAGAAACCCGCACGGCGTGGTGGCCCCTTTGGAGCTGACGAAACTCAACTGAGAGACATGAACTCTGCAAAATCCACCCAACAGGAAAACGCTGAGCATCTCAGACTCGGGAGGGGCCACCAGGACAGGGACTGGCTATCCCCAGGGGTCTCAGGCCCTCCCCGCTTTGAGGCACAGAGCCGACTCACTCACCAGGGAGGCTGAGTCACTCCCAGAGTGGACCATACCTGAGGTCGGAGGGACATCGAGACGGAAGACGTTTATCTGCCGGGAGAAAGACCCGTAGGGTGGAGCCAGCTCATCAGCACCTAGTGCTGGGTCCAAGTGGACCCCCTGGCACAAAGCCCCACCCCACCGTGTTCCTTGCAGGGTCTTCCACACAGCCAGGAGGGCTGCAAGTGGAGACGAAAGCAAAACTGAGCCAGAGATCCCTGAACCTGTCCTGGGAGACGGTCTCCATCCCTGAAGAGGCCAGTTTCAAAGTAGGTTTTACCCCCACCTGCTCCCTGAGACTGAGGTGGGGCCTTGAAATCTGCACTTTTAGCTGTCTCCTGGGAGACTCCAATCCCAGAGGTCTGGGAGGACCCGTGGCCACAGGGCAGGACAGTCCAGAGCCCAGGTCCCCTCACCCAGGGCTGCCTGCTCACCCCCTGCTGTGTGCCAGGCCCTGTTTAGCGTTACTTAAAGATGATAAGGTCCCGGCCTGGTGGAGCAAACATTCGAGAGTAAGAGAGGTTTTAAACATTTAGAGGAACAGGCCAAGTCATTCTAGGAGCTGGGGGAGAACAGGGCATGGGTTGGGGTGGGGGGCTCCGCAGCCAAGCCCCTTTTGAGGAAAAGCTGAGAGTTGAGCAGGTACTTGAGCCCTGGAGAGGACTATACCAGGCTGGGAAGAGGAGCGACCCCCTCCTCAGGGACACAGCCAGGGCAAAGGCCCTGGGGCAGAATGAGCTTGCAGTTGTGAGGGTTTGGCCAGGTACCTCGGGCTCTGAGCCTGGGTTTTATTCCAAGTGGGGGGTGTGGGAGGCAGTTAACAGCCCCACCCTCCCCACCGGTCTGTGCCCAGGAGCTTTGGAACCTGTTCCAGTGGCTCCCATCCTAAAACTACACCTGCCCTGGCGCCCAGGCCCGCCCTGCCCACCCTCCAGCTGAGCCCAACTCCCCACAAGGTCTACACAGTGGGTGCCTCAGACCACCCCCTACCCCACTGGCCCTGAGACATCTCGAACTCCAGCCTTGCTCCCCACCCAACCCCGGGGGCCAAATAACCTCCCACCATTGAATTCAGTAGATTCCAGGGTGAGAGACTGCTGTTACTAATTTTCCCACACCCAATCTGTCTTGTGTCAGGAATTACAAACACCCTGCAAAACAAAATCTCTGCCACATGCTCTCAGTGACCTGGCCTGACCCCTGGTGCCCTGTGGCATATTTCCCCTTCTTGCTGTCCCCCTACTGCTCTGGCCTTGGGCCCCTCCCACTTCTTAAAGGCAGGGGTCTGAGCACCCCCTGCAAGGTGGCCTCCCCTGGGAGGGTAGGAGGGTCCTGGGGCCCTGTGGAACGTGAGAAGTTTAAAAAAGCAGACTACTGTAATCTTCTCAGGAAATGAAGCAGAACAGATATGGACCCCAGCGGCTGATGTAATGACGCAGGCCCATTGCCTACAAACTCATTTCCTTGGCTAAGGCATCTTCACTTCTTTTGGGTCTCCCTGCCAGCTGCGTGGGAGGCCCTGGAGACCAGGGAGGTGGGTCTGCCCTGTGCCCCCTCCAGGTGCAGAGCACCACCCAAGTGAATGAATGATTCTCAGGCAGCAGGAATAACTTTTTTTAAATGCATGATTGTTTTTTTTAAGTTACTTGGTGGTGTCAGGTCCTAGTTGCAACTCTCGGGATCCTTGAGGCACACGGGCTCTCTAATTGCAGCGTGCCAACTTGCTTGGCCGTGGCATGTGGGATCTTAGTTCCCCCATCAGGGATCGAACCTGTGTCCCCTGGGTCACAAGGTGGATTTCTAACCAGTGGAACCACCAAGAAGTCCTTGCATGATTCTTTAGGGAGGGACGGCTTTCAGGGTAGTCTCGTGGTTTAGTAAGCCAGCAGTACACACATCCCAGTGACCCCAGCCCCTAGCAGTGCCTGCCTTCGCCCCTTCCTCACTGCCTCCCAAATGCTGTTTCCAGCAGACTCTGGGATGCACAGGCACCTGCCCTGGGGTGCTCCCGGTTGAAGGTCAACCCCCAGCACCCACCGTGGGCACACCTGCCCCAGAGCCCACCCCTCTACTGCTCACCACTTGCTGGACCTCTGTCCCCAAACCCAACAAGCCTCAGCCTGAACACTGGCTCCCCCAGTCCAGCCCCTCTCCAAGTCCTCCCTGCAGGGTGCACAGCTCACCGCCTGCCTGACCTGCAGGATCCAGGATCCATCCCACCGCTACCTCTGCGGATCCCCCACCTGGATGCCTGCAGTGTCTGCTCAAATGCAGCTTTCCCCAAGGAGCTTTCTAAATACTGAGTGCTTATTGCGTACCAGGCTGTTGGGCTGGCCCAAGGACAGGAGTCAGGGCTCACGCAAGCTGCCCTAAGCACAACATTAACTTAAAGGCACTTGCGTTCTCTTTGTCTCCTTATTAATCTGTCCATAAGAATTTTCTGACTTACTGCCCTGTTAAGGTTCTTGACTCTCCTCTCAAACCTCCAAAGACAGATACGGAGGCTGCAGGCATCTGTGCTTTCCCCCTTGAGGCCTCAGCAACCCAGGGACCCGTTCCTAGAGGTGAGTCACCCGGATGTAGGTTGTCCAGTTTAATCTCCATGACCTCGAGGCCTCTGGCCAACTCCCACCTGTGTTTTGGGTCTGGGCTTCTCCTAGGGCCCACACGCTTTCCTGGCTCATGAGTCTTGTCAGAGACTGGTGATATTCAAACCCAGGCCTCCAGACCCCTAGTTCAGGGCCCACCAGCCATCACAAGCACTGGACTAGGAGTCAGCAGACCTGGGTTTGGGTCTCAGATCAGTGGATGTTCTCTTTAGATTCTAAGAATAAAAGGACACCATGCAGGATCATTGGATTTAGAGTGGCCTCTGCTCACCACGATAGTTAATGCACCTGACAGGTATCCCCTAGTAGCAAGTATATATAATCTTTAAAACCTGTCCGTGAGGTATATATCCATGGTAACCTCCTTGTCGATTTCAGAAATAGTAACATGCAAATAAAAGAACTGTGAGATCTGCAACCCGGAAACACCGGACTGTGTGTCCTGATTGCAAGAGCATGAAGGAAGTTGGGCGAAGGCCTGAAGTTGTCATCTGACTCACGGTGAGGGAGAAAGCGCCCGGCCAAACCGAGTCCCAACCGGACAGTCCGGACTTCACGAGGAGCTGGAGAAGGGCAAGAGGGAGTCTCTGACCCGGACGCTCCCCAGGGAGGGGTCCCTGGACGCGGCCAATCCCAGGGATGGGGGAAAGCGGACGCAGAGCCGAGTTGGATTCTGCTCTTCCTTAATCCACCCCCACCTCCCGCCGCCCAGCTACCTGCGTAAAGCGAAGCCCAGCGCCCTCCCACTTGGCCTTCTCACATTCCCTCCCTTCCGCCAGGCGGACCAGGCCCCGAGGCCTTCCAGAGCCGCGGCTTCGTGACCGCCCCCTCTGGCCACACCGCGCCCGATCTGGCCTCTCGCCCCGCGGTTCCAGGACGAGTCCAGGAACCTCCCCTCCGCACAGCTTTCCACGGCTCCCGCAAGTTTGCGCCCCGAGGTCCTGACCACGCCCTTCGCGCCTTTGGCCAGGAGGCCGGGAGCCCCAGGCCCACCGGTCGGAGGGCGCACAGACAGGGGGCGTGGGGGTGAAGACTCCCCCGAAGGGGCGTTCCACCGCTCGAGGAGTGTTACAATTAGTGTTCCAGCCTGCAGGCCTAGGAGGGTCCCGGCGCTCCACCTCCGTTAACCGCGGCGCGTCCCCATTATGCAAGCAAGGACCCTGAGCTTGGGCGGTGGAGTTGGGATCTGAACCCAGGCCCCAAGGATCCCAGGCTTCCGGTCCAGAGCGAGGGCACGCCACCCGCCGCCCCGCTGATCCGCGTCACGCACGCCGGGAAGTTCCCAGGCCGCGCCGGCCCGGAGCTCCCCGCACGCACCGGTCCCACCGTCCCGCCGCGGCGGCACACGCCCGGCTTCCTCTCCGCCCGGGGCGGCGCGGGCGGGCGCACGAAGCGCATTCTTTGTCTGCAGCGCCTCCGCGCCTCCCCCCGCCGCCGGCCGGCTACGTGGCCCCGCCCCACCCCGCCCGCACCCTAGGTCCGCCCAGGTTCGCCCGGCCAATGAAGCGCCGCGGTGGCGCGCGGAGCCCGGGGCGTTGTCCGCTCCTCGCTCGCCCATTGGCTGAGCTCTGCGCCCCGCCCGAGCCCAGGCCGGCCGGCCCGAGGGGCGGGACGCGCGCCCCGAGGTGAGGGACCACGGGCGGCGCACGGATCGCAAAGGCCGGCGAGCCGGCCAACGAGGGACAAGCGCCCGGCAAGGAGTCGCGCGCTGAGCCGCCGCCGCCGCTGCCGCCAGACCCCAGCCTGCGCGGGGCTCCGTGCCAGAAGGCAGCGGACAGGCCAAGTCCCAGCCCAGCAAAGCAGGGAGGGCCCCCGACGGCGACCAGCCCGGCGAGGGGCCAGCGAAGGGGGACCCGGAGGAAGGCGGCTTCACCGGAGACCCGGCAATGGCGCTCGACTTTCTGGCTGGATGCGCTGGGGGTAAGGAATTGGGCGGGTCCTGCCCGGGCGCGCGCGGGGGCCGGGGACGCCCGGTGCCCGGGGACGAGGCGTCCGGCCTGGGAGGCCGGCTCACCTGCGACCTCTCGGCCCTGTGGCTTGCCCTGTGGCTGAGATTTCCTCCTCTGTAAGATGGGTTAGCTGTGCTCCTGTTTCACGGGATTCTTGTGGGCGTGAATTGACATCAGGCCCGGAGGGCCCCTAGGGCGCTGTCCACCAAGGCAACTGTCTTTTAAGTCTTTCGCAGCACGTTCGGACGAGCAATCTGGGGCTCGGGGATATTACCGTGGCTGCCAGGGGACCGCCAGAAGGATGCCCCACCACCCTCCTCGCCGAGGCCAGCGGACGGCGAGGCTCCGAGCCCATCTCCCTCACGCCGTTCCCCAGCCTGCGCCGACCCGGAGCAGGGTCCCCTCCCCGGGGCCAAGAAGTTTGAAACTGGCTCCACCCCGTCTCCCGCATCCTTGTGGGTGGGGTGGGGCCGGGAGCCACCGGACGACCCCCTAGTGAGATGGCCTAAAAGGCGTGGGCCTGACCCCAAGCGCCTAGTCACGCCTTGGCGCCCCGCCCCCTTCCTGCGCGGTTTTTCTGGGGAACAGACTGAGGCGGGGTGGGGGCGGGGAGCCGTGAAAGTGAAAGTCGCTCAGTCGTGTCCGACTCTTGGCAACCCCATGACCTATACAGTCCATGGGATTCTCCAGACCAGAACACTGGAGTGGGTAGCTTTTCCCTTCTCCAGGGGATCTTCCCAACCCAGGGATCGAACCCAGGTCTCCCACATTGCAGGCGGATTGTTTACCAGCAGCGCCACCAGGAAAGCCCCTGGGAGCGGGCAGAGTAGGCCCGAATCGTTGCAGGATCTAGGTCTTGGGCTCACGCGTGCATGTGCCCGATGTGGGGCACCTTCCCTGAGGCCGGGCTGCCCTGCAGCGCTGAAGCCCTGTGTCCCCCGCTGCGGACCTTGAGTCCGCGTTCTGTCTGGGCTGGCTGTGGCCTGCCTGTGGGCATCGGGCACTGGCACTTCCCTCTTTGGCCTTTAGTGTCTCTGTTTTTTCTTGGAGAGTTAATTTATTCAACAGGTATTCGCTGGGAGCCAGGTTTAGCTGTCAGGGACTCAGCAAGCTGACAGAAGTGCCAGAGGACTGGCTGAGTATCCCCAGGCCCTGCCCAGGCTGACACTGGGCGCTTGTCTCCTCCAGCAGGTCACCTACCCCTCGGTGACTCTAATAAAGCTCTCAGCTATCTGCCTGCCAGCGGCTCCCTGGAGGAAGAGGAGTGTGGAGAGCAGCCTTAGGCACATAAACCCCTGTGGTGCTAGCTTCCTGAGAGGAGGAGGCTGATGCAGAAAGGAGTGTGCTGGGAAGTGACCCAGACGGTTACCCAATCAGGCCTCCAGGCCCCAGAGCTTTCCTCACGTTTCTTCCAAGCCCACGTGCCAGAGGAGACAGGAGGGGCCGACCTCCGTGGACCAAGCTGTCAGTTTCGCCCTGTCCATTCCCCTCTCTGCTATTCCCTCCCCCCACCTCCAGGGACCTCCCCTTGTGTCCTGCCACCAGGCAGTGGGCTCCTCGGGGGTCGGGGGTGGGCAGACCCTTCTCTTCCCCACCCCCAGTGGGTGCTCAGTCCCAGGGCCAAGGCCCCTTCTCAGCTTCTTGAGGAGTGTGGGTTCTTACCCCAGAAAAGCAGGATCCCTTCTGTATTCACACAGGTGTACTGGGAGCCGCGGGGTTTGGGGCGGGAACACTCTTGGTAAAGTCAGACCCATCCCTCCAGACACACACGGTCAAGTCACCCTGGGCTGTTGCTCACCAGGGCCCCTGCCCATCCTCACCACGCCCACCTGGGAGAGATCCTAGCCGGGTCCTGGGTTGGGGAGCAGAGGGTACTCCACGGCCGCCAGACCTGTGGTTCTACCTGGGTCCAGGTGGACGCCTGGGGCTAGAGGTGTCTGTGCTTCCCCCGTGGTGTGCACGGAGATGGGCGAGGGTAGAAGGGACCCTCTCTCCTGGTGTTACTTGACCCAGGAGAAACCTAGGCCCTGAAAAGTGCAAGGGGGCCGCCAGGCTTGTCCCTTCCCCCAGCCTCAAGGCGCTAGGGACAGTGACCTGACTGTGTCCCAGGCTAAGCTTTCAGGGCAGAGGGGCCGTCCAGGAACCACGTCCGGGTGGCACCCTGAGCGTGGGCCCCAGAGGTTGCCTGGTTTCCTTGGGGTTGAGCTCCTCACCGGCTGGAAGCTCGGGGCAGGTGCAGGCTGTTTCTGTCCCTGGGAGTGGCTCTTAATTCAGCGTCCCGGGAGGAAGGAGGATAGAGCCCTTCTGATTGGCTGCGTGTGAACCACGTGTCCAACCTCGCCCTCTGGGAGGCACGGTGGGGTCTTGATTGACAGCAGCCCTGAGGCCTTGCAGGGGACTGGGTTAGAAGGGTCCCAGTACCCACTTCCACTCCCCCAAGAACTAGAATTTCAAATTCAGAAAATTTAAAACGTGAAATGAAAACGGGGGTGGGTCTCAAACGATCAAAACAAAGTGTGTCTTGAAGACCAGAAACACAAAGGTGGGAGAGCTGAGGGAAAAAAAAGACAGGCTTGTGGTATCTTTTCACCCACCTGCGAAAGTCAGGGGTTCCAGAAGGAGGAAGAGGTCTGGAGGCGATGAGTATGATGAATAAATAATAGTGGAAATTTTCTCTGATCAGGAGTCTGCTGAGTGAAAGGGCTGAGGGCGTACCAGGTAGAGTTCTTTAAAGAAAAAAAGACACACACTTGGTATCTCCTGGTGATATTCCCCAAATCTACAGATTAAAATCTCAGCAGCTCTCTGATAGAATAAATTATTGACAAAGGTGAACAGACAGGCTGCCTGGGGATTTCTCATCTGGGGTGCTGGAAACCACAAGATTCATGGCCGTGTCCAGAGGTAATGACCTGGGCTCTGTCCTCGCAAGAGCTCAGGACTGTCTTCCCTGATGGCATTAAAGAAACAGGTTTTGCAGATGAGCGGGAGTTCAGATGTGTTACATCTGAGGGTCATAATCAAGAGAGGCTCCAGCGATGAGTGTAGAGACCCCAAGATGGAATAGCCCTGTTAGGTTTTGGAGGTGAAGGTCAGTGGAAGATGGACAGGGTGGGAATGTGCTTGGGGGTAAGGTGGGGCAGTAGGGGGCAGAGAAGGCCTCCTACTCTCACCTTGTGGTGGGGCGCTGATAGTTCTTAACCCTGTTTCTACATGTGGGTTCCCTGATAGCTCAGTCGGTAAAGAATCTGCCTGCAATACAGGAGACCCTGGTTCAATTCCTGGTTTGGGAAGATCCCCTGGAGACGGGAAAGGCTACCCACTCTAGTATTCTAGCCTGGAAAATTCCATGAACTGTATAGTCCATGCCGTCACAGAGAGTTGGACACGATTGAGCAACTTTCGCTTTCACATGTAGGTTATGAGTGTTCCAAAGGAGAGGTCACTCTTAAACTTACAAGTGAACAAGCAGAAAGGAGATAAATAGTAGTTTGCCTAAACCCACAAAAATGTGCAGAGCAAAGGGGTCGTACCCATAAAATAGGACAGAACGGTGTCAGGTCTCTTGTCTTCTCAAAACCTCAAGCTGCTTCAGACCAGAGTAGAAACCAAAACCCAGCTCTAGTTTGTTTACGGAACGTCTAAAAGTGGTAAGACGGAGTCGAAAATTAGGAACGTCACCAAACTATACCGGATACTCGTGGCCAAAAGTAAAGCAGGATTGGCAAAGCTAGTATCAAATAAGGTGGACTTTAAGGTCTGAGGGCTTCCCTTGTGGCTCAGTTGGTAAAGACTCCGCCACAATGTGGGAGACCTGGGTTTGATCCCTGGGTTGGGAAGATCCCCTGGAGAAGGGAAAGACTACCCACTCTAGTATTCTGGCCTGGACAATTCCATGGACTGTATAGTCCACGAGGTCATAAAGAGTCGGACACGATTGAGTGACTTTCACTTTTAAGGTCTGAAGCATTAAACAAGGTGAAGACGACATTATATAAGGATTGAAAATACAATATGTGAAGGGGCATAATAGCTCCTATGTACTTGTGGACATCCACTAACGGGATAGCCAGCTCTGATGGGGAGCAGGAGATGAGCGGTTAAGAAGGAAGGCTCCAGGCCCAGAAAGTTTGGGTCCAGATCTCGGCTCCACCACTTACTGTGTGGGGTGGACATATATCACTTTTCTGTGCCTCAGTTTCCTCATCTGTAAAATGGGCTAATGGTCCTTTATATACATAAGAGGGAGAGTTGGTACACATACAAAGCTAAGAATAGTAACCAGCAGGTAGAAACATGACTGTGACTCAATGAATATTAGCCTGTTGAATTGCTATATTATACATTGAAATATAGCAATAAACACAGTAATGAATCACCAATGCAATGGACATTAACTCAGGCAAACTTCGGGAGATGGTGAGGGACAGGGAAGCCTGGCATGCTGCAGTCCATGGGGTCACAAAGAGTCAGACACGACTGGGCGACTGAACAACAACTTAGCAACAGAAGCAGCGCTGGCAGACGTACACATGTGCAGTTCCAGGGAGGACAGCGTGGGAGTCAGTGGGGCAGTTCCCTGACCTCTCAGCCTCACTGTCCTTCCGTGAAGTGGTCTAACAAGACTGTGATTCACGGGGATGTTTGTAGCCCACACAGCACACAGGACTCTGACAGGTGCTCGTAAGCCATTCGGGGTGGCGGAGGGGGGAGCTTGTCCGTTTTTGGGAGGGCGAATCTTTACAGGTCCTAGACTGATACATAAGCAAGCAAACAGAGTCATGGGCTGCCATCCTGGGCACAACGTGGCTCCCGTGCAGGGCAGGGGAGCGGTCAGCCAGCAGCTGCGATGCCTCATGTCCGGGTCAGCACTGTGGGACCGGGGGCAGCCCTGGGGAAGTTTAACTCTCAGTCCTGTACAAGTGCGGAGAGTAAGGCTCAGACGCTGTCTTTTGTGAGCTCAGCCAGCTGGTAAATGGCAGAGGGAAGATCCAAAGCTGGGTAAGGGGCTGACCCCAAGTCCAGAACCCCTGGAGCGCCCGACCACGCCAGGCATTTGGAGTGAAGGGAAAATTGAGAAATGGCATCGACAGCCTCCCAGGGGGCACCTTCTCTCTTTTTTTTAACTTTTTATTTTATGTTGGAGTATAGCTGATTAACAGTGTTGTGAGAGTATCACATGGACAGTGAAGGGACTCAGCCATACATATCCAGGTACCCATTCTCCCCCAAACCCCACTCCCATCCACGCTGCCCTATAACATTGAGCAAAGGTCCCTGTGCTCCACGGGCAGTCCTTGTTGGTTATCCATTTAAATACAGCAGTGTGTGTACACATCCACCCCAAACTCCCTAACCATCCCTTCTGCTCACCCTTTCCTCCAGCAACCCTAAGTGCATTCTCTAAGTCTGTGAGTCTGTTTTGTAAGGAAGTTTATTTGTATCATTTCCTTTGAGATTCCACACATAGGGGAAGTCATACAGTATTTTTCCTTCTCTGTCTTACTTCACTCAGTATGACCCTCTCTAGGTCCACCATGTTGCTGCTGCACCAAGGGGCACCTTCTGTTCCCGGCAATGGGCAGCCGGGTGGAGAGAGTCACCAGCTTTGAGTCTGACAGATCCTGTCTTGGCCTTGGGATGGCCACCCTCTCTTCACCCCACCCCAAGGATCAAGGGGCTCCCGGGATGTGGCAGGCACATCCTTGCTGGACCCATGCCCCACCTGGCGGTCTCTGGGGCGTCTGGGTCACAGGCTGTCCTTTCTCCCCCCAGGTGTGGCAGGCGTGCTGGTGGGACACCCGTTTGACACGGTCAAGGTGAGTCTCATCGCCATTTTATCCTCAGGCCGTGGTGGAGGTGCAGACATTGGAGGGAAGCTTGCAGGGTTGGGGTGGCGGCATACCCCTTTCTGGTGACCATCTCAGGAGCCCTTCAAGGTCCTCCCACAGGTCAGAAGGTAGAATCAGGCTTCTCCCTGATGCCCAGGTGAGCAGCGGCCTGTCCAGCCGGCCGGCCCGGCCTTTCCTCCGGGTCTGTTCCTCCGTCTCCCAGCTGGGACTGAACTTGGAGGTCCATCCTGACGCTTGATGGAGGGACCGCCCAGAACAGGGGCATCCACCCTGTCCTCACCCAGAACGCTTCCAGACTGCTTCCTGCAGGCAAGGATTGAGAGAGAATTACAGAGAAATCACACATCAGCCTTTCCCGTGACTGTGATCCCCCCAGAGTGGTGGGCCTCATGGCTGACATGTTGCCCAGGCATTTCCTGGGAGGCTGCAGAGTGCAGCTCCAGGGAGGCGCCCCGCTCCCCGCTCCGCGAGCCCATTCCTCCTCACAGTGTCGGTCCCGGGTTCCCTGATGTCTCAGTGGAAACCAAGAGAGTCCGCATTCCCAGTTAGAAACTCCCAAATAAGATCTGCCCTCTGTTGTTGGGGGTTTTATCCTTAAACTAGCCAAGTCGTGCCCCTTCCTTGCGGGCTTCCCTAGAGCCCGGTGAACTGCAAGCAGTGGGCCCTAGGCCAGACCCTGTAGCCCGCTAAACCCTGAACTTGGCTCCTCTTCCTTCAGGGGCGAAGGTGGAGCAAAGACAAGGATGTCACCTGTAGGCAGGTTTGAGAGACCGCCGTCTCCTCCTTTTTCAGGAACCCAGGTGTCCCTGGGCCGAGAACAGGTCCTGTGAAGTAGGGCTGCGTTTCCTCCAGCACAGGGGTGAGGGCCCTACCCTGAGCACTGTGCCCTGACCTTAGAAAGTTCTGTCCCGGGCACTCCTTGGTTGCCCAGTGGTTAGGACTCTGCGCTTTCACTGCTGTGGGCCGGGGCCCCATCCCTGACTGGGGAACTGAGATCCCCCAAGCCACTCCAAAAGCAAACAAAAAGAGGTCTCTCTCTGGGCCGTGCGCAGCTAGCTCCAGGCTCCCTGGCAGCCCACCTGCCGGTCACTTTACCCCCTGACCTGCACAGTCAGGGACTGGCGAGATTTCCCGAGGCCTTTGGGCCTGGCACTCAGCAGTATGGTTTGTGCTGGATTGAATTGTTAGTTCCGAAGGGCATGGGATTCCTTCTATCCCAGAAGGCAAGGCCAGGCTTTCTTGCCACGCAGTGGCCCCTGAGTCCCTCCAGGGCTGGGGGAGCCTGTCCCCACGGTGCCGTGGTCCTGTGCTGTGCGTGCCTCTCAAAGCTGCATCTAGCCCAGAAGTGTCTCTGATTGACTTCCTCTGCCCAGCTCTGCAGAGGCCTCTCTGAGCCTGGACTCGGCCAGGGCTTCTTGGAGCGCCGCCCCTCCTGTCCCGCCCCAGGTCAGTCCCTCCAGGCTGGGGACCACTTTGTTCTGGTGCCTCCAGCTCCCTCTGAGCTCCTGAGCCATGGCCAGCGCCCCAGGAGTAGCCTGAGCTCAGGAACCTCTCCACCGCCGGATTCCTGCCCTGCCCCACCTTACCTGGACCCTGGAGGTGGTCTTTGAGGAAATCCATTTGTAACTGTTTTTGTTTTTGCCACTGCGGCCCACCAGCCTCACCTCTGCGCAAACCTATCTTTAAAAAGCCCAGCCTTTTATTCCGAAGGGGGAAAAAAAACCACCCCTAGCAAGTCCCCACTGTCACTCAAGCTCCCTTGTGACCCTTCTTGTCCACAGCCCCCCATGCACTCAGACACTGTGACCTTGTTCTGATTGGAGGTAGAGATGCTCAGCTCATTTTCTTTTTCCTGGCTGTTCTGCATTATAAAAGTTAAGCATTCTTGGGACTTCCCCGGTGGTACAGAGGCTAAGCGTCTAACGCAAGGGGCCTGGGTTTGATCCCTGGTCAGGGAACTAGATCCCACATGCCACAACTAAGACCTGGCACAGCCAAATAAATAAATATTGAAAAATAATAATAAGCATTCTCAGTCAAAGAAAACTGGAAAACGCTGTGTTTTTTTTTTAATGTGTTTTAGTTAAAACACATACATACACACTTTTTTTGGTTGGCTTTCTATTACGAAAGTAATGTAGAGTATGAAAGAATGTTCACCATAACAGACACACATAAACAAACAAAACAAAAACAAAACCAGTCCTTTATGTAACCTTCCCCCCGACCCTTGTTAATGATTTCTACCAGAAAACAGACATGCGCACAGGCCCATGTATATTCCTGGTTTTTAGCAAAAGTGGGATTTACCTGCCAGTCTTGCAAGTGGTCCTGCCGCTGAAGCACACGCCTGGGAGGAGAAACGAGGCGCCCCCCACGGGAACCCCCTTCCTCTCCTAACACCTCCGGCCTCCCCTCTTCCAGGCGGCCAGCACCCTAACTCTCATCCACGGTCCAGTTTTCCCTCCTTATAAACCTCATGAACTTGGACCTGGGCTTCCGAACGCGTGAGGGGATGCCCACATTGCAGCTCCATCCACACCATCTCGTGACTGCGACCTTGGCAGTGTGTCCCCCCAGGTCCTTGGAACTGAAATTTGAGTCCAAAGCGTGGCACACCTCCGTGGCGCCCAGAACCGCAGCCACTGCCCTCGGACACAGCGCCTCCACACGCGTTTCTCTGGGCAGGTCGTCTTCTGGCCCGTGGACGACACTGGACGTGGCGGTCCCTAGGGGCGCGGCGTCTGAGCCCTCTCTCACCAGGGAGCAGCCGCCCCGGGCGGGGGCGGGGGCAGGGCGGCCGGGGGCTGGCCTCGGGGGTCCCGGGCCTGGATGTGATGTTGAAATTTTGTGTTGCTTTAACTGCCTTTACTTTCTGAGCTAGGGGCTGTCTCCGTCCATAGCAAAATGTAACTTTGTTGTAGATGAGCGTAAGCCTCATCCCGGAGAGCCTAGTAAGTACAGACCAGGTGAACCCAACACTTCTCTTCTCTGTCCAAACCAGGCCCCTGGCCTGGCCCCGCCCCACCATCCCACCCACCAGACTGCCCCCCGAGACTGGCCCGGGCAGGGAGGGTATGAAATGAACCTGGGTCCAAGCACAGGTCCCGGGGTGGGGGCCTGGGGGCTGGTTGAGAAAAAGTAGCCCCGTCTCGATCAGGGGTTCTTTATGTGGGATCTCCCAGCTCTGGTGGGGGGAAGCTAGGAGCTTCCTGGGGTTGGTGTGTAAATGACCAACTTTTCCAGGGGTGGGTCCGTCAATCCTCCAATGAGATCCTGCTACCCCCAAGTGTTAAAAACCTCAACTCTAGATTCTGTAAGACTCGGGCCACATTTTACCCCAGAATCCCAGATGGCGGGTGCCCATCCCAGCCCCCAGGGGTCAGACACAAAGGGGAGATCCCCTGCAGCCTCTTGTGGGACCCGAGTTGGCCCGAGCCTAGGCGTGAAAACAAGTCCAGCCTGATAAGATGTCACTGGGGTGTCTGAAAGTCTGACCCACAGAGGGCAGGGCCCAGCTCCATTTCACATCATCTCTGCTGACACGGCCTCCTTGATGCCGGTGTCAGGGGCCACAGGAGGAAAAGTCAGTCCTCCAGAGACCCCCGGATGTCGAAGGGGAAGTGGGAAACCTCCCATCACAGAAGCAAGCCGAGGCAGAGCTCATGGTGTTATGATGCCCTCGGTGTTCTTGAGTGGCTCTGCTTTTCTCCTCCGAGCTGGCAGCCAGGGTGGGGAGGGGTGCTGGGGTGGGCAGCAGCCTCTCAGAGTGGTGGCCGCCAGCGTTGAGGTCCCCGTGTCGACGTGAGGTTTCTTTTTTGCTTACATTTTTTTTTTCTGTAAGTGCATTAGCCAGCACCCTCAACCCCACCCTGGCCCTGACCAACACAGCCACTCATGTCCCTGGAGAGGACAGCCTTGACCGAGTTGCAGAATCTCTCTGAGCCTCAGCCTTCCCATCTTTGAAACAGGAGTGACCCCAACCCCACTTTGGCCAGTGATCACAACAGAGCCCCTCTCCACTGCCCTGCACAGAGGGGCGCTCACACCCCATCATGTCTGAGTCAGAGCTGAGCCCAGGGCTGAACCTAGCTCACCCACCTCCCCCAGACACAGGAAGATGCTCCCGCTCTGACCCTGGGGTATGATTATCAAGGACTGAGATAAGCTCTTTGTGGACAAAGAGTGCTTTCACAGTGAGGTTCTGGGCTGCTGGAGTCCGAGGGCCCCCGAGCTGCTGACGTGGTCCCAAGGAGGCGGCCAGCGGCTCTCCAGTCACTGCTTTGCTAACTCATGACCACTGCCCTCCCCAGGGGCCACCGGCAGAAACCAAGGGGAAGGCCCACAAGGCCCAAGGCTCCTCACTGATAGCACCCAGTGGGCATTCCCAGCCCCGACGCGGAGAGTGTGGTGAGGTGTTAAGCCTGGACACCCCGTGGGCATCAGCCAGGACTTGCTTCCGGGACAGTGGGAGGTCTCAGGAGATGCCTTAGGCCCCACTGTCAGTACCTCGTGCGGAGATAGTGAACAGGGGTCTTAAGGACCCCCACCCCTCTGCAGCTGGCTGTCTCCGTGACTATTTGTCCACGGACAGCCCTCCCTAAAAACAGCACAGACACCCAGCCTCCCTCCCTGGGATTCCAAAAGCCACAGAAAGCCCCCTGGCTCCCTGCCTCATGGGTCCAGCCTCAGCCCCCCTGGCGAGAGTCTCCCCGGGGGTTCTGCGTGCCGGCAGCAGAGAGCTGGGCACTCTGACTCCACGCGGCCATCTTACTTACACTGGGCCCTCCTTCCAGGTGCGGCTTCAGGTCCAGAGTGTGGATAAGCCCCAGTACCGAGGGACCTTGCACTGCTTCCAGGCCATCATCAAGCAGGAGAGCGTGAGTGCCTGGGGCCCGTGGAGGTGGGGTGGGGAGCCGGCCTCAGCATTGCCTCTTCCTTGCTGTGGGCCTGGACCACAGGGGGCTTCCCTGACAGCTCAGTTGGTAAAGAATCCGCCTGCAATGCTGGAAACCCCAGTTCGACCCCTGGGTCAGGAAGATCCGCTGGAGAAGGGAAAGGCTACCCACTCCAGGATTCTTGGGCTTCCCTGGTGACTCAGCTGGTAAAGAATCCACCTGCAATGCGGGAGACCTGGGTTTGACCCCTGGGTTGGGAAGATCCCCTGGAAAAGGGAACAGCTACCCACTCCAGTATTCCAGCCTGGAGAATTCCATGGACTGCAGTCCATGGGGTGGAAAAGAGTGGGACACGCCTGAGCCACTTTCACTTTCTTTCACTGGACCACAGGAGGTGGAGCAGGGCACACCGGCTCTGCGATGCTGTGCTCCCTGGAGCACAGAGCCGGGAGAAGCAGCGGTGGGCAACTCCGGGGCACATCCAGACTTTGGGAACAGGAGGGCGGGAGTGCCCGGGCCTCTCAGATTGAGAACCTGGGTTCTGATCAAATTCTGCTTGGTTCTCATGAGCAGCTGAGGTGGGCCCGGGCAGCCACCACCTGCATGGAGGGTCCCCCAGGGAGGTGGGCTTGGGCAGCTCTATAGACTCCAAGCGGGAGCGCACCTGACGCCTCTCTGTGCGCCCCGCAGGTGCTGGGCCTGTACCGAGGCCTGGGGTCGCCGCTCCTGGGGCTGACCTTCATCAACGCGCTGGTGTTCGGCATGCAGGGCAACACCCTGCGGGCGCTGGGCCGGGACTCGCCGCTGAACCAGTTCCTGGCGGGCGCGGCGGCCGGGGCCATCCAGTGCGTCATCTGCTGCCCCATGGAGCTGGCCAAGACGCGGCTACAGCTGCAGGAGGCGGGCCCGGCACGCACCTACCGCGGGCCCCTGGACTGCCTGGCGCAGATCTACCGGCAGGAGGGCCTGCGCGGCGTCAACCGGGGCATGGCGTCCACGCTGCTGCGCGAGACCCCCAGCTTCGGCGTCTACTTCCTCACCTACGACGTACTGACACGCGCACTGGGCTGTGAGCCGGGCGACCGCCTGCTGGTGCCCAAGCTGCTGCTGGCGGGTGGCACGTCAGGCATCGCGTCCTGGCTCTCCACCTACCCCGTGGATGTGATCAAGTCGCGGCTGCAGGCCGACGGGCTGCAGGGCGCGCCGCGCTACCGGGGCATCGTCGACTGCGTGCAGCAGAGCTACCGCGACGAGGGCTGGCGCGTGTTCACGCGGGGGCTGGCCTCCACGCTGCTGCGCGCCTTCCCCGTCAACGCGGCCACCTTCGCCACCGTCACCGTGGTGCTCAGCTACGCACGCGGCGAGGAGGCCCGGCTCGAGGGCGATGCTGGGTCCGCCACCCTGGCCCAGCCCTCCAGCCTGTGATGCCCCCCGCCCCACCTCCCCCGGGGCGGTTTTTCCAAAACGCAGCCCAGGCTCTTCCAGAACTGTAAATGGGTCCCCTGCCGACCGCCCTGCCCCAGACACCCAAGACCCCATGGACTGTGGGCTCAGTCAGACCTGGGTTGAATTTCACTCCTCAGCTGGGTGGGCCTTGGCTACAGTATTTGACCTCCTTGGTTTTTCTCCACTGCAAAATGGGGACCCTGTTCCCTGTGTTGTACTGTCGGGAAGCTCAGAGATGCTACCTGTGGGGCACCCAGCCTGGCACTGTTACTGGCTTCTGGACTCTTCCAGAAGCCCAGCCAACACTCCAACCCTTCCCTGGGATCCTGTCCACACCTGGGGGGGCGGGGCGAAGCGGGGGGCGGTCTCTGAAGACCCACCAATGGGCTTGCCAGGGACTCTTAACTCCGAACTCCTCCACCTGGCAGAGCTCCAGGGATACTTCTAGGCCACTGTCCGGTCTGCGTTAGGGACGGAGGGGCAACTCGGGGGCCTTCTGGGGTCCCAGAACCGAACCCTCTGCCAGCACACCCCAGCTTCTCCGAGCTGCAAGACTGGTAATACCGCTACTCCTGCCACTCCCACTGGAGGATAACCTGGGGACTACTAAAAAGCCATGGAACCTTCTGGAAGTTCCACATTAGCTTAGGAGCTGGGGTGGGGGAGCAGGCACAGGTCAGTGGAAGGGGAGATCTCCACAGTTAAACAGAGCCATGGCAAGGGGGAGTCTTTCCACTCTCTGGGCCTCAGGCTGCCCATCTGTGACGTCATGACGCAGCTGAGGTCTGCGGCTGAGGCCCACTGCCAACAGTCAGGGTTCCCCGAGGTTTGCAGAGGGGTCGGTAGGGAGAACCTGTGGGATCCCTGAGCCCTGGGAAATGGTGTCTTTCCCAGGCAGTCAGTCTCAATGCTGTGTTCCTGTGAGTCCAGGCAGGGCCTGTAAGTGGGCACAAGTCTGACCAGTTTGGGCCCCTCCAGGCCAAAGGACATCTGCACCCACATGACCGGGGCTGTCACTAGAAACCAGCCAATGGTGTGAGCTCTGGCAGCCTGGGTACAGCTGGCACATCTCGGCCGTGAGACCAGACAGGGAAGCGAATACTTTTGCACAAGCTGGAGGTGACTGTGGCCTCCACAGTGACTGGAGGTGACTGGCCCTACTCCCGGGAGGTGGGCTGTGCTCAAGGAAGCCAGGATGACCCTCCCCTCAATCCCTCCACCCCTACCCCACCCCCACGTGGCATCATGGTTGTACAGAAACCTCTGAGGGAATAAAGTGCTCTTTGTTTTTTTAAGAGAGTGAGGTTTCATTTGTGTATCACAGAAGAAGGGGGTTCACCCCCACCCCCTCACTGGAGTCAGAGAGGCCAGTTTGGTGGTTGGCCTGACCTGGGCCAGCGACAGGGCACCTCCAGACCCTCAGTTTCCTCATCTACAAAATGGGGCTAACGGAGGCGTGAGGGGTGGACTGAGTGAAGGCGTGAGGGGCTGGGTGCAGCCTCAGCCAGGCAGTGAGTGCGTCTCCGTGTCTGTTGTGACCCAGGGAGGGGAGGCAGGGCAGGAGCTGTGTGCCTTGAGCTCTCTGGAAGGACTGAGGTGGGAGGGCTCCAGGTACCCTAGCTGAGGGGCCAGAATCCGGAGGAGAGAAGGGTGGAGCAGAGCTCAGCGGGGAGGATGGACTTGTCCTTCTAAGCTTGGACCTAGACTAACCTAAGGATCCCTGAGGGCTTCCTGAAGGAGGCCTCGCTTGCCAGAGGGGTGTCTTCCTGTCCACCCACGCCCACCTCTGCTCAGCCTCCCAGATTCAATCTGGGCCACCCTGGGTCTCCACAGCTCTGAGCCTGGAGACTCCTTCCAACCGCTGAGCCAAAAACCTCTGCCCCCCAGCAGAGGAGAGAAGCGATCTGGAGAGAGAGGCCCAGCTTACCCCCAGGAGCGCTCCAGGGCTCCTTTGCCCTTACACCCCGCCAATCCCCCATACCAGCCTGTGACATCAGGCTCGTCTGCAGTCCCAGGACAGGAGGGCAGGGAGGAGCTGGCTGATGACCCCAGGCCGGGTGTCCTCAGACAGGTTAACCCAGGAGGGCCCCCACGCCCCAGTCCTCAGCAGCGGCTCCTTCCCCAGTGAGGTCCTGCTGCCTCTCATTTTTCTTTCCTCTGAAAGAGACCAGGCAGAGGCTAAAGGCAGGGTCCTCGCTCCCACCCTTGCTGCTGCTGCTACTGCTAAGTCGCTTCAGTCGTGTCCAACTCTGTGCGACCCTGTCGACGGCAGCCCACCAGCCTCCCCCATCTTTGGGATTCTCCAAGCAAGAACACTGGAGTGGGTTGCCATTTCCTTCTCCAATGGATGAAAGTGAGAAGTGAAAGTGAAGTCACTCAGCCGTGTCCGACTCTTAGTGACCTCATGGACTGCAGCCTACCAGACTCCATGGGTTTTTCCAGTACTGGAGTGGGGTGCCACTGCCTTTTCCACCCTTGCTGCCGATGATTAAACAGCAAGTCAGGCGAGAGGAGGGTTTAGGAGAGGTGTTGGGTTTACACCGGTCTTTTGACATTTTGTTTTCTCCCTGATCTGAATTTTATTTATTTCCTTACTAACGTGGTAAAAAGTAAAAAATGCAAGTGGAACCCAGGCTCTGCAGTGAGGAGGAAGACCTGGCTCCTGCCTCTCCCTGGCTGTTCGTCTCTCCCAGGGCATTTCAGGCAAGTCCCAGCACGCGGGAACATCCTCTCTCCTGGGGCAAAGCCTGGCCCAGGTCCTGACGGTTCCGTTCTTCACTGTCTTCAGCCAGCAGTTATCTTGGAGACTGGAGATTGTAGCAGTTTCAGTTTCCATGGCTGCCGTAACAATGGCCCACAGACCACGTGGCTAAAACAACAGGCATTTATTCTCTTAGCTTCTGGAGGCCAGAAGTGTGAAATTCAGGCGTCAGCAGTGTTGGTTGTTTCTGGAGGGCCTGAGCGGGAATCTCTCCTGGCCTCTTCCAGCACCTGGTGGCCGGCAGTCCTTGGCTTGTAGGTACGTTGCTGCAGTCTCCGCCTCCATCCTCAAGTCGCTTTTTCCCCTGTGGGTCTGTTGTCTTTTTTGTTGCTTTTTTGCCTGCACCACCTGGCTTGCAGAATCTTAGTTCCCTGACAGGGATTGAACCTGGGCACCCCAGCAGTGAAAGCCTGAAATCTTAACCAGTGGACTTCCAGAGAATTTCCCTGTCCTCTTTTCAGGAGGACATCAAGCGTTGGCTTAAGGACCCACCTACTCCAGGATGACCTAACTAATAACACCTGCAAAGACCATTGTCAAATAAGGTCACATTCACAGGCACCGGGGGTGAGGAGCTCACTGTGTCTTTCCTGGGGACTCAATTCAACCCACAACAGACATCTTTCCTTATCAGTGTGTTCCAGCTGGCCACGTTTTTGTTAACAGCTGCATGGCGTTTCATCCGGTGACCATTCCTTACTTTATTCTTCAGCTACAACAAAGGTCTGTCTAGTCAAAGCTATGGTTTTTCCAGTAGTCATGTGTGGATGTGAGAGTTGGACTATAAAGAAGGCTGAGCCCCGAAGAGTTGAAGCTTTTGAACTGTGGTGTTGGAGAAGACTCTTGAGAGTCCTTTGGACTGCAAGGAGATCAGTCCTGGGTGTTCACTGGAAGGACTGATGTTGAAGCTGAAACTCCCAATACTGTGGCTACCTGATGTGAAGAGCTGACTCATTTGAAAAGACTCTGATGCTGGGAAAGATTGAGGGCAGGAGGAGAGGGGGACGACAGAGGATGAGATGGTTGGGTGGCATCCTCGACTCAATGGACATGAGTTTGAGCAAGCTCAGAGAGTTGGTGATGGACAGGGAGGCCTGGCGTGCTGCAGTCCATGGGGTCCCAAAGAGTCGGACACCACTGAGCAACTGAACAACATGGGCAAAAGCCCCTTGTCCCACACAGAGCTAGCTGGGGCCCTCACGGCCCTTATGGGTGGGTTCTTGTGACTGCAGGGACAATAGGTCAGCCCTTGGCACACACACCCCCTTTAATGCTCCTAACAGCTCTTGGAAGTTGGCACTGGTGCCCTCATTTTGCAACAGAGGACACCATGTGGGGGGCCTGTCTAGAGTCAGGACACCAGGGGGTGCGGGGCCAGAGCCCCAAGGCCCTACAGGTCCACAGCCCCTACTGCGTCCCTGCCCCTGTCCGGGCCAGCCTCCACCCACCGGCGGGAGCTTCACAGGAGCCAGGAGCAGCCCGGGCTGTGCCCTGGCCTCTGATGGCCGACTCCTCGGTTCCGTGGCTGGAGTGGAGTTCAAGCCACAGAGGCGCCCGGGACAGGGCCAGCTTCACTCTGTGTCAGCCTTGGCCTCAAGTTCTGCCCTGCAGGGGCGCCCAGGCCTGGACCTCCTAACACCCACCTGTGTCCCCGGTCATAGTGTCCGTGATCAGGGCATAGCCCTGAAGGCCGTTGGGAATGGAGCCTAGGCAGACCCTCGCTCAGACCCTGGAACCTACCCTCTCCCCACCCCCACCCCCCACACATATACACACCAGGTTGGGTTTTTCTAGATGATGCAGGAGATAATGAAGCTCAGACATGGGGCTGAGAGGCTGGTGGTGATGGGTGATCTGCTGGGAGCCTGCAGGCTGAGGAAGTGACCATCACAGAGCAGGACCCCCAGGGGACAGCCCGGAGGGGGCAGGTGTCCGTGAAGACAAAGCCACTGGGGGGCAGCCACGGGCAGGGGTGGGGTCATCAGGAGGGAGCAGGCAAGGCACAGGCAGGCCAGATGGCGACAGACAGAGCATCCCGGGGCAGACGCCGAAACACTCGAGGCGGGTGACTGCCGCAGAGCGGGCTCGGGAAGGGATGAGCAGCCCACCCCCTGGCCTGGGGCTTTCTCCGCCCCCCTCACTGAAGCCTCCTCCTCTCCCACCCTCACAGTACCAGGTCCTGACCTCATCCAGGGTGATCTGGCTTCCTGGGGCCGCTGCTCCCCCTGCTGCACTCCATGGGCAGGTGTCCCCCATCCCTGATCTGGGGGCAGCCCCAGGCCTTGGCCCCTCCTGCATGCCTATGCTCCCCTCCAACCCAGGCAGCCCTACATGGGGTGTCCTCCTGGGGGACAGTCCAGCAGCCCCAGCCCCGCCTTTGGCCCCCCATTGGCAAGGGTCTCTTCTTCCTAAATTCTGTCTCTTCCTCCTAAATTCCCCGAGGTTGACTTCCGGCCCTCCTCCTGGCGGAGAGGTCCCCCATCTTCCGCTGAGGACAAGGAGGCTCCCAGGGCCAAGGTCATGTGCCCTTGGTTAGGCAGAATGCCCAGGCCTGTGCAACCAGGCTGCCCTCCCCTTGCGCCAGGCAGGGGTCCTCCTGCAGGCCGGGGGATCGGCCGCCGGCGGGACCGCTGGAGAAAGGGTGAGCACCCACACCCCTCACCCTGGACTTCGTGGGGTCCGCAGGCCGGCCCCGGAGGGCCAGCGCCTGCCCTGAGGCGGAGGGGCCCTAACTTGCTCCACCGTGATTGAGCCCCGGAAACCACCCTGCATCTCCACGGGGCGGTTGGTTTTCGAGGGTCCCAGCATCTCGACGCCGCGCATCTGCACGCACTCAGCCCAACCCTGCCCGCTGGAGTGACGAGGGCAGTGCCCCCCACCCCCTACCGCCCGCGGCTGGGATGCTCCCAGGCGGAGACGTAGAACTGAGCGAAGCCTGCGTGGGATGTGGGCCCAGAGCCGAGCTCTGCCAGAGCAGAGCCAGGAGGTGCGGTTAGTCAGTGAGCTGAACTGCAGCAGACAGGCTCTGGCCACCAGCTCCTGGGATGCTCGCTACACCGCAGGGCGGGAGGTGATGGAAGTGGCGATGTTGGACCAGATGGCAGGCCATTCCTCGGGGGCCTGCTCTGAGGCTGCGTTCCCTCCCGGCCCCTTCCTCTTTTCACAGTACGTCCCAGCTCTCTCTCCTGCCCTTTCCTCTACCAGATGTAATCCAAGTCCCGTTAGTGCCCTGCAGTCAGCACCTGACCCACCACGGTGTTCAGTGGCTGAGTGAGTAAACCTACCAATTTGACAGGGAAGCTTTGGAAACGAGAAACTCCAAGAGGGAGGGGAGGAGAGGGTGGAAAAGTAGGTCGAGGCTGGGGCTTAGGATTTTATCGGATTGGGTAGGAACAGGGAGTCCCAGTAGCTTCTGGTGAGGTGGCAACCCCCACCCTGGAGACTGGCATAGTTGCCCACAGCAGGCCAGAGGGGAGCGGCAGGGGCCAGACCTAGGAGCTGAAACCGCTGGCAGTGAGCCAGACCCAAGACCAGGATCTGCTCTAGAGCCAGAGAGGCTGATGAGCTGGAAGCCAGGAGGCCGTGGCGTCCCACCGCAGACAGGGACCAGGGATTCTTTTGAGAGGTGGGTGAAGATGAACTGTGGCAAGTAGAGTGCAGTGGAAGTCAGGTAGCCTGAGTCACTGACATTGCCAGTGACCCTCATCCATAGCACGAGTGATCTACGGAATTCCTCCAAGGGCAGTCTGGAGGAATTAACTGAAAAGGTGTTCACAGTGCCGGGTGTGGTCCTGAGCCCAGCCCTCAGTGTTATTACAGCCGGGTGGAGGTATGGGCCCAAGCAAAGGAGGGACGCACAGGAAGCAGCTCCAAAGCCCCAGCACCCCCAGGTCTTTCCTACCTCAAACCTGAAGATGCACACACTTTCACATGGCTGCTCCTCCAAACAGCTGGACTCAGACCTTCCCTCGGCAGTTCTGCGCCTCATGCGGGCCTGGACTCTCCCCCTCCAAAGAGGAGGCAAAGTCATGTGAATTAAGGGGTAACAATAAACCCTGATCTGCAGTCCAGCAGTCAACAGGACCCTAGCTGGACGAGGGTAGGGCTGAGTATTTTGTTCCCCTGCCCCCAAAGCCTATCAAGCTCTCTCTGTTTACCAAGCCTTAGAGTCTATCCCAGTTAGGAATAAGGTGGGGTTTTTTTTGTTTTTTGTTTTTTTTTGGCAGGGAGCTTCCAGAACTAACAGTGAAGGTCATGCAAATTTCATTTGGATGTGCTTTCTAAAAAGTGGGTGAGGGGGCTTCCCTGGTGGTCCAATGGTTAAGACGGGACCTTACAGCCACTTGTACTGTGTAATGAAACTCAGCAACAGACGGCTTAGAGATCCAGGAACAAACAAGAACCACAGGCATTGAAAAGCTTAACAACATTATGCGTTTATTATATTTTATAGAGCCATGTTACACATGCTTGGTGCTTCAAACTGAGTTATCATTAAATGTTTTTCTGGATGCAAAGCCATCTGATGCTTGATGCGGATGCCTTAAATACTATAATATTTCTGCATCTATGATCTATGAGCTAAGGAAAAACCAAGGACAATTCCAGAAATGGCAAACAACATTTAAGAAAAGGATGTACATGAGACGCAATGCCAAGTCCTTGAGCCAGGGCCCACAGAAGTTACCGGAAACTGAATAAAAACAGACTTGTTTTATGAAGATAGCTTGACCCATCACCATCTGTAGATAACAGAGCCTCATATCAGTTATGGATGTTATAGAAAAAAGCTGTTTGGTACTGATGCCCTTTCCACCTCCATACTGTATGCAGACAGTGAGCAAGCCCCCAGACAGATCAGCAGTCAGAATATAGCACAGCAGCCGGCCCCTTCCTGTGACATCCCAGTGCTCCTTCGGTCTTTAATGAATGAAAAGCAATCAATCTGATCAAACTTGACATTTTGCGGGAAATCAATCATCTTGCTTTAGATGGATGTGACGCCACCACTCACCTCCCTGCAGACTCCCCGAATGCGGGCTAAAGACACGAGGGCCAGGGCGACAAGTCTGGAGAGTTTGGCTTGCTGCCTGACCTAACGCCCAGGTTCTACTTCAACATTCCCTTCTGGTTGGAGAGGGGCGGATCAAGTGTGTGCATGGTACGCTGCCCGCCCCTCCCTTCAGGTCTCCATCAAACATCCTCTCGCACTCCGGGGGGTACTAGGCCTTCCGCGGAACACGCCCACTCGTGAAGGGCCCGCCCCTCCTGCCTGCTGCCTAAGCTCTTAAGGGCCCCGCACTGACTCGGCCTTCAGGCAACCCAGGAACCTAAGCACAGTCCACATGGTCCAAGCAGTTAACAAATCAAGGTGCATCAAGGTCGGGAAGCTAGGGTGCAGACCTAGCCAGCCATGCAGTCGAATGCTTCTATGCAGGCGCGAAGGTTTCCCTGGGCACGTTCTGGAAAGCGGAAGAGCAGACCGTGGAGCGCGTGACCTCGGCCGCGAGGAAGCACAGCTCCGGGGTTGAGCCTCCTCCGTGACCTCCTGGGGTCAAAGGAGCGCACCCCCGTGGTCCTGAGCTCCGACAGGTGCTGCAACGGGGCACCGAGGCCAAGGGGAGCCGGACAAAGGGCTCTGCGGTCCGACAGGCACCAGGGAAGCTAGGCGAAGGCCGCCCAGAGACGGGCTCGCGCAGTGGACAAGAGGCCTTGCAGGCACCGAGGGGGCCCCGGGGAGCCCTCTCGGCCCTCACCACCGCTCTGACTTCTGGGATCCTTGTTTCTGCGGTGGTCAGATGTCAAGAAGATGGAACTGAGGACCAATAATGTGGCCTTGCTAAGCATGCTGACCCCGAGATAAGAGGAAACAAGGTACAGGGAGCGATCCTCGTTCTCTGCCTGTAGCTGTCCTGGGGTGGATCACCAGGTTTCCAACTCAAAACCGGAGAGGGCCAGATCTTCCTGCGTCGCTGACACACATCCTGGGGCAAAGGTACAGTAGCTAAGTCTGGCTAAGGGCGAGCGGGCCGGAGTAAACCTATCGACAGCGCTTCAACGGCCTCGGTCTCTCGAGGCCTCTTGCTGAAGGACGGACTCTCCTCTGTTAAGGAGAAACCAACTAGAACTCGGCAACATCCACTCCGCAATATCCGCAGACCTCCAGCGGAGCATCCCAATGGTTTTCTTTTTACTCAAGTTTAACAAAATAATCGACATTTAAAAGAATGTACATGATAACCAAATTTAAAAAAAAAATCTCAATTTCCCTCAAATCCACAGGCCTTGAATCTAGGTACAGCACACAAACACCTATGAGACCAACAGTGAGCTCAAGGTCACCTTGGAAAATAGAGGTCACTCTGGGGCGACAGTTCTTCATACAAATACTATGCTTCCCCCTAAACCCCCACCACCAAAAAAGGGGGGAAAATAATATAAGAAATCCAAAAATAGAAAACAACATCTTGTTAAATGTAAACTTACCCTCTGAAGTTTTTATATTACATATGCTAGAAACATGCATTTATTTCAGCTCAGATGTAAGAAAATATGTATCAGAATTACTTATAAATCAGATTAATCAAGACAATCGACTGTTAGAACACCATTTCAAATTCCAGTAAATTACATCTTTAGCAAAACTATAAATTCTAACCACAAGCAGAATGGGTGTTGAGTTATACCCAATGAGAACTACCTCTATAAGCTGTCACTCACTCGTGTCCTACACTACAGTTTTAAATTGAGAGTGCTATGTCAAGGAGGAACTCGGGCGTTAAACTTTCTTTAAACGCCCAGTGAAATTCCTTTCAGAAATTAACTCTGCATCTTGAGAGAAAAACACGTGAAAACAGGGAAGAGTTAGCGGGAGCAATGGCTATTCCACTCAGAGACAGAAAGGGACAGAAGAGATGACGGAAGGCATCCCCAAGGGGTCAAGGCACAGAGGAAGAACCTCCCTCCAACTCAGGGTCACGGCACGGCTCTTGGGGCCGCTGGGAGATTTCCCCACGGCCTAAGTCTTGTCTCGCCGCGGGCCCTTGGGCAGGAGTCCTGAGGATGACGCCAAGACCAGGCTCCAGTGTGGCACAGCGCTGGGTGAGGGCGTGACCCCTAACACAGCCCCTCGGGGGGCTGCTGACCCGATGGTGGGGAGGGACGCACGGGCACTGAGTCGCGGGCAGCGGTGGAGGCCTCTGCCCCAGGCCTAGGCAAAGCAGCACAGGTTCGCGCTGGGGCGCTCAGCTTTGCAGGGACATCCACCGCAGGCTTACCTCTCTCCTGACCGCCAGATACAGCAAAGCCTGGCTTATCCAGAGAACAGCTGGGTCTTCTGATTAACTCAGTTCCATCAAACTACTCAATGGATAACAGATTCTGAACAAAAAAAACAAAAAAAAAAAGTGTCTCAAGTTAAATTTTTCATTTACGGTTCAGAAGGCACTTCAAAATTCCGGAGGGCCACAGGGTCCCTGTCATTAGATCGCCAATCCTCCTGGACAGGACCGATGGAGAAGCTGAGAGAGACAGGGCTGTGTTCTGGACCTGATGGTGTCCTGGACGTCTTGTACCTGAATCACCGGTATTAGCTAGTCTGTCAATTACTCTGCAGAGTCAAGCATACAGCACAAAGACATACAGGATGTTTGCATTTTGAATAAATGGGATTGCTGTATCATGGCAGTTTATAAAATAGTCTCACGAGTCTGATATTTGACTCTAAGTAAATTCCAAAATTATAATTGTACATTTAAGAGGTCACAACATGAGAGGTCAAGTACTCACTGAGTACAGTTTTCTTAATAACCAAATCACCTTGCCAATCTGCACTCACTATCCATTCAGAAGCACGGAAGGAAGGAAGCAGCTGGCGTTCAACTGCTACAATGTGCTGACGCTGGCAGAGCCCACTAGATGGAGGGACCAAGGCTCTCCAACCAAACAGCCAAAAGCCTTAGCGTTTCCTGTGAGACCAGGGAGGACCTGCAGGAGCTGCCCTGAAGGCGGCCTGAGCAGTGGCAATGCCTGGTCTCCCCTCTGCTTGCGCCCCCTGCCAGGTGACACCTTACCTTGAGACCACACACACAGGCCGGGCACAAGTGCTTCAGTCACGTGTTTGCTGGGGGGCTAAGACCAAAATCCTGTTACCAGCGGGCCCGGCGCAGGGTCCTCTGAGGTAGTTCCTTAACTCGGGGTGCCTGCTACCTACTCTTTCAAAATTCAGTACATGTGGGAAGTATTAAAGTATCCATGCATCGCTTTAATCACAAGTCACTGTAATTGAGTGCAAAATAAAGGAAACTTTAGTTGCTTTATTTAGCTTCCAATTTCTGGGAGGCTCAAGAACTGTAATTATTCTGGACAACAAAAGGAAATAAGACTGTGCTTACAGATCTTTTTCTGCCATATTCTTTCTGTAGGACTGCTGTTTATTGTTGCCCTTTCTGTTACATGGGATGTACACATCAGGTGTTAAAAGGTACAATACATTCTACGACTGAGCACCACTTTCTGTAACTGAACAGGCAAAGAAATTACACTGAACATCAGCATCTGGCAGTATTTTTCGGAAAAGAAAAAGTGACTAAAATGGGTTTAAATTGATTAACACTATTAAATCACATCTAATATTTGATACTACATGATTCAATACAGCTATACGATACAATTATACAAAATGTGTTAACATCAAAGAATACAACCAAAATTAAGATAGCAAACAAAACCTATATAACTTTTTTTTTTGTACAGGAAAAATACTTTTGAAGTATGCATGTAACTGCCCATTCTTTTAAAGAAAATCTACTGCAAGCAAAGTTATCAACCTCCAGAAAAATCACACATAGCATTACTAAGCATATCCCCAAAAAGTGTACAATATGCACACTTGGAAAATACAAAATTAAAAAAATTGTAAGCAACAGGTGAGCTTCATATTTATAAGAATGTGAAAAGAAGTCCCATTTTTAGCTGTTGTATAAAGAATTGTCTTTTGATGTGAAGTTCATGAATCGTCCTCCTGCTGGGACCACACTTTACAAAAACACTGTGTTTTTGAAACGAGATTACAGAGCAAGATAGAGCATCTTAGCAATGTCATCTTATTAAAGTTTTTTTTTTTTAATTTTTACTACTTTATCAAAACATGTCCCTTGGGTATGTAGGATTCATTTTTAAAATTCTTTTCTAGAAACAATATACAAAGGAGAGGCGTGTTTATTCCCAATCACACTCCTGGAAGATGCTTCCCGAGGCTGAGGAGGGTCTTCTCTCTTCTTCTCACTGGTTGTTTTTGGCCTTAGCATGTGTTAAGATGTGAGATTTCAGGTTAGTTGACTGAGCAAACTTCTTATTACAACCATCGAAGGGGCACACATAGGGCCTGTCTCCGGTATGGATTCGCACATGTGTGCGCAAATTGAAGTCCAGTGAAAAGCGTTTCCCGCAGCCTTCAAACGTGCACTGTCAAGGAAAAACCAGAGATTACCCGCTTAGCCTCATGGGGCCAGGAAGGGGGCAGCTCAAGGATGTGGGGAGGAGCCTGCTTCTTCTACCTCACTCCCTGCTGCCCTGCGCCAGGGCGGGTGGGGAGCTTTCTAGACACATTCTAGAAATAGGGGCAGGGAGCTCTAAGGCTGCCCGGACAGCTCCTAGAAGACCCGTGGAGAGCCCTCATGAATTGTTTAAATACAAAACATAAGAGAAACATTCAACAAAATAGCAAAAAATCTTTCTAAATCTTACATGAGGGTCCTAACACTTCTGTAAATATTTCAAATCATAAGAGACAAATGGTTAGGAAGGTTTCTGATATCAAGTACTAAAACAAAAAGAACCATGCTAGATTAACGGCATTGCTAATCCATTCACTTGTTCATGGGCTTCTAAAAACAAGGCAGAGAACAACTTTGGAAGTTACTCTCCTGATTAAAATTTCAGAAGCTCCCTGTCAATATTCTACAAAAAATATATTAATCACATCAAGCAAACTGCTTGAATCCCAACACACAGAAAGTGCTGTTTCAGGCTCGCTCTCAAGCAATCCTGTGTTTCTCCAGACATGAAGTCCAACCCAGAAGCACCTGCCATATCCTGTCTCTGGTGCCAGAGATACGAGTGGGTGCAGCTGAGAGCCAGGGCAGCCCCCAACTGAGTCCCCAACTGAGTCCCGGGGACCCCACCGAGAGACCCTGCAGTGGCCTCTCTGGGGGGCCGCCTTGCTTACACCTGCAGGCAGAGCGGAGGGGGAAGGGAACGGGCTCTACCTGAAAGGGCTTCTCTCCAGTATGAACCAGTTGGTGTCGTTTTAGTTTGGAGCTCTCAACAAAAGCTTTGCCACACTCTGCACAGACGTGGACTCTGGGGCCGTGGGTGTGCAGATGTTTTCTCATGGCAGAGTTATCCCTGAACATCTTTGTGCAGCCCTTTGAACAGAGAGAGAAGCTTAGTGGTTCACACTGCAAACTGTTACCCACGATTCGTCCACTTAACAGCCTTCACTTACACAGTACAACAAACCCCCACCCTCCCCACTTAAATGTTGCTTCATATCACAGCAGAAATAACTAAATTATTTAAGACAGAAACCAAAAAAACCCCAGCTGAGAAAGGCCTTATCCTGTAATGCAAACTTCTGTTTTACAGTGAGGAAACTGAGGCTCAGAGATGTCTTTAAGTAGACTTGCCCAAGGTCACGCTACTAACAGGAGCCAGGCTGGGAGTAGCAGCCGACCCCGGCTCCGTGCCGCACGGCTGCCTCTCCCAGCCGCACCCCAGATGGAGAGCAGCAGCCTGGGAGACGGAGCCACGGGGACGGCGGTCCACCGCCAGCTGGGCCGTGCTCTGCGCTTACAGCGGCGGGCTGACCCTCTCCATCGCCTGCCCCACCCCCCTGCCTCTCCCCCCTTCCTGACAGAGAAAGCACCCAGAGGGTCTCCAAGGGAGTGCAGAGGACTACAAGAAGAGAGGGTCTCCAAGGACTACAGAAGAGATGTATTTTGTGAGACACCGGGAAGAGCAGCAGGGCAACTGACAGCTGAGGGCGGGGGTGTGCAGGCTAGGGAAGACGGCCCAACGCCGCTTCTTCTGCAGCCGCTGCCCAACAACGGAGCGGGGGAACGATCAGACAAGGACACAGGGCAACTTCAACGGTAAGGGGTGAGTGGGCGGAGGCCAGCTTCCGAGATCCCTAGGCTGAGTTTCCACTCAGAAAACAGAATTTCAAGAAAACCCTAACTGGGAAAGAAATACACAAAGAAGGTAGAGAGATGATGAGCACTTAAGACAAAACTGTTTTCAAATGCGTATTGGTATTTGGCCTCAACAGAAACACCTTTACGTTTCAAAATTTCCACATTAACAACATTTAAAAAGACAAAGATAAATTTGTGGGAGCACAGTCATCAGAGGTGAGATGGTGAAACTAAATCTATCCTTCTTCAACTGTTGTTGTTTTTTAAAAATTAACTCCATTCAAAACCTCTCACCGTTTTTCTGTACCACCTACGTGATACTTTTGTCAGTTTTACCTCCAATTAATTTTAAAACCGGAGAAGGCAATGACAACCCACTCCAGTACTCTTGCCTGGAAAATCCCATGGGCAGAGGAGCCTGGTAGGCTGCAGTCCATGGGGTCACTAAGAGTCGGACACGTCTGAAGCGACTTAGCAGCAGCAGCAAGTTTAAAACAGACCCAATCCGTATCTCAAAGTACTTTAGGCTATCTTTAGAAACTAATAACTACATTTGAAAACAATTAAGTACCCCCTAGCAACAAAGAGCTAACAGGTAAATTAAAGAAAATGTGGAGGAAATGATGAAGCCTTAATAGGCTTACTCTAGCACTATGCAAAATCAAATTTCCATAAGGAGCCCACAGTCCTATAAAGGTCTGTGGGTGAGACACAGCCCAATGTCGTAAGATTAGACTTGTTTAACAACTCAAAAAGAAGAAGAAAAAAAGAAGAAACAAAATCCTAACAGAGTATATTGAATATACAGTGACAATAAAAACACTGGTGCCCTACAGTAATCCCATTTCAGAGTATGTAAATTTAAGTGGCCTTTAAGGAACAACAAAACTTTCATCACAAAATACAGTCTCTTGAATTTAGAACCCAGATTCTAGTTCCTCAGTGAGTCTCAATTATGAAGATGGAAATAAAAGCGCGACTTCTTACAAGCTCTCTACAGCTTCTTCCACAGAAATGAGCACTTTCCCCTAGCGTTACTTACTTTATGAGGGCAAGCTATTGTTCTTGGAGCGTCATCTTCTTTAATTTTTCTTGGCTTCATTCTTACCAAAGGGGGGAAAAAAGAGAGAGAGAGAAAGATTTGTAGGAATGGGTAGATTCATCTGGCATAAATCATATAGTCCCTAAAATGCTTTCCCTGTAAGTACAAAAACTAAGATTACAACATGCTGCCATGAGGGGGAAGGGAGGAGAAAATGCACGTCCACGGAGGACCTGTGACTGAAGCACTCTCCCACCTACAGGTAAGGATGCTTAAGCACAACACAAGGAAGGTGCTGCCTTCAGTCTCAAAGCTAATAAGCTGGTGCATCGTTAGGGTGGCACTGCGATCTGTGTGATTTAAGTATCTGCTCCTCCTTCCGGACTCTTCAGTAAGATATGGGAGGGTCTTAAGGAGGGTGTGCATCTTATGATGGCAGAAACTACCTGTAATAGACCATTTTTAAAGGGTTACAGAAAAGTCCATTTAAACAGAGAATTATCTATCTATATGTACCTTTTTTCACACTGCTTAATTTTTATCATACTATTAGTTGCGGTGGTGGTGGTGGAAGGGAGATAACAGTTTCAAGCACTTGGGCAGTGAAGGAGAGCCTTTCGTGGAGTGACTACCTGGAGCTTGCTTGGTAACTTACCTACCTGCTATTTTCACTGAACCAACCTTTGGTCTTTTGTCAAAATTTTCTCTCCAAAACTCCCTACAGATCTGTGTGTGGTAGAGGGGTGAGGAAATAAGAGCTTCTAGAAAAACTATATGAGGATGAACATTCAGTGAACAACTAAATGAGGGTGAACTCCTAAATGAGGATGAACATTCAGTGACCACTAAGCTGATGTCCTCTCGAGTAAGCTAGCTGACCCTCACTCTCCAGACGCAAGACTGCAAGACTGCTGCGGCCATCTTCAAGTCAGCAAAGGGCCTAACAATACCAGCCTTCTTCTCTCTTTATCTGAGCTCAGATACTCCCTTCCTCTGTCAAATCTGAACTTCAGAAATCATCTCATGAAACTTGCCACACCCCGGATGAGCAGAGGTGACACAATTTTATCTGCTAGCTATAACTTATCTCTAAGGAGTCTGTTCAAGATCATACACATTTCCTACTTGGAATTCTAAGAGAATGTTTTCAGTCTGGTACCCTCCCCAGGCCAACCCTGCGGATACTTGTTCGTTCTTGTACTTGGAAGATTACCACATCAGTCAGCAAACATTTTCTAAGTGCCCGTTGTTTACAGGGCTCTGAACTAGCCTTTGTTATCTTAAATACTATTAAGTCTTGAAGTCTGGATCTGAGTCACAGAACTAAATAGGGCAAAATTGGTGCCACTGCGCCACCTGGAGGTCACAGTAACAGAAAGTGTACACCAAGAACCAAGCGTCAACCTTCCCAACTGAGGTGTTTCCTCTTTGAAGACTCCACTCAAATGCTGTCCTGGCCGTGAAGGTAAATGCATGATTGTCCAAATTCACAGAACGGTACTAACCTCAGAGAGGACGAATTTCACTGTGTGCAAATTATCTCAAAGATGAACCGCTCTCGGCTCTGTGGGTATGAGCACGGGGACAATGGCAGTGAGACGCCAGCGTCAAAAGGACAGCAGGCGTCACCCAGTTACCTCAGCGGCCCCGACCCCACAAAAATGTTTAATTCCTAGGAACTTTTATTATGGAAAATTTCAAATATACCTAACAGTAGAGAACTCTTGATTTGCCATTCACCCAACTCTTCATCTTTTTTAATGTTATTAAGTGGCATTTTTTTTAAAATGTCATTTTCAAAATGTATGCTAGTATTTAGCAATATAATTAAGTTTAGAATGAGTGTTAAATGTATCTGGGCAAACACCCTTGGACTCAAGGAGGAAGCGAAGGTATTTAATTGCAGCCACTCTTAAGCTTGTTGGCAAGTCACTAGAGAGAGGCAAATGAGGCCGGTACCTTTTACATTATATTCTAATGCAAACACTGAAAAGGTCATTTTTCAAACAAGTATGCTTAGAATTAAAGTGTTCTGTTTTTGTGAGTAAAGACTAAAATTTCTGTGGCAACAACTGGTACATCAACCTACAAAATAAATTCTGAAAAAGATGAATTTTCTTACAAGACTACAAGACTTCTACTTAGAGGATCTTCTTGACCGGCCCAAATGAGCCAGCAACCACTAAGACCTGGGCTTCCCCTTGGCTGACTTGGGCCTGGAGGCACGACAGCAGCAGGCGCCACGAGTGAGCCAGGATGGGGTGTGTGGCTGGTGCCGCAGACCTTGAGCAAATCACTAAAGTCCCCAGCCTCAGTTTCTTATTCTGTAAAAAGGTGAAATGCTACCTGATCAGAGCTGCAAAGGTTAAAAAAGAGATGCTGTGTTAAGCTTTTGAGAAACAATGGCCATTATTACTGCCAGCCTGTGCTAAATGGGCTTAGCTAAAAATGAGTTTATTGCTTTAAAAAAAAATCACAGTTGTAGTCAACAACCCAGAAGGCACTGGGGCCTCCAAACCCCCGTCATCAACTCAAGAGCTGGAGTCTGAGAAACGACAGCAAAGGCAAAGCGGAAAGGGCCTCCATGTACTGGAAGTTTATGAACAAGCCCGGGAGCCATCAAGTCTCCTGTTCAATCAAAACTCTAGTCGTAGCAGCTTTCTCTCTGACGCCTGTGGCGTCCCTGCTGATTTCACACGATGTCATCCTGTGCACACTGTAAAGGCTGGATACCAGGACCACAAACTGCAGGAATTTCCTGGACAATTTTCAGCAGGGCATTAGGTAAACCAAAAGTTCCAACTTAGTTAAACATGCAAATATCCTAGGAGCTAAGAGGAAAGGTTTCTGAAGACTCTTCAGACTGGAGCCACCTGTGCTGACAGGACAGCGGGCCCTATGCAGCGGAGCTGCCATCCGCAAGCGCAGTTCACCTCCCTCTGCGTCAGCTGAGACAGACGAACCAAAGGGTCTAAGCCAGTTCTCTCTTGGGCAATGTACAGTCATTCATGAGATATTTAAGAGTTTCAAGGCACTTTCAGCTCCCCCATCACACCTTTGTATTAACCCAGTGAAAAAACCTCAGGGCGGGGGGCGGGGGAGGGGGTAGTAACTCAGGACTGACTATTGGTTTTTCTGCTCTTCCTGGACAGGTCTCCTAAGGGCTAAGGTTAATGAAAAACACACAAATTTAACCAGGAAACGATTCTCCAGGTCCCACCCACCATGCAATTTTTGAACTATTTACTGAGAGAACATTTCAAGGAAGAACAAAATCACCATAGTCCCACCTCCGCAATACCATGACTTCAAGTTACTATTTCTTATACCTGTCCACACGCTAAGTGACTTCCTAAGCAGTCTAGGCTCAGTGCAGCTGGGACCTGAGCGTTCTCCATTTCAAGTTCAGTCCAGAACCCATCACCCCAGTATATGGAGAAGAGGGAAAAAGCAGCTCACATGGCTCCTTAAGGCAAGAATTGAGCCACACGGTGGAGGTGGGTGGAAAAACGAGGCCAGCAGAACAAGCTCTGTGCATTTTTATCAGCCAAGAAGATGAGCTCTGGTCCCCAACAAGCTCGAAATTCAGTGCTTCTTTGTCCCAGTCACCAATTTTGGGGCCTCTTCTCAAAATGTGAAGACTGAACAGAAACAGGGCACCCCAGGCTCGGCTCTTCCTCCCCACCACTGCCCAACTAGCCACTTCGTTTTACATCATCTTTTCAAGAGCCCAGAGATACTGTGGAAAATGGAGGTGAGGATGAGCCCAACCGCACAGAACCCCAATCCCACGCCTTTACTTTGCGTATGTTGTCAAGAGGAGCAAGGTTTCATTCTATTCCATACACAAAACAAAGTCTTTAACTGATTGACTGTAACAGGAAAGAAACACACACCACATTCAGATAATTACATAAGTAATGCTTACTAAAGAATCTAACTGTGTGTAAAGATCACATTTCCTGCGCTCCAGGGCCAATACAGCAGCTTCAGTACCAAAGAACCAGTTTTATTAGTCAAGTCAAAGGAGTTTTCTCTCTCTAAACAATGTCAAAATAATGTTCCATTTTTAGGTTTTCGTAACCTGCCACCCTTGTCAGGACGTTTCTGATTATCCTTTCTTCTTTAGAAAACTCTTTCGGATACCACCACCATCTTCTATCCTCTTGATCATTCTATCTACTGCTGCATGAAATGGACTTTTCTTAAAGAAATTCTTACTACCCACTGACTGTGTATTCTAAATTGAAAGTTTTCCAGCCTGCTGCGGAGCTGTCTTCTTGATTTTCTTTAGGAAGTCTTCCAGCTGATACTCACCCTCACTCTACCAGAGCACACCCTTAAGTAACCTCTTCAGAGAGGGTGCACGCAACCTAAAACTAATCCTTCAGGCATCTGAAACTGCCATTGTTTTGCCCTTGTGTTGGACAGATAGCTTTGCTGGATCAAGAATCCTATGTTATAATAATTTTCCTCAGAAACTTCAGAACATTGCTCCTCTGTCTTCTAATTATCTATTGCTGTTGAAGAAAATTCTCATTCGGGTTTAATTATCATTCTTTTGTAGGTGACCTATCTTTTCTCCCTGGAAGCCTCAGGTTCATCCTCAGTGTTTCAAAATGTCCCAAATAGATTGATACCTGGTGTCCCTGGGTCCCTGTCCCTGTGGGTGGCCTCTTCCTAAGGAGTAGGGTCCAAGGCAGCCTGACGCAGGATGGAAAGGCCTCATGGGTGCCTCCTGAGCTCAGAGATGAAACATCCTAGAGTTTCTTTCAGAGGACTGAAGACAAGCTTTAAGATCAGCTGCCCCAGTTCTCCAGGAACATGAACACGCAAAAAGTCATCAACACCTAATTACTTCTACTGCTCACTGCCTAAAAGTCCCCGCCTCTCTGAAAACCTTGCCTCAGCCCTCTGCTCTTCCACCAAGGCCGCTTCATAGCATATAATTTAGAGGCATACTTCCCCTTCCCTCTCCTGGCCCGCCTGAATCTCCACTGGCCCTTGCAATGCTGCACTTTCTTCTCTTGAGCATGCTACACCAAACTCTGCCTCCCCTCCTGCACACCAGCACCCTCCCCACTTCCCTATCACCTAAGGAGCAAAGCCTTCAATATGCGTTAACAAAAAATAAGGCACAGCAAAGTGTGCATTTGGATGCCTCTTTTGCCCCCTCCCCAAGACAGTCAAGCTACTTCTCAATCTTCCATCATCTCCTGCCACCTCAGCACACTTCTTTACACCTACAGTCTGACCTCTAGCTCAGGCCTCCGTGAGCTCTTCTCCCACTTCCTGGCTGTGCCTGCACCCATCCAGCCTGGATACAGCTGAAAAGTATCTCTCATCACACAGCCCCCTTTCTCTGCTGCTCAAACCCTTCACCAGATGGCTGCTACATACAAAGAAGCACGGGTCCTGGCCCAGTTTTCAGACTCCAATGGCCTGGCTCACATTTACCTGAACTCAATCACTTCTCTGTTGCTGTTCAGTCGCGCAGTCGCCCCGGACTCTTTGCCGCCTCATGGACCGCAGCACTTCCCTGTAAGCATCCTAATCCACAGCGAAACTCGGCTTTTGTTTCCTGAACAGGTGCTGGACACTGAGTGCGCACCACGTGCAGCCTGCCCCGGCATGGAGGCCTCGCAGACACCCATCCACCCATCAGAACCCTTATGTTCCTCAAGGCCCAAAGCAAATGCTCCCCTCCCCAGGGCTCTCCTTGCCTCCGTGTTCCCCCTGTTTATCACTGGGACTGCAGCCCATGCCCTCAATACATCTGAGTACCATAAGAAAGTTACAACAAACTTTAACAACTCCGTGACAATGTCAAACACAGGTATGATATTTGGCTCAATCTGTCCAAAAACTCTTGGCCTCACTGCTGACTATGTATCCTACAGATTCCATTTTTAGTTGTGCTTTGGGGTGGGGTGGGGGCACAGCAGGGCACTTAGTTATCTAATTCACAGACCTATATTTAAAATATGAATAGCAATAAGAGCTGGAACACGATTCAGTAACAAGAGGATAGGGCTTTACCTTTTTTAAAGCCATGATAAATCAGAAATAAATTAATCTTTGTATTCCCTACCACACTACAGTTTCACTGGAAAGGAGAAAAGGGTACAGACTCTTATCAAAGCATAATAGGATTCTTATACCCACCTGACACGTAGAGAAACTAAGGTTTCAAATGGCTGGAGGCCACCCACCTTGACTCTGGCAGGCAGGGAGAAACCATGACACCCCAGGGTCTCCAGCTTTTCTCTATTCTGCTCTCCAGAAGAGGAGAGGGAAGAAGTGTCTACTGTTAGAACAGGCGTGCACAGACTTCTTTCTTACTCTACAACCCTGTCCTTGCCTCAATCTCCTGGGCTCTTCCAGGCTCTATCCAACCTCAAGCACGTCCAGGGAGACCACCTGCTCCAGACTTTACCAGTTCATTTCACTTAGAATCTTACGTCTCTGCGGGTTTTCTCCTGTCCTTATAAAAACTGCCAAGCAGTACTAGAAAATAATGTAAAAGGGGACCAAGGCTTCTCTAAGGACCCGGCTGGTTTCAGTCAAAACAAATAAACAGTCACTGGGTTCAGACCTGCCTTCCTGCTTCTTACCTTGGACAGTTGAGCACAGGGTCCTAGACCTAAATATGTGATCCCCTCCTGTCATGCCAGCTAAAAATCAACACAACACCAGGAGCCTAACTGATGATACGTCGAAATTGGAGCGTACGAAGTCCTTCCTATTGGTCAGCTGTACAAACCTAGCATAGACTCAGGGCTCCAGCAGCTTCAGACCAGGACAATACCCGCAAACTTAAAATGTAGACAAAGAAGCCAGGATGCAGTGTCAAGACATCCATTTCCAAACAAAATATTAAAAACGTGCAGCAAATGTGTTTATTCATAAGCCACATCAATTACAGAATTTAGAAGTATGTATTTGCTTCATCTCATTCAAATCTAAAACGGTGCCACTTAAAAGCAAAGTTACCACTGAAAATGAAAGCCAACCACTTTTGTTTCAGAAGCTTCCTGGGAGCAAGAACAAACCACTATTGTTATTTAGGCACCAAAAATCACAGCTGGCAACACTCAAGCACTTTCTCTAACCAGAAGGAAGGGTAACTTACCTAGCAAATTCTGCTAGTTGTTTGGGGTCTGAGAGGTCAATGCCAGGTATCCCTCCAGGAGGAAGTTTCTTTCCTGTCATATATTCTGAATAATCGGGCGGTGAGTTCTCTCCAATGATCTGTTCTTCAACCACCGTCTCATGGTCGATATCTTTTTTTTCATCTGAAAAGCATAAGATGGATCGTCTTAGCTGAGTGAAGTTATGTGAGCAAACACATTTTAAAAACTATAAAAAGTGCTTTCATCAGCAGCTTCTTAAACGGGGTGATTTACAGCCACTATCTCTTAACCACTCAGGCCAGTCTCCCCTCAATCTCTTAAAAGCCTGTTGCAGCCTGAAGGTCACCGAAAGTCTCAGGGCCAAAGTCAGCAGCTCTTTCCTGCGTTCCTTCTGAGCCTAGCGGGAAGAGCTGGCCATTATTAGTGGCGTCCTCAGCACCTAGCTCGCTCCTCCTACGCCCGCGCCTCTGGCTTACTCTCCGCTTCCCTGCTTCTCCTCCTCCCTTCTCGGAGTTCTGCTTTCTGTCCACCACACACACTTCCTGTGAACCACCAATTCTGCATGGCTGACTCAAATTCGATTTTCTGGCCTGCACCTCTTAGTGAGCCTCTTGCCTACCTATCCAGCTCCTCATTCTTCACTCCAGCTATACCGGCCTTTACCTCAAATGTACCTTGGACGATGCACCTCATGGCCTTTGCCCGTGCAATTTTTATTGACTACAATGTGCACTCATAGCTGTCTGATTTTCATCATCCACTTCCACTGGACTGCCAACTCTCTGAGGACAGGGATATGTCAGTTTTGATCCCCACGCAGCCTTCACAGCCTGGCTCAGAGCCTGCATACAGGTCTGCACGTGTGCTGAGTCGCTTCAGTCGTGTCTGACTCTTTGTGACCCCATGGACTGTAGCCCGCCAGGCTCCTCTGTCCGTGGGATTCTCCAGGCAAGAATACTGGAGTGGTTGCTATTCCCTTATCCAGAGGATCTTCCCAACCCAGGGATCAAACCCAGGTCTCCCACGCTGCAGGCAGATTCCTTGCTGCCTGAGCCACCAGGGAATGTTGGTTCTCAAATGTGTTCAAAGAATGTAGCACAACTCCACTCATACGTCTCACCACCGCCACATCTAACAGGTTAAAAAAAAAAAAGGAAGACGGACTCCCACAATCAATCTCCTATATTCCAAACACCAAGTCCTAATTATCATTCTAGATCCTAGGCTGTCTGATCTCACTTTACCATATCTAGTCTTCTATTTCTCCTTGGGTCAAATTCTCTCAGGGCTGGTTGATTCTGTCACTCCAGCCTCAAGAGTCTTACCCTGAACTCCTGGATTATTTATGAATAGTAACACTCACAAACTCTAAATCACGCTGTTTTGAACTTTTGTTGGCCTTGTCTCTCAAGTTAGAGTGAAGCACCTGGAGGGCAAAATCCCAGCCTCCTACTACGTCGGTGACTAAAGCAGAAAGCAGACTGTGCCCAACTCTCAGTGCCAACTGAGCTTGTGCTTCTCCATCGAACTGCTTCACCACGAAAACCACCGGAGACAACAGGCTCAGACTCTGCGTGCTTCTCCTTCCCCCACTCTTTACATTAGGGAGCATTTAAGTCATTACAAGGAACCACAGAACATCCCAGCAGCTGACACTTTATTCAGTGTTTACGAGAAGACACTATTTTAATCACCACACATATTACCCTATGAAGTGGGCAAATTAGCAAGTTCAGTTTACAGGAGAGAGACCTGAGGCACAGAGAGCTAAGTGACTTGTTCAGGGTTAACCAGCCACTAAGTGACAGGCTGAACTCGCGAAGTCTAAGACCCTAGCGCTGAGCTGTTAAACTCGGCCCACCTCTTGTTTGGAACTGGAACCAGACCGTGTATCCTGGGTTACCCCATGACATAGGAAGAGACCTAAGAGAAAGCAGCTGGCTGTATTAAGGACAGGAAGTGTAGTTACCGATCACCAGTTCCAAAGCTGGGACTGCACACTAACCAGATTCTTTCATTTCTTTTCTCAGGGCTGTGATAATTCTTATACCCTCTGATCTCTCCAACTGAGGCACAGCTACTAGGACATCAACCTTCTACTGGCACCAGAATGAACTGGTGTGTAGGGAGGCTATTCCCGCCCCCCCCCCCACTGAAGTTATTTTTCTTCTCATGAAGAAACACTCTTGTTTGTATCTTTTTCATACAAGAAAGATGGCAAGGTTGAGAATCACTGCTGCCCTGAGAGCCGCTGATAAGGATTACGGAAGAGTGCCGGGGCAGGATGGCGGCCAGGTGCTTGGCATGACGGAGTCGCAAGCTCAAGCACTATGGTGTTGGTGCAGCACATATGAACTCTCCTGGCACTGTTCTCAGCAACAGAGACAAAGCCAGGTCTCTGCCCTCACGGGACTTGCATTCCAGCGAGGGAAGTTGTCTCAGTTTAGGCTACTGTGAACAAAAATACTCTAGGGACTTCTCTGGCGGTCCAGTGGCTGAGAATCTAAATGGCAACACAGGGGGCATGAGTTCAACCCCTGGTTGGAGAGTTAAGATCCCACAGGCCACGGGGCAGCTAAGCCCTCACTGCAACTGTGAAGTCCGTGTACCATAACTAGAGAGAGGCCATGCGTTACAACCAGAGGCCCCATGGGCTGCAACTAAGGCCCAATGCAGCCGTCAACAATAAAGAAAGGTTTAAGGAACACTCCAGACTGGGCTGCTTAGAAAGAGATGGGTTCCTTACATTCCTGGATGTCAAGGTGCCAGCTCATTCAGTCCCGTCTTCGTCGTTCACCACCAGATGCCTCCTTGTTGTATCTTCACATACACATCGTTGTCTCGTTCCATTACGTAATTTCTGTCTCTTCTTGTAAGAGCACTAACCCATTCATGAAGGTTTCGCCCTCAAACCTAGTAACTTTCTAGAGGCCTCAACTCCTAATAACAGTGTATCAGGGATTGGGGCTTCAACACATGAATTCTGGGGTGACACTGAAGTCCAATGAGGGAATATCAGAGGAGTTATTGGTTCCAACAGTCAGCATAGGGTACCCAGAGAACAGTCAGATAATTAAGAATTAGAATATAAAATATGCATAAAATAAACCTAAAGTAGAGGCTGACAAGATTTTTATGTCTATTTTGGTAACACAGACATTACTTATCTTCTGAATCATCCATACTTCACAACTGAGCAGCATCAAGTATACTCATAATGTTGCGTAACTACTGAGCTTGCGCTTTAGCCACTCAGTCAGGTCTGACTCTTTGGGACCCCATGGACTGCAGCCCGCCAGGCTCCTCTGTCCATGGAATTCTCCAGGTAAGAATACTGGGGTGGGCTGCACTGTATCTCCAGGGCATCTTCCCAACCCAGGGATCAAATCCGAGTCTCCTGCATTGCAGGCATATTCTTTACCATCCGAGCCACCAGGAAGTCCATGTATAACTATTACCACTATCTATTTCCAAAACTTCATCATCCCCAATAGACACTTGCTACTCATTAACCAACCACCCTTCTTCCCCTCAGTCAGTGGTAACCTCTAGTGTACTTTCTGATTTCATGAATTTGCCTACTCCAGATAACTTTCCTAAGTGGAATCATATATTCTTTGTCCATCTGTACCTGGCTTGCCTCACTAAGCATGTTTTCAAGGTCCACTGTGTTGTAGCAAATATCAAAATTTCATTCCTTTTCACAGGTGAATAATATTCCTATACGGCACAATATGGCCTTTAGCCTATCCATTCATCTACTGAGGGCACTTGTGATGTTTCCACCTCTTGGCTACTGTGAACGATGCTGCTATGAATGAGGTTGTGCTCATATGCCATCGATTTTAGAAACACAGTTTTGCTGTAAACACAGCCACGCTCATTTGTGAATATCCTGTCTACGGCTGCTTCCCTGCTGCATGAACACATGGAGGTGCTCAGCTGCATCTGGACCCACAAAACCTGAACTCCTCCTCATCTAGCCCTTTACAGAGGAAGCCTGCTCACCTAAGCCCTTTACAGAGGAAGCCTGCTCATCTAGCCCTTTACAGAGGAAGCCTGCTCATCTCTGGCCTGTATGATGGGATTTCACTCAGAAAATGGGATTAAGCTATAGTGGAATTCCCCTCTTGGAAACAAGGAATGATTCCTGCAATCATCGGCATCAAGGAATCAATGATGGGATTTACTACCAAAAACGACACTTATCAACAGGTCTTTGAAAACTCCACAAAAACAAAGTTCTATTGGTCTAAGTTCTAAAGAACTGCTGTGGTTACTGTATAATTTCACAATATAATGTTTATAAATTTGTATATCTTACTTATTCCCTAACAGTGTATTTCATAGAAGTTAATTTAGAGAACTCCTTGAAGGCCAGTGCACAGAAACCATAAAACAGACAATTGTTAACTATTTAACAGCATTTAAGAAAATCAACTATTCACACAGGAAGAAAACCACATTTCAAAGACTGCTAGAAAAATGACAAAAGATGCTACTGCCAGAAGAAATCAAAGACATCATATGCCTCATTTACAGCAAGAACTGGACATGCACCACAGCAACAGATCACATTATGTCAATGTTTGCTATGATTTGGCCATTTTATCTGATTTTTGCAAAGAAAGTCATCAGATGCTTTTGCCAAACAGAAATTTACGATGCTCTAAAAAGAGAAAAGCTGCATTTACAAACCACATATACGTAAGCTTCCCTCTTCAAAAAGTGTAAGTAAAAGGGAATGAAAAAGAACAACAAGAAAAAAACCCAAAATACAAGTATTAACTCATGGTTTTTTTGTACGATTTTATTTAAATATGTTTTACTGTTATGTATTCAAACAATTTCACTGTTTGCAATGGCCATTATTATACCCCTTCCATTTCATAATTACTGCTGAAATAGATTCACTGTATAGTAGGGGAAGATGTTAACTGATCAGCTCTGAAACACATCTAAGCAAAGCCTGTTCATGAAGTGAAGTATCTAAATCTGCTTTAAAAAGTGTATATATTTATTCTTCTCTGGAGTCTTCCTTGAGGGCAGCACTCAGTCAATTGTCTCACTGTTTCAGGAGACAGGATTAATCCACAGCAGAAGCATCATCAAAGTCAGCTCCTATGCACCTGAATCCAACACAACACTGCAAATTAAAATGGAAACCAAGGCTCAGTGCTCTCGCTTGGAAAAAAGCTGAGAAAACAAGTCAGCGATTCAAAGAAGTGAGGTGGCAGGGGGAAATGTACTGGGAACTTCCAGACAAAACTGCGCGTTACATGATTCTTGTACTCACTAATACTCCTGCCAGAGGCAAATGATCAAAGCTAAATGGCTTAAGATGGAAGGTGTGGAAAAGCCAACTTTAGCCAATATCATCCAGGAATGGGGTGGCACACCTTGAGTTATTTCAGCAGAAACAGCTATTCTTTCATATTTTAAAGACAGTCTTTAGTTTCTAAGTTACCAAAGCGATAGCCCCCCCAGCCTAGTTTGAGAGACAGACTCAAAACATTTAGTCAAAAAGAAATGACTAAGGAGCTAAACCATGCCAGAGGCCCAGAAAACAGAATCAGAAGTCGAGCTTCACGTGCCCTCCATGCTCCAACCAAGCTGCTCTGCTTGCAGTGTTACTCAATGTCTCATAACACAACTTTCCTCTCCTTTCTTGCCCACCTCTCATCCCCAATCTGGCCTTTCCAAAGCCCACGTCAAGCTCTCTTTCCTTTAAGAGGCCTCTCACTCCTATCACTGACCCGTGTTTGGCTTCCTTAATTTATGAAAAGGTAGACCACCTAACTTATGTTGTTCTTCAGTCGCGGAGTCGTGTCTGACTCTTTGCGACCCCACGGACTGCAGCACGCCAGGCTTCTGCTAAAACAAGGTAACGAATTAAATGGCAACCAGTGTGTCTGCAAAGAGGTGTGTACCTTTATTCCAATAAACAAACCTTTATTCCCCTTTGCCCTCCCTCTTGGGCCTAAGGGGAAGAGTAGGTCTTATGGCTTAACAGTTTTTAAAGAATGTTGAATAAGCAAGTAAAGAAGCACCTTCAATTACATTGCTTAAATTTAAGCCTTCTGGCCTTTCAAAGACATGTGAACTCTGACACTACACTAGTTGGAATCGGTGCACTGCTCTCACTCATGGCTCCCTTCATATAGAAGATAGTTTATCTTAGAACTCAGTCTTGACTAAGAAAAGCTTGATTCCCCTAGAAGTCTATCCTGTCTTAGGATCAGCTGTCAGCAGTATGGTTTCCTCTTCTATCTTGATTGCCAAGAAGCTCATTAAGGTTGACACTAAGATTTCCTTTTTTTCTGTGATCCTGATTTTCTGTTTTCATCCATTTCATATATTTACCTATTTCTCTACTATTTGTGGGTCACCTGGGCTAGATTTTGTTTCTCCACATCTTCCATCTTAGGCCTTTAACTTTGGTTTGACCGTTCTAGGTAACCTTTGGCCATTATTTACTCACCACTGCCACCAACCCAAACTCCACCAAAATGCATGTGTGTGTCATGCTAAGGTGCTTCACTCATGTCTGACTCTTTATGACCCTATCAACTGTAGCCTGGCAGGCACTTCCATCCATGGGAATTCTCCAGGCAAGAATACTGCAGTGGGTTGCCACGCCCTCTTCCAGGGGATCTTTCCAACCCGGGGATTGAACCTGGGTCTGGTTCTAAAGAACCCGGCAGCAGGTGGGTTCTTTACCACTACCACCACCTGGGAAGCTCCAAAATGGAGCATAGCTATAACTGAGATTCATTGCCAAGCAACAAGCAAAAATCAGACACAGGCTGTTTTCCACATTTCTCCACTAACAGAGGCCTCAAGTAGGGACACTATCATTTACTGGGTACCTATTTCATGTCAGTAACTGTCACATTAATTCAAACAGAACCTTTATATTAACCTCTTGTTTCTGGCCAAAGAAATCAAGCCTCAGAAACGGGAAGTGGTAGGACTTCCCTGGTGGTCCAGTGGTGAAGACTCTGGCCCTGCCACTACCCGGGGCACAGGTTCGATACCTGGTGGGGGGACAGAGACCCCACATGCTGCCGCACTGCATGGCCAAAAAAAAAAAGGAAAAGAAGGGAAAACCAAAGAAATGCAAAGGAACGTACTCAAAGAAGCACAGTTAAGTGATAGATCCAGGATGTCAACCTAGAATCGATTAACATCCATGCCTTTTCTGACTCCGCGACCCCGTGCACTGTAGCCCGCCAGGTTCCTCCGTCCATGGGATTTTCCAGGCAAGAATACTGGAGTGGGCCGCCACTGCCTTCTCCAATGGCTGTAATAAATGCTACTTTACCCTCGCCTCACCCTCAACTATTCCTTTTCTCAAAGCAGCAATAAGAGGAGAGTGGCACTGTGGGCTCCAGGCCAGGACTCAGCCCGACAGCACAGCTTGCAAGCACTCACGCAGTTCTTTCCTGAGGCTCCTCTATGTGCCCCGGACCATCTGCAGGGTTTCAGCCCGAGACTCAGCACTTTACAGAAAGCAGACAGACAAGCGGCAAGCGAAAAGATAAACGCAAGACAACTTCAGACGGTGCTACAAAGAAAATAAAACGGGGTTAGGAGATAAGAGTCATAAGTGCTAATTTGAAAGGATGCAAGGGCAGGCCTCTCAGAGCTGAGACTTATGGACATCTGGGATCGGAGCACTGGACACAGAGGTGCTGCTTCCAGAGAACAAGTGCGAAGCGACAAGTTCAAGAAACTTAGGAAGGGTGGAGCATAATGGGAGCAGAGGGATAAGAAGCAAGTCTGGAAGGAAAGCAGGGGCCAAATCATGTGTGGCCTGGCAGGTTATGAGAAGTCTGGATTTTACTGAATGCAATAGTGTGCCTCTGGGATGTGTGTGTAGATATAAAACGTTAAGTTTACCAGTCTAAAATCATTTTTAAATTTACAGTTCAGTGGCGTTAAGTATATCCACACCTGCTGTATTTGTAGAATTTTTAGGCAAGGGAGTAAATTCATATAATTTAAATCCTAGAAATAAAATTCAAAAAGGAATACTGTGTGACCCAATCAGATCCCCAAAAGTGAAATCCACAGGTCTGTATTTGGTCCTTGTCAAGTCTATAAAAACGTATTCAGTCTAAGAATCACATGTAATACTACAAATTACAAGTGAGATACCGAAAAAATGCAAAATTCAAAACCAACTGTCAATTCGGAGTTGTGGCAGCAGTGTCCCTCCAGTTTTTTGGTGATGCTTAGAAGCGAGAAGAAAGGGGACAGAAGAGGGCTGAGCTGAGAACCGTAACCCTGTGGAGTGTCTGAAGAGTGTGCGACGCTTTGTGAGGCACTAGAAATTCTACCTGGAGCTTGTGGCTCTCCCAGAAGAGGAGACAGGTCCACCGCACAACAGCTTCCACAAAACACTGCCTCTCTCTCCCTGCCCCTCAGCTCTTACACTCACGGGGAATGATTTACACAATAAAGAAGAGTCCATCACAATCATTTACATTAGCTTAATGTTTAATCCTATCTGAAACCACAGTATAAGACTAAAGTAACTGAATAGTTAACAAAAATTTTGCCCTACAGAGTTCCCATTATCTCACCGTGTCATGTTAAAATTGGGTCGTTTTGCTTTAAGAAATTGAGTATATTGCTTCCTTTCCTCACAAAGGAATTCATAAGGTAGAATGTCTTTGCGGTAAAGGAAATGAAAAATGCCTTCACGGGTCCTCCTACCCCAACAGGGCGTTTTACAAAGACCCCAAGGGCAGAAGCTGAGACATGCCAAGGTCAGCTCTCTGGGCACTGCCCTCTAAAGGGAAATTTGATGCTACTACTAACAAGATTCTCAAAAACCACTGGGCTTGCTGTTATTGATAATTAATCACTAGGCTAAACACAATGGGACCTACTAACACAAGACCCTTCAGACTAAGAAACAGCTCCTCTCCCGACCTGTTCACCATAAACAGGAAGACACAAGTTTACACAATATAGTCAACTAGCTTCCAAGACCTCCCTGCATCTTCCTAACCATCTGCCAACAGTAAAGAAATACTTGTTTTTTTCAACGTCCAAGTGGTGTTGCAGATGCCAAATTTTGAAAATATTGAGTACAGTGAATGGTTAATACTGTAGAATACAACTCACTAGTAAATGTTCCAGATTTAAAAATTACAAACAGTTTTCGCTTTTACGCTTTTCCTATGGAAGTAGTAAGGGCAGTTTATAAACTGGTCACCAAATGTAGATCTTGAGAAATGTTCATTCTTAATTGCTTTTGCTAATAACCTGTTATGCCCTAAGTTTCCCAGCCTTAAAACAAACCGATCTTACTAAAGGAGACTTCAAAACAAATAGAAAGCCTTTTTGTAAATATTCACCCAGGAGTATAGCATATTAAAAAAAAATTATTCTTTATTTTCTCCCAAAAGCCTGAAATGTTAGTTTTAGGTAGGTCAGGAGTCCTGACCTTTCTGATATGGATTTTTCTTTTCCTACTGGAGGAGACAGCTGTTGACTAGGGGTGGGAGGGAGGTTAATAACCAGGAGACAAAAGTCTGACAGCAGAGGCTTGTAAGTAAGCCAGGCTTCCAGAGCCACTAGGTCAGGAAGCAGGATCTATGAGTCAGGCTGTCCTATGTAGGTCATGGGGGTGACTCGATTACTTTGGAGGGTTCTCTGGGCTTGGCTCCATGGGAGTTTACATTTACAGCTTCTTTCCGTAGTGATAAACAGCATGTTAAAAAAGGAAAAATAGCGGGTTGTCAGAACTAGTAATTTCTGGCAAACTTGAAACTTTCTGAATATATGAAAATGAGAAAAAATTTAATACTTTTTGACTCTCTTTCAATTTGCTGCTTTTAGTATCAATGGTTTTCTGGTCTTAGATGTTTTACTCAATCTAGCACAAAGCACTTCCATATTCTAACGGAAGATAATTAAAATACTTACAGCCTTGAGTGAAGGTCACATATTCTAACTACCTGAAACCTCAAGATTCAAAAGCCTTTTTGGTTCCTCTCAAAACTAAATGTTTTAAATACACAGCTTTTACTATTAGCTTTCCTACTCAACCCAGTGATTTTGTTAAGTGGTTTAGTTTTTAATAAATTCTACAAAATAGGATGTCCCTCCTAAACTATCATGATGAACATCTAGGGGGGGAAATACATAATACCATCCCTTAAATTTAGCAATAATTAAATGTTCATTAATTATACACTAGGAAAGATGCAAGAACAAATATGGGCCTTAACCAAAGGATTATGGATATTCAAAACACAGCTAAACTGTGATTAAATGCTAAAACAAGTTCGGTTGTAACTAGACCTTAATTTTCTCATCTGCAAAAATAAGCAGCTTCTGTGGCATAGTATTCAGCTGTAAAAAGTAACGAAGTACACTCTACAACTTGGAAGAACCTTGAAAACAGACTAAGAAAAAACAATATAGTGTATGATTTCACGTAAATGAAACGTCCAGAATAGGCAAATCCAGGGAAAAGGCAGATTAATGGCTGGGTGGGGGGAGTGGGGGAGAGGGAAATAGCAGCCAGTTTTTCTGGGGTGACAAAAATGTTCTAGAATTAGACAGTGGTGATGATTCCACAACCTGGTGAACAAACTAAAAAGCCACTGAACCAGGTACATGTGATGTTAATTAGTTAAAAAAGAAGGGGGGGCAGGTCTCTAGGGACCCTTTCAGAGCTAAAACCACTCTACTACAGGAATACTAGACTCCCCTCTGCCATCCCATTCAAAAGATGCCAACCACACAGTTCAGTTACTCTGTGGGAAATTTAAATGAAGATGGCATACAAGCAAAAGCAGCCCATAAAATCCAAGTGCTTTGTTTCTCATTACTTTTTTTTTTTAGCCAAGAGGTACTACCAATTAATAGAGCCCTGATATACCCTACGTGTATTGTTATTTTTTAAAAGCACTTTAGGTTAACTAAACTTGAGCTTAGACCAAGGGACTGTTTTAAAAATTCTCTTGCCTAGGATCAGATGTAATCAAGGACATGAAAGCACTGTGCATAATGCCTACCAGTCAACACACACAGAAATTAAGCCTAACAATTAACCTGCTTTGATTTCTTCATCTGTTATCAGTTATCCTATTTCATTTCTGAAGATGAAACTAAACACAGAATTTGAACTTGGGACATGTAGAGTTAATCACAAACTATTTCACTTCTCTTAGGTAAAAATTCCAAACCACAAGGACAAAGAAGAGGAATAGTTTACCACAAAACATGTAAGAGAAAACAAGCAATTCTATGTTAATCCCATCAAATGTTTATAACCACCTTTATGCTGGAGCAGGCAATGGCACCCCCACTCCAGTACTCTTGCCTGGAAAATCCCATGGACGGAGGAGCCTGGTAAGCTGCAGTCTATGGGGTCGCTAAGAGTCGGACACAACTGAGCGTCTTCACTTATGCAGGGTACTGCAACATGCCAAACAACTCTTTAAAGAAGGGGACTTTAAAATATCCCTGAAACTGTACAAGCCTGGAGCAATCACTTGCAGAGGAAGTAATGACTTTTAAGCTAACTTGATACATACCACTTCAAGTAAAGTCTACATTATCAAGCGTTCCTTCGGGTATGGAGAAGTGGGTTAGCAATTTGGTAAGATCAAATGCAGAATACATAAAGTATCCTGGTTTGCTAAATTACTTAAAGCCAACATGATTGTACTGTGAGAAAAAGTAAATATAGCTTCATGTGGTTAATGTTATCTTTACCTAAATACCTAATAATATCCTGAATTCAGCAAGTGGTGGTTTAAAACGTAACAATCGTGTCCAACTCTTTGCGACCCCATGGACTGTAACCTGCCAGGCTCTTCTATCCTTGGGGTTTATCCGTAGAATACTGGGATGGATTGCCATTTCGTTCTCCAGGGGAATCTTCCCCACCCAGGGATCGAGCCTGGGTCTCCTGCATTGCGATTGCAGGCGGATTCTTTACCAGCTGAGCCACCGGGGGAAGCTCTGAATTCAGCAAATTCATCAGTAACCAGCACAGCCTCCCATAATCCACTATTAATAATGGAAAAGTATGGCTTCTAGTTCCTACATGACCACTGTGCAATCATTCTGCACTACCAGAAGGTATACCGAAGGTATCTTTGGATAGCCTCTTAAATACTAAGATATGTCTCACTTAAATATACGGCTCCTGCGAAACTCTGAGAGTTCCACAAGGCCCTCAGAAACCCAGAGCAGCAGAGCTGTGAGCAAGTGCTATTACTGAGGGCACCTCCGCTCCGCTGCCAGTCCTGAGTCACAGATCCACAGAAACCTGGAGCTTTCACAGCAGATAGAACCAGACCTGCTTCAACCCAGTCTTTTTGCCTATTTCACTCGTTCTCGTGAATTTTAACAACCCTAAACACGCAACGTTCAGATTTCGAGGCTTCATCCAATTCTGAGAATATATATTAAACAGAGTGGGAGCAACTGTGGTGAAAAGGATTCTACCACTTTAATTATCCACGTACCAGATTATCTCGTTATGGCAGGATTATTCTCAACCTATTTACCATTTCAACCTAAATTTAACATGATAGCCTGTGGACAAGGTAATAAGATACAGACAGGAAAACACTACTTACAAAGTAAAATCAAAACAGATTACACATGCAGACAAGCCTTTTCTGCCCTTTTTTTCCTGGTCCTCGTTCAGAGCAGTGTTGAAGAGCAGAAAAGACCCTTTTCTAGAACCCCTTCTTTTCACTGGAAGTTTTCTAGCAAGACACGTGGAAACTTAAAAAAGACTCGATTTTACCAATTTAACGGCAAGCGCGCAGAACAAATAACTTAAGAAAACAAAACTCCCTCAAGGGCGAAGGAGTCGGTCCTCTGCAAAAACCCGAGACTCCTCACCAGGCGCCGCGGGGGGGAGCAGAGGCGAAGGCCCCGCCGCCGCGCGGTGACAGAAGCCCCGCCGCCGCCGAGCCCGCACACGCGAGCCCGACGCGCCGCCGAAGTCCCGCCCCGCGAGGCGAAGGGAGGCGAGCCGAGGGAGCGCCGCGCGGCCGGAGGGCGAGCGCAAGGCCGCGGAGCGCGCCTCCCGGGAGCCGCGGCGGCCCCGGGGCAGGAGCGGGGGGAGGCGGAGTCGGGCGCGCGCCGCCCCCCAGAGGAAGGCCGGGGAAGGGCGGCCCGGGCCGGGCGCGAGGGCCAGGCCGCGCCGCCCCGCCGCCGCCCCCGGGGGCCTCGAGGCGGGCGGGCGCCGCGGACAACGGGCCCCGGGCCGGCCGTTGGCCGAGCGCGCCCCGCCCCGCGCGCCCCGCCCCGCGCCGCGCCGCGCCGCGCAGAGCGGCCGCCCCGCCCGGGGAAACTACGCCATTGCGGCCTAGCGGGCGGCGCCGCGCCGCCGCCGCCATCTTCGCCGCGCCGCCGCCCGCCGCCCCCGCCATCTTTTGGGGCCGCCATACTTGCCCCGCGAAGAAGATGGCGGCGCCCATCACACACATAAAACATGGCTTCCCTTCAAAACAAAAACATCCCCGGGGCCGGCGCGCGCCGGCGCTCACCTGAGGACCACATGGTGACCGAGAACTCGCCCTCCAGGGTCTTGATCTGCACCTGCTTCTGCTCCCACTTCTTGTTGCCCGCGTCCGCGCCGCCCGCCGCCCCGGCCCCGCCGCCGAGGTAGCCCTTCTTGCCGCTCTTCTTGCCGCCGCCCTTCTTGACGCGGCCGCCGCCCGACGACGACGAGCCGCCGCCGCCGCCGCCGCTCTTGCCGGCCGCCGCCACGGTGACCAGCGTCTGCTCGATGTAGTCGTCGTCGCCGCCGGCCGGCGCGGGCACCGGGATGAGGATCTGGTCCTCGAAGCCGTCCTCGGCGCGCAGCCCGTCCGAGTCGTCGCCGCCCACCACCTCCTCGCGCGTCTGCACCAGGATCACCTCCTGGTGGTGGTGCACCTGGGTCGGGTCGTCGGTGACGAGCGGCTGCAGCGCGATCATGGGCGGGTGGTGGTGGTGGTGGTGATGGTGGTGGTGGTGGTGGCCCGCGTGCCCGTGGCCGCCCCCGCCGCCGTGGTCGCCGCCGCCGCCGTCCTCGTCGTCGTCGTCCTCCTCCTCCTCCTCGCCCACCACCGTGGTCTCGATGGTCTCTACGGGGATGGTCTCCACCTCGATCTCGTGCAGCTCCACGATCTCGGCCGGCATCTCCGAGCCGTCCGTGGCGATGTAGAGGGTGTCGCCCGAGGCCATGACTGAGGGCTCGGCCGCCACGGCCGCGGCGGCCTCAGCTCCGGGGCTGCGAGGAGGCGGCCGGCCGTGGGGAAGGAAGGCTGAGGGAGGAAGGCGGCGGGCGGGCGGGCGGGCGGGGGGGAGAGGGGGCGGGCGGCGGGGGGAAGGGGCGGGCGCGGCGGCGGCGGCGGCGGGCTTCCCCGCCTCCTCGCCTCGGTGCGCCCCGCGCTCGCTCGGCCGCTGCTCGCCCCGGCGCCCCGCCGCGCCGCGCCTCGGCCTCCCGCTCTGGCCGCGCCTCCTCCCGCCCTCCGGGGCCGGCGCTCTCCGCTTCCCCCTTTTCCTCCTGCGCCTCCGCCTCCTTCCACACAAATACCAACTCCTCACCCCGAGCCCAGATCTCGCCGCCGCCGCCGCCGCCACACTCCGCTCAGGCTCGGCCTCGCGAGACTTCCGTGCTGCCTTGGCCCGCCCCGCCGCCTCGTCCCTACTCGCCTGCTCGCCTGCTCGCTCCTCCTCCTGGGCCAATCGAACGGCCCGTGAGCCGCAGCGGCCCCGCCCACCCAGCCCGAGTTCCTCCCGGATTGGGGGCCGCCGGGACGGCTTCCCCCTCCCCTCCCCCCCCGCGCGCGCGCGCGCTGGATGGCCGCTGCGCGTGACGTCAGCGCGCCGCCGCCGCCGCCGCCTTCGCCGCTAGTCGTGCGGCTCCCGCCCTCCGCGGTGCAACGGCAGCGAAGCCCGCCGCCCCGGGGGGCCCCGGGCCGCCCTCTGGAGCGGGGTGTCGACGCTGCAGCCGCCGCCGCCGCCGCCTCGGGAGCCGGTGAGCCGTCCGCGCGGCCCCCCCGGCGCCGCGGGGGAGGGGGCCTGCGGGGCAGGGCCGGCCGAGCCGAACGCGGCGTCCCTGCCGGCGGGCCACGCGGGGGTAGATGGAGGCGCGCACGGGGCGCCCCCCAATAAAGTCTGGTTTGACGAGTAGCGCCTGTGCCTCGTTTCTCGCGTCAGGCGGCGTTTGCTCTTGACACCCGGCTCCGGGCCGGCGACGGCGGTCGAGTGAGGGGAGAACAGGGCCAGGCGAACAAAGGCGGGCGGCCAAGGGGAACGCCGGTGGGCGGCCGCGGGCCCACATTCTCGCCGCGAGCTCCGCGGTCGCGCGCCCTGCCGGGTCCCGGGCGGCTCGGGCGGGCGGAAGCGGCGCGCCGCGCCCCCGGGCCCGCCGTTGAGAGGATGTCCGTTATCCTTTCGTGACCCGCGGAAACCTGCGACTTAGCCGTTGGGTGCCTGCTTCCCCGTAGATCTTAGAACTGGCTGAAGGGTCCCGGCCGCCGGGCCGGTAGCTTGGCTTGTTGTGGCTTCAGAGCATTTCCTTCTCAGCTTCCCTTTCTTCGCTCTCCAGCCAGTCGTCGTTTCCCCTCGACCACCGTCTTCACCTCTTTCTCACCCGTGTAGACGCTTCTCACGCTCGCCAGGCTTTGCATTTATCTCCTTGTTGAAAATGCCGCAAATTTTCCCGCCCAGTTTTCCTTTATACCTGAAGCAGAGGTCCCCCCTCCTGGTTTTTTTTTCTTTTCCTGGCGCGAATTCTAGGCAAGTTAAACCTTCCTAAATAGCTATCTATGTTGCAGCGATGTGGTCCTGTCCTTGTTCGTTGTTTTGGTCGACCTGACTTTGGGTTTGAAGCAATAGAAATAAAAACTAGTTTTTAAGAAAGAAACTCACGAGAAACAGAGTGTCTTTTTTGTACTCCTTTTGCGGTGTGAATTTCTCAAATGTACATTCACTTTTACCTTGTCTTTCGGAGCGGTATTCTCGCAGTTGAACACCATGGTTATTCTGAACTGTAATACATCAACCTTAGATCCAACTTGTTAAAACAAGCAGGTGTCTTTTTAAAGAACCTTTAGAGGAAAGTTAGTGTATTCTGATTAAAAAGTGATTTTGTCAGTCTCATTTAGTCCCCAGTTATTTTGAAATGGCATGGACTTGAAAATGTTAGTGTGGGGAGTGAAAAATTAGATCATTCTGTTTTTGCATCTGAGTTTTAAATCCTGAGTAATTCCCTTTGGAGTGTTGCACCCACACAGTTTGAGAAAGTCATGTCTGTTGAAATAACTCATTTCTGGCTTCATAGCATATAAATTCCGCATAAATGGTTCATAAGTGAAAAACCAGTTGTGGGAGAATTTGTATGTGGCTTAATTAATTTCACTTTCCCCGCTCTCTAGTAATTGATGGAAGGGTGTCTTTGCAAGTAGTTGATAGTTCCCCATAGATACCAGAAATGGGGGAAGTACCCAGTTAGGTCACTTAGCTTCTGAGTCATGGGTCTGCAGAGTTCACAGTCAAGTGGAGGAGGCTGGAAGGGTTTAACTGTCAGGAATGGTGGTAGGTAGGAGACAACACCGAGAGGGCCCAGCTGTTCCCCTGCTGCATGAATAACTTTTAAAAATTGCCCTAGAGTATTAGTTTTCCTTGATGGGAGAGACTCTTGTTTTCTGCTCTTTAACTTATGAGTGGGCGTGCGGAGACGTGGCGCTGTGTTTGCTCTCGCCTGCTTCCATTGGCTGCTGAAGGTGAAAAACCCATTTAAAAGGACACGTTAAAGTGCAGTTCCAGAGCCACAGGCCTCTAAAGGTAGGGCTAATTTTATTGCTTTGCTTTTGTTCTGTTTGGGCAGAGTAAACTGAACCAGTAAGTGTTCTCTCTGAACGGCTGTGTGCTTAGTTGCTCAGTCATGTCCAGCTCTTTGCGACCCTATGAACTGTAGCCCACCAGGCCCCTTCTGTCCATGGGGATTCTCCAGGCAGGAATACTGGAGTGGGTTGCCATGCCCTTCTCCGGGGAATCTTCCTGACCGAGGGGTCAAACCCAGGTCTCCCACATTGCAGGCAGATTCTTTACCGTCTGAGCCAGAGTCCTGTTCTGTTGACGGCAAGAAAACTAGCTAGTGCCCCTAATTAAACTGGGTATTTTACAGCCACGTTTGCCTGCCTTTATTCTTCGGCTCGTGAGGACAAGACACCGTGGCTGGGTCCGTCGACAGCTTAATGCCTTGTGCGTGGAATGGTGGTTTGCTTTTTGGTTCATCGAAAGACGAAGGCACCGTGACAGAGGACTTGGGTGTGAAAATGCTTGACTATTTTCGTGTCTTAAGAACTCCAATGAAACTTCCTGTCCACCGTGAAAATGAGTGTCAGCAGCTACATAAGAAGGCAGAAGACTGGAACACTCACGAGAGGCGTGTGAAGTGAGTCCGAGCTCACCAGTGGCCAAGGAGGTGTGGCAACAGACAGCCTGCCGGGAGTGTGTGTCCCTTGGCGGGACGGCACCAGACAAAAAGTGCGAGTGTGACACCCAGCCCTGTGGATGTCACCGCCCCTCCCTCGGCCTCATGGCTCCCTTCCCGCAACCTCCATTAGGTCTCCAACTGGGCCGCAAAACCACGGGGGTTAGGGACACGTGCGGAGAGGGTAGAGGGTGGGAGAACAAAGGATATGACTCGAAAGACACCGATATCTCTTTTTCTCTTTTTTTCAGAGTATCTTCTCATTTATTAATTATAGGGAGCCTAACAAATCTGATTTTACCTTATTTCTATTTCTAAAAGATCGGAAACAGTTCAGGCAGTGAACTCATGCTAAGTTAACCTCCCTTACCGCAAGCTAGTTTGGCTGCCCCATGAAGTTGCTCTTTGGTTACGTCTAACGTTAGTTCTTTTGGAGTTGGCATTCTGCATCAGTAACAGTATCATTGTTAAGTTGTCCTACTCTTCAGTTCAGTTCAGTCGCTCAGTCGTGCCCGACTCTTTGCGACCCCGTGAATCGCAGCACGCCAGGCCTCCCTGTCCATCACCAACTCCCGGAGATCACTCAGACTCACATCCATCGAGTCGGTGATGCCATCCAGCCATCTCATCCTCTGTCGTCCCCTTCTCCTCCTGCCCCCAATCCCTCCCAGCATCAGAATCTTTTCCAGTGAGTCAACTCTGCATGAGATGGCCAAAGTACCTACTCTTAGGACCCGATAAACTGCAGCATTCCAAATCCCCTGTCCTTCTTTATCTCCCGGAGCCTGCTCAAACTCACGTCCATTGAGTCAGTGATGCCATCCAACCATCTCATCCTCTGTCGTCCCCTTCTTCTCCTGCCTTCAGTCTTTCCCAACGTCAGGGTCTTTTCCTGTGAGTTGGCTTTTCACATCAGGTGACCAGAGTATCGGAGCTTCAGCTTCAGCATCAGTCCTTAAGTGAATATTCAGGTGACAGTGTGGAGAACACTAGCTCTGAGCACTGCTAGCCCAGTCCCTTTTGCCCCTAAGGAAACTAGCCAAGAGAGGAGCTGTTGAAGGTCGCGTTGCAAGGTGTGGTGATAGGGCTGTAGCCAGAGCTGGAATGTTTGCCTTTTGTTAGGCCGCGGAGCCTTTGTAAATTTGGGGGTCGAACCCTGTTTCAGCCAAACTAAGTTGCCAATGAAATATTTAGAAAAAAATCAGGATGAAAGTTTGTATTTAAGCATCTAGTTAGGCCTAGCTTGTTTGTTGTGGGGTTTTATGTTTTTGGAGAAGGAAGGAGTGGCTTTATTACTTTGCCGCACAAAGGGGGACCACAGTAGGCTAGTACCTCAAGTACTGTGCCCCCCTTTCTGGTGAGCAGGGGGAGGTCATATAGTCAGGCAGAGGTACGGGACAGTAACAGTCTGTTCCTTCTGCAAAGTTGCTAAAGGGTGGGTTGCTGGCAAGACTAGGGTGTGTGCAGGGTCTTAGATGGTACCAGGAGCTTCTCTGGTCCCCTGCCTGCGGTGGGTCACCCCTCGTGTGAATCAGTGCAAGTTAAATAAAACTGTCGGTGTATACGGGCTTCCCTGGGGGCTCGGCGGTAAAGAGTCCGCCTGCCAATGCTAGAGACACAGGTTTGGGAAGATACCCCCTGGAGAAGGAAATGGCAACCCCCTCCAGTATTCACGCCTGGGAAATCCCATGGACAGAGGAGCCTGGTGGGCTACAGTCCATGGGGTTGCAGAGTCAGACACGACTTAGGGACTAAAGCAACAACGTAGGTAACGTACATGTTTTTCTTAATCATCAAATGTACAGTGTATTCTTGATTGTGGAATCTTTGAAACTGGGCCTGTTCAAGGGACCCTCCTCCCTATACCCAAAATCAGTGCATATATTAGATTTGGAGCTTAAACTGTGGTGATAGATCCTAATTGCCCACATCTATAAAGCTGACACCATTGATGCAACATTTTATGTTCTAGAGTTTTATAAGGTCTTAGACTTTTTCTGGGGCTTCCCAGGTGGCGCTAGTGGTAAAGAACCTGCCTGCCAGTGCAGGAGACATAGGAGAAGCGGGTTCGATCCCTGGGTCTGGAAGATCCCCTGGAGGAGGTCATGGCAGCCCACTCCAGTATTCTTGCCTGAAGAATCCCATGGACGTCAGAGAAGCCTGGTGGGCTACAGTCCGTGGGGTCGCAAAGAGTCGGTCACGACTGAGTGACTTCACTTACTTACTTACTTAGACTTTTTCTGAGGCTAAGTGGTTTAGTCCAGAAACGAATCTGGTTATTGCCCATGAATCTAAGGAAGGTTGAAGTCGCTAGTGATGGTAGCTCTGATAGGCACACTTGTCGCACAGCACACTTACTGCAGGGTAGAAATACAAGAAGCCAGCCCCCTCCTGCATCAGTGTGAGAGGCCCGTCAGTGCTGGAACGAGGAGCTCGGTGAGAGTGGGCTGAGCTGCCGTGTCTGAGCAGGACTTTCTCCCTTCGCTAAAAGGCAGTGACGTAGCAGATGAGATGAGCCCAGCTGTTCATCCCCCTTTGTCAAGCACCTGCTCTATGAGGCCAGAAGACAAGATGATGTGCCCAGACAGGAGGCAGGCCATGACTAGCGAGCTCAAGATACTGGTCTCACTTCCTCTTGGCCATCCTGGCAGCAAGTGGAGAGTCTGGGGATAAGAGGACCCTAGCCCAAGCTGGTCAGATAATGGCCTTCCTGGGGAGGGGACATTTCACCTGGGTCTTGAGAGTTAACCACCCAGTGCCCAGGACAGCATTTGGTTTCAAACTAGCCTTTAAAAAAAAAAAAAAAAAGTTAATTTCTAAGTGAAAAGGCAGTAGATAAAATAAATTGGATGATAAATTTGTAAATATTTGTGATAAAGTCATACCGAGTATTCAGGGGGCTTCCCAGGTGGCGCTAGTGGTAAAGAACCTGCCTGCCAGTGCAGGAGACATAGGAGAAGCGGGTTCGATCCCTGGGTCTGGAAGATCCCCTGGAGGAGGTCGTGGCAGCCCACTCCAGTATTCTTGCCTGGAGAATCCCAGAGGAGCTTGGTGGGCTACAGTCCATGGGGTCACAAAGAGTCAGACCCAAGTGAAGCAGCTTAGCTTGCACTCACAGCACTCAGTGTAAAAGAGCTATAATTTTGCCTTGGGAATTCATCAAATTACCAAATGAATCCCCTGGAACTGCTATTGAGATGCCTGAGGTTTTTCTCAGTACTTCGCTACTGACATCATGTCCTACTTTTTTCTTTTTATCGTTTTTCATGAGCCATTCCTTGTTCAGAGTTTCCACTTGAACTTAATAGCAGAAATGGGTTTGGAGTTCCAGGCTTTGGAAGGTACACCAGCTATAAAGGTACTTAGGCCGGCAGAACTGAGGCGTGGCAAGAGTCATCCTAACTGGTGAGGGCCTGACCGTGCCCTTTGTCATGCAGGAGACCTCCTGAGGCCTTGAAGCCTTTTAACTCTTCATTTCCTTGGCTGTAAATCAGGCTTAGCAATGCCAGTCTTCAGACAAACAGGAATCAACTGTGGTGATAGGTGAACCGCGTGAAGTGTTGACGCTCCCCAGGACTGTTACACGTCCGTCCTGCCCACTCATTCTAAGTGAACACGCCTCCTCCACTCATCTCTCCGATTCTGGGCTGGTTTGGGTTATTGTTCAGTCGCTCAGTCACGTCTGACTCTGCAACCCCGTGGGCTGCAGCACGCCAGGCTCCCTTGTCCATCACTATCTTTGCTTAAACTCATGTGCATTGAGTCTGTGATGCCATCCAGCCGTCTTATCCTCTGTCGTCCCCTTCTCCTGACCCCACCGTGACCACACAGTCCACGAGCCCTGCTCGGTTTACCCTTCCCAGCCAAAGCATCTCTGTGTCCCAAGAGGAAACGTGACGACGGTAAGACACGAGCAGCTGGGCTCCAACGTAGACACACTTCCAAGAGGAGCTCCTGTGTTGAAAACCTGAGTTCTGGTTGACAGAAAACACAAAAAGAGTTGCTTTATCCTACTTTTAACGGACAGTAATCCACTCCGGAGAGACTCAAAACTTAACCGCTGATAATGGCAGATGTCTTTAAGAAAAGTCTGGCTAACAAATGAATTCTTACGTGTGCAGGTAAGCACGGGGTCTGGCTACCTGATGCGAAGAGCCGCTTCACTGGAAAAGACCCTGATGCCGGGAAAGATTGAAGGCTGGAGGAGAAGGGGACTACAAAGCATAAGATGGTTGAATGGTATTACCAACTCAGTGGACATGAGTTCGAGCAAGCTGTGGTGGGGTCAGCAGCTCCCACTCGGAAATGGCTGTCCCGGGGGGCCCCTGCCTCCACATCCCAGGATAAAGTTGCCTGCGAACTCCCTTAGCGCTCACAGACAGCTTTAAGGGGTGACGCAGAGGAAGGACTAGCGTGTTCTAAACCGTCCCTTCCTCTTACTCCCCGAGGAATGGGCTGGGTGTGTCCTTGCACTGTTGTGAGTAAACAGAGGCGCCCTTGTGGCAAGAATGCAGTTGAGGATTGCCTGCCTCCTTCCTTAGTGACCGTCTGACCAAGTCCTACCTAAGGCAGCGCTGGCTCTGAGGCTGAAGCCATCACCCCATGATGGTCTCTGCTCACCCTGCCCCGTGCTCATTGAAGGCTCGGCTCTTAAACTCCTCTCTCCCACCCAGGCCGCTCCAACCTGCATCATCTCAGTCGCGGCAGCCTCTTTATACCTTGGCCTCCAAAACCCCAGTCACCTTCCCTCCCACCTCTTCAGCCACCACATCCGGGTCCACGTTATCCCTGGGAAGCGGGGCCACCCTTGGCATCTCAGACTCCCAGCATCCTCTTGTCTCCAGCTCTCGCCCCCTCTTCCCTGTCACCCCTTTGTTTCAGCCTCAGCCCTCCTGTTCTCTAACCCCTCTTTTCCATCCCAGCCCAGAACCCCACGAGCAGTTACCAGTGTCCTCTGGTTCCCCTGGCTTCCCCGGTGGCCCAGACGGTAAAGCGTCGGCCTGCGCTGCAGGAGACCCGGGTTCAGCCCCTGGGTCGAGAAGATCCCCTGGCGAATTCCATGGACTGAGGAGCCTGGTGGGCTACAGTCCATGGGGTCGCAAAGAGTCAGACACGACTGAGCGGTTTTCACCTTGACTTTTTCTTCCAGGTTCCCTTACTGCTTACGGCCCATGGAACGTCCCTGTTGGGTCCACTCACTTCCAACCCTGTGCTTCTGAGATGCTGGGATCTTCCGGGGACAACACCGCTCACGAGTGTAGATTTCTGCCATGACTTGCAGTCCCAGCATAGCCTGAGCGTTCGATGCCACTTGACCCTTCTTTTCCCTTGCTCTGGCCCTGCACCACCATTTTGCTCAGCAGATTCTCGAAATGACTTTTCTCAAAGCTCATAAGAAACCTGCCTGTGTCCTCTCCATTCCCTCGCCTCCCCACAGTGGCCCAGGTTTGTTCGCTCAGACGCCTGGGGTGCCCTCGTGGCTGCTCCTGGCTGAGCCCGCGTTCCCGTCTCCACCTGCGCTCCCCCTCCCCCCATCCTGGGGACCTGCCCTGAGCCCCGGGCTCTCTTCCCGTGGCAACGTCTCTCCCTGTCTTTAGAAACAGGGCTGTCTCTTGACCCCATGTCCCCCAGGAGTCGCTGCTCGTCTCCTTGCAGTCCCAGCCAAGCCGTGAGAGCAGGTGTGCGCTGACCGTCTCCCCGCAGGTACCGCATCATCGCCTGCAGTGGAGCGCGCACAGGTGAGGCCTTTCTGACCTCGCTTTCTCATCCCCACGCTCAGGAGGTTCCCAGACCCCCTCCTCAGCTCTGCCACCCTGTTCATCCACCTGGTCCGTCTTCTGGCCTCTGGCTTTCCCTCCTCTGGCCCGTCCCCTCCTCCTGCCTGCTGCCCTGTGTCCCCCTGAGCGGCCCGTCCTCGTGGCCTCCACAGCCGCGGGCAGCCAACAATTCTCAGCTGCCTGTGGCTCTCCCTGGAGCTCTAGATCCGCATGCTCCGTCCCGCGGGGTCCGTCCCTGCGCCTGCCCGCTCACCCGTCACACCCACGTGCCCGGGACCGACACCTGGAAAGCATCTTCGACTGCCCTGGCTCCGTAACCCGACCGACAGCCATCAGGTTCTGCTAAATCTTTCTCACACCAGCTTTTCTCTTTCCGCACCGTCCCTGCTATGCTGCGGGCCCTTTGCAACCAGCTGCGCTACCTGCTCCAGCCCTCCTTTCCCAAGGCTCTCCGGAGGTTTCCTAACCTGCAGCTGGAACCACATCATTCCAGTCGAAACTCAGGTTTGGAGCCGCTCCTCCACCAGGCGTTTCAAACACGCAGCCTCGTTTTTCCACCCCTTCCGCCTCCCCCAGCTCCAGTGGTTCAGACCTTTGTTTTCAGGCTGGCCATTCTCTGCATAGAGACCCTTTCTCCCCACCTTCGACGTTCCTCCTCTTCCAAAGCAGCTCAGGTGGCATCTCGAAGAAGCCTTCCTTGGAAGGGCATTTCCGTAGCATTCCACCCAAATTGCTGTCATCCTCCTCACCATGAAAGTGACCTGTTAACCTTCCTGCTTGTCCACCAAGCTGCGCCTTCTCGGAGGGCAGGGACAGTTTCTCTTCTGCCTCCAGCCTCAGAGTGGACCAGGGCCAGCCCAATGCAGGACGCACAGTCGGCCCCGTCCGAGCAGAAACGCGCGGCACTGCCCCTCCCGGCGTTGTCCTCCACCCCCACCGCCTATGGAGCGCAGAATAGTTGCATGCCGCGTATAACTGAATCACCTTGCTGTACACCTGGAAACTGCCTCCACACTGTTAACCAGCTATCCTCCAGGATGAAATAAAAAGTTCTCTAAAAAGGCCTAGCTCTTTAGCTGGGCTAAAAGGGAAATGTGGCATAATAGGGGGAGAAAAAAAGAAGTTTCCATGAGACAGACCCAGATTTTAATATCGGTTCCACCACTCAATGGTTCAGTGACCTCAGGTGAGTTTTTTCACTCTCTGGGTCAGTTTCTTTTAAGTCTTCCTTGTTTATCCGAAATTCTAATTTAACTAGGTGTCCTATATTTTGTCTGGCAGCCTCATCGTGGAATAATACCCCACTTTTCAGTCCTCTTCTTTTTTCCTCTGTTACGTTTCTTTTTTTCCTTGTTTTTAAATTTCTTTTTTCAGAGGGTGGGGGTTGGGGGAGAAGGGGCCACGTTGCTCAGTTTCCCCAGCAGGTTTTGGCCCTGGCATTGAAAGCCCAGAATCCTAACCACTAGGCTACCAGGAAACTCCTTCTGGGCCAGTATCTTGATCTGTAAGATCAGAATATTACTATTCAGGATTGTTGGAATGTTTGAAATAGTACGTACAGTGCTCCTGGCGTGTGTGTGTTAGTCACTTAGTCGTGTCGGACTCTTTGCGACCCTATGAACTGTAGCCTGCCAGGCTCCTCTGTCCATGAGATTCTCCAGGCATGAATCCTGGAGTGGGCTGCCATTTCCTTCTCCAGGGGATCTTCGCAACCAGGGATTGAACCCAGGTCTTTTGAGTTGCAGGCAGCTTCTTTACCTTCTCAGCCACCAGGGAAGCCCCCTGGCATGTGATAGGCACTAACTAAATCTCATCTATGACTGCTTTTCTCTCTCCCTTCTGCTCCATCCCGAGCCCCTCCCCCACACAGCCTCACAGGTGTGTCTTTGCTGATGAAAATGCCCCTTCATTTTCCACACTTTCGTTCACTCTCACTTCATTGAGGAGTGCCTTCCTACATCTCCCAACCTCTCTGCTCAGTTCCAATCTTGCCTCCAGGCCTCCCAGGCCCTCCAGTTGCAAATGACCCCCTCCCTGCTCTTCTGTTTCCCCAGAGCACGCAAAAGTCCCAGCCTGGTGTGCTGTTCAGTTAGCTGGCTTTCACTTTAATTCCTCGTAGACAGTTCCTGAGTTGGAAGCTTCTGGAAGGCAACGATGTTTCTTTTGCTTTTTTGTGGCTGTTCATGCTCAGAGTGCTCAGAGCCTGGAACATCCTAAGTGTTAGATAAACAGTGGTTTACTCGGATGGGAGATGGGAGGGGACAGGAAAATGCTGCTTCATGGGCTCAGCAGTGTGGCAGAGTCTTAGCGTAATCAAACTCTCAGGGAGAGTTAGCGTAATCAAACTCCTTCTCTTGCCCTTAATCTTTCCCAGCATCAGGGTCCTTTCCAGTGACTTGGCTCTTTGCATCAGGTGGCCAAAGTATTGGAGCTTCAGCATCAGTCATTCCAGTGAATATTCAGGCTTAATTTCCTTTAGGATTGACTGGTTTGATCTCCTTGCAGTCCAAGGGACTCTAAAGAATCTTCTCCAGCACCACAGTTTGAAAGCATCAGTTTTTTGGCTCTCAGCCTTCTTTATGGTCCAGCTCTCACATCCGTACACGACTACTGGAAAAACCATAGCTTTTACTATACAGACCTTTGTTAGCTAACTTGTCCTTGAGATTTTTTGAGTACTATGAATTTCCATACATGGAAGCAAGTAAAAACAGTGTCTGGAAATTAGATGTTCTTGGAAGTTCAACCCATGAAAAATCATTAGTTTATTATGTGAAAAAAGTAAAGACTATATATAGCTTGTCCCAAACTGTTGATTCAGCAAAAACAATTGTTCAGGTTTTTCTGTAACACCTTAACAGAAGACCAGAACGAACTTTTTCGCCAACCCAATACCCGAAAGTGTATATTTCTAGTTATTTCTCAAAAGCATATTCAAACATGAAACCCTTTAAGGAGACTGTGCTTTGGGAAAAAATAGCCTTATTTTGACCTGCCGGGTGGAAGCTCATACAATCTTTCCTCCAGCCCTCTCAAAGCAAAGCCCTGGTGCAACTGCCACAACAAGGAATCCACACAGACCATTTCCTGTCGAAGTAAATGCCTTATTGATTTGTGTATTAACTCAGCGGTCAGCAAGTGACAATGCTGCATGCATCACAGGCGGACAGAGGTGTTTTATAGATCTGCTCACATGCCTCTCTCCAGCCGTTGAGTAGTAGCTTCCCTTGGATGCAATGCTGCTCATCTTTTTTCTTTCCCCTCCAAACCACTGAATTCTAGATGCAGAGGCTACTGGATGGGAGACTCAAGCCCGACCACTTCCGGCTCCACCCAAAGTGGGCGCAGCCACGTTCAGCTGTGACTTCACGGTGTCAAGCGTTACCAGGACTCCTCCCTGTCTGTGTTCAGAGCTGCCAGCCAGCCCCTGTTTGCTTGCACGTGTGTGCATCTCTTAAGTCGCCTTTCCCCACCCCCTGTTCAAACTGGGTGTTTTTTAGGATCCAAATGTAGTCACTTACCTATTACGGACCAAAAGTAATAGTTAAGTCTTCATCTGATCGGCTGTGTCTGTCACAGGAGCCTATGGAGATGGGAGGCGTCTGGACTGTTATCCATCACGTTATTGCGCCAGCTCGATATTAGCAGCTGACTCACGTAGGCTTTACATAAACTGGGGTTGTACATCGGAAATCCCTTCCAGAAACATCCTCGAGGAGTACTTGAACACGTGGCTGTATGTCACACAAACGTACCGGTGTGCATTTGTTTAGCAGAAGACATTGGGTTCCCCTGGCGTCCACTCTGGTGAGGGCTGGCAGCCAGCCTCCTCCCAGACCCCGTGCCCTGCCCTTTCAGAGCCCCAGTAGCTTCCTTCAGGTAACAGAAATCTGATCTTTTGGGATAAGGGGGTGGAACGACCTTAGCTTGGGGGTTAAGTTATGATCGGCTAAACAGTTTTACTTCCTGTAGCCTGTGATGGGTCTGAGGCATTGGGGAGAGGGAGAATGTGTCCCAGGTCTGGCCGATGAAATGTCTGGGGAAATATGTGTCATTAGAGAGGCTCCTCTTCCCTAATAGAAAGGCAAAGCCCCAAGAAACAGCCCCTCTTCTTCCTGCCTGCCCCAAAACTGGCGTGATGGCTGGGACTGTGTCTTCATTTCATGGCTGTGAAGAAAAGGCGAAGGGGATTGCAGAGTCAGTGGTCAGGAGGCCCTGTGGAGCCCTGAACCCACAGCGCTCACTGGACTTCTTGTGTAAACCCTTGTCCTGGGGTTCGAGGACCTTGCAGGGGCCTGTTCCTGACCTGCTGTCGCCAAGGAGACTAAGTCATTCCCTTGGGGAGCAAGAGACGGGGAATGGGATCAAAGGAGGTGTTACTCTCTGGGTGTCTAAATTGTTATCTCTAGCGGGAGGTGGGAGGAATTGGGAGATTGGGGTTGACAAGCATACACTATCGATATACCATGTACAAAATGGATAAGTAATGAGAACCTGCTATATGTGTTATTCTTTTAGTGATTTCAAGGTCCATCCGTGTGGAGCCCACGGAATATTATTAAACCACAGATTTTGTATGGATGGATTTTTTAAATTTTATAGATGCTTTTAATATGAAAAATGCTATGATATAATAATCAAAAACGTAGCACATTTATGTACATACTATAACCCGAACTTTTAGAAAAAGTGGCAAGTAAACATGTCAAAACAGTGTCGTTTGCTTCTGGGAAGGAGGATTTTGGCCCGTTTTTATTGTGTTTGTGTTTTGTTTTTTTTTTTACTTGGTGTGCCGTCATCACGTATGTGTTTGTACTTTTAGACTGTTTCTTTACTGTGGTAAAAAGGCACAGAATTTACCGTCTTCGCCGTTTTTATGTGTGCGGTTCACTGTGCAGCCACGCATCCATCACCGCTGTCCTTCCCCCAGGCTCTTTTTCATCTTGCCAAACTGAAGCTCTCCTCCTGTTGAACAGTAACCCCCGACTCGGACTCCCCACAGCCCGCCCCTGACACCCGCCATCCCCTTTCCGTCTCTGTGACCTTGCCTGTTCCAGACAACGTCATTCGTGTAAGTGAATCGTGCAGTGTTCGTCCTTTTATGTCTGGCTTGTTTCAGTTCACAGAGTGTCCTCAGTATCCATCCACGTCATAATGCATGTCAGAATTCCCTTCCTCTCTAAGGCTGAATAATGACCCATTGTGTCCATACATACATACACATACACACATCACATTTTACTAATCCATTCATCCCCTCAGTGGAGAATCGAGTTTCTTCCACATTTTAGGTGTTGTGAATAATGCTGCTGTGAACATGGGTGTTCAAATAAACACGTATTTTATAAGCATGTTTTGTTTTTCCTTTTTTAATAGCAGATGAAGGAAAGCTTATGAGAGCCAAATCATCTATTGAATTTATGCTTGAATTTTTCACTTGGTATCAGATCTCTTGAATATTTTAGCCAGCCATAACTTTTCCCTATCAGGAGGAAAAGTGATGGCTGGGAGCTTTCTCCTCATTTAAAAACCAAAGAATAGTGAAGTGGTTAACCATTTTCAAGCATTCTACCTACGACCTCCTTCCGTCGTAGTTGAAGAGTAAGTCCTTTGACTTCTCACCACCTGAAAATGCTCCCCTAATGCATGCTAGCCCCCCGCCCCCCCCAGACTGTCCCTGGAGAGTCACTCGCTGTCCCCACACCCCTGGGTGTTGCTCTGGCTGTTCACCAGGCACAGTGGGGTCATCAGTTCCCCAGCAGACTACACAGAAGACGAGAAAACAGCAAGTCCAGGTCACTAGGAGGTCCTGGGTTCCATCCGCAGTGGAGTGTCCGCAGGGTGTGTCTTAGGCTTCCCTGGTAGCTCAGCAGTAAAGAATCGGCCTGCAATGCAGGAGACCCCGCTTCATTTCCTGGCTCTGGACCCCTGGAGAAGGGATACCCCCTCCATATTCTTGGACTTCCCCAGTGGCTCAGCTGGTAAAAAATCTGCCTCCAATGCAGGATACCTGGGTTCGATCCCTGGGTTGGGAAGATCCCCTGGAGAAGGGAATGGCTACCCACTCCAGTATTCCGGCCTGGAGAACTCCATGGACTGCATGGTCCAGGGTGGGTCCCAAAGAATCGGACATGACTGAGCAACTTTCACTTTCAGGTCACTAGATCAAATGCTCCCACGTGGCAGCCACCCACCCTGTTAAGCACCAGGGGGTCAGGGAAGGACAGGCCCAGAGGGTACCAGATGCTGTCCGGGGACCCTCTCATTTCAGGCGGTGTTAGAATTCACTCACTTGGTCAGAGTTGCAGAATTTGAGTCCAGAGAGGACGTCCTGGAGGCTATTGATTAGAGTTCCAGGCTTCAGTCGCTGGTCCTCAGGCATCTAAGATCCTGCAAGCTTCATGGAGCAACCAAAACAAACAAAAAAAGACTTTGAGTCCAGAGACCCTAGAACTGATTTCGTCCAACTACTTGAGGCATTCAGGCAGTAGAAAGGGCTTTTTCAGCGCTCGTCCTGGTTAATGGCCATCCTCCGTGAGCTCTGATCATCAGGCCGACCCAAGTCACCCCCGGCCCTGACCTCCTCTACACACAACCCTCCCCTCAGCCCCACACCTCTGCTCCAAGAAGCTCTGCAGTTATGTCAGAGGTGCCCTGCCCCTCCCCAAGCTCCATCTCTGCGCCCTGGACCCTTCAACCTCCCCTCAAAGGCCAGCGCCAGCAATCCAGCAGGAGGGAACCCCTCCACTCTGATCAGCGTGCTGTTTAGGTTAAGTGCAGCCGCAGGCTCGGGGTTGTGTATCTGTGGAATGCTCCCCTTCCTCCCTCCCTCCTGCTCTCCGTCCCATCCCCCCCACCACATCGACAGAGACAATCTCTGTTATGTGAGCATGAAGAGGAACAGGGAGTACACATTAGTGATGGTTACCTTAGGCGAGGCAAGGGAGAGCCTAAAGAATTGGAAACAAGCTTATCTACTGAACTCTGAGCAAGTGGGAAGATAAGAGGCAACACACATCTAGGGCACCGGGAAGCGGGGTGAGAAGCCAGTGCTTCCAGGCTCTTCCCGCCGGATATGGGTTACATCAGCCACTCGGAGCTGAGTGGGAGCCTGCTTCCAGAAGCTTGGCCTATCTCTTATATTCACTGCAAAGGAAATAGAGTTCTTATTTATGGGAGAACGAACCCAGCCCTCCCTTTCGCACTCCGGCCGCTCGCTGCCCGAGCAGGGCTATGACCCCATCGCCCGCCGCTCCGACTCGGCACCAGCTTTCCATCCTCGGTCCCTTCCTCTCTGCCTCTGTCTCCCTGGCTTCTTCCCCTGCTTTCCTCTCCTCGTTTGCCATCTTCCCTTTTCCTGTCCCCATATGTTGTCCCCTCACCCTCCCCTGCTTCACTCCTTTCCCCACTCCTCAGCATAATGTACACACTTCACACTTGTCCTATTTATCGGCTGTGGCTTTGTGTGTTATTAATAGAGCAGTAGATGAGCTATGGCTTGGAGCTTTTCTTCTCACTAGAAAAATTCCAGCCCAAGTTATTTTTTCAGTCAATGGGCTTTAATTGATTTTTCTCCCCTGGATCAATGGTCTACAGGAAAGCTCCCCACCGCCCTGGGAGATACAGGCCTGGGAAGGGGACCCAGAAGCTCTGAGCTCTGCAGGAGCTGAACTCTGCCCCCACTGCCCACCCTTGGCACCAACGGGTCTTCTCCCTCCCCACCCAGCCCCTAGACCAGCAGCAGTGGGTCTTTGGGGAGCCTTTCTCCTCCCTCCAGCCTCGGTGCTGGAAGGGAGGATGGACTGGGAGCCTCCTTTCTTGCTTCCCAGACTCCCTGGGGGCTGGGCTTCTGAGTGATAACTGATGCTCAAGTTTGGAAGGCGGAAGTGTCAGCTTCGGTGTGTGCAGCCATATGCAATGTGTGAATGACACGCTGAGTTTAAAGTAGGAGGGGGCAGTGCAGTTAGGTGGTTAGTGGGCTTGTCCTTTTGTTTATTCTACCCCCTCCATGACGCTGAGGGCCGTTTTGCTCTGGGAGTTGGAAAGACAGGTTCCGGATGGAGATCATGTCCAGTCTGCTTCCCATATTAAGCACTCCCTCCCCCGTGTCCCTCCAGCACCACCCTCCCACCCCCTCCTCCGCTCAGTGGAAGCCTTCCAGGAGTTGGTTTCCTGGCACCCAGATCACAGAGACACCAGCGAGTCTGGGTCCTTGTCTCCATTTCCTTGGTGCTGGAGGCAGCAGTCACCGTGCTTCCCGACCCCTGGGTCACCTCCCTGCTAGGTCACCTCCCCGATGCACACCCTTGAACAGTGCCGGTGGTGGCCTCCCAACTCCCCACGGTCCTGGTCTGGGCCCTTGTTGGTGGGTCCCCCAGTCATGGATTTCTGGTCCATTGCTTTCGGTCCATCAAGTGATTTTGTAAACTAATTCCCTGTATCAAGCCCTGTCAGTTTAAAATGCCACCACTGCAGAGAACCTGCTAAGGAATAACTATTTCCCTGAACAAAATCCATGTGCTGAAATCTGGTCTCCAGTGTGCTGGGAAAGCCTGAGGGCAGGAGGAGAAGGGGACGACGGAGGACAAGATGGTTGGAGGGCATCATGGAGTTTCAGCAGGCTCTAAGACATGGTGAAGGACAGGGACGCCTGGTATGCTGCAGTCCATGGGGTCGCAAAGACTCAGACGTGACTGAGGGACTGAACAACAACGCGCTGGTGTTAAGACTTCGGGGAGGTGATTAGGCGAGGAGGGTGGAGCCCTCCCGAATGGGATTAGTGTCCTAATGGGCCCCAGGGAGCCCCTCTGCCCCTTCCTCACCTTCTGCCCTTCTAGGACAGAGAGGAAACAGGCATCTATCTGCAGCTTGGAAGAGAGCTCTCAGAACCCGACCACGCCAGCACCCTGATCTCAGACTTCCGGCTTCCAGAACTGTGGGAAACGAGTATCTGTTGTTTACAAGCCACCGGCCTACGGGACTGTCAAAGTGGCCAGGACTGATGGAAACACTAACTGTCCACGTGGGGCAGCCCTCGCCTCCCCAGTACTCCTCTCCCCTCCCCCAGGGTCACAGGGTGCAGTTCTGTGCCGCCTTGGGTACCGGCTGTTTCTCTTTCCTCCTTCCATTGTTAGCAGACGGTGAGTTTCCCATGCTTTGCACTGGGCCCTCAGCATCGGGGAAGAGGGAGAACTAACTAACCAGTTGGTCACTTACCGCTTTAAACTCAGCCGATCAGTTACATGCTGCACATGACGGTGGGTGGTTGAAGCTGGCCGGGCCCCTCCCTTGAGCCTACTTGCTGGTTGGTTTTATGAGGCTCTGATCCCACTTGCACCCAAGCCCTTGGAGGAATTCTAGCAGGACCTGAGTCACAGGTGTGGCTCTGTCCTCAGGGCAGGTTTTAGGTCAACCTCGGACAAACAAACTCCTCCTTTGCCTTAAATGAGGCTGGAATCTGTATCAGCCCCAAAGCTGTCAAACAAACAGGAGCTATTTCTGGAACGGAACAACTGCCTCGAGATGCAGGTGAGGGATGCTCTCCCAGATTTACAGGAGAGCCAAGTGGGGCCAACGGGGAGGGAGGCGACTTCCTGGAGCTACTTCACCAGGCAGCCCTTCCACTGGGAACCTGCACAGTTTTGAGCTTTGAAACCACCTTACAGCCTGTGATCCAGGCACAGGAGTTAACTGGGACAGAGGGTGGGAGGGCCAGGGGAAAAGAGGCCGAGGGGGCCAAGCTGCCAGTCTGAGTGGGCTCGGGCCTGCCTGACTTCTGGTGGGGGAGGGGAGTGCTGCACCAGCTGTGCTTTTCTTTTAGTTGAACAAAAAAGCATAAATATTAACATGGGCTTTGGGGATCTTAGTTCCCCAACCACGGATCAAACTAGGCTCTTGGCAGTGAAAGCGCTGAGTCCTAACCACTGAAACTCCAGGGAAGTTGTTCAGTCACTAAATTATGTCCAGCTCTTTGTGACCCACATGAACCCCAGGCTCCTTCACTATCTTCCAGTGTTTGCTCAATTCATGTCCATCGAGCGGGTGATGCCATCCAATCATCTCCTCCTCTGCTGCCCCCTCCTCCTGCCTTCAATCTTGCCCAGCATCAGTGTCTTTTCCAGTGAGTCGGCTCTTCACATCAGGTGGCCAAAATATTTGAGCTTCAACTTCAGCATCCGTCCTTCCAATGAATATTTAGGGTCGATTTCCTTTAGGATTGACAGGTATGATCTTCTTGTTGTCCAAACTTTATTAATAGATACCTAAATATAGTATGTTTTTTTTTAATGAAATGTGTATGGTGTTGTATTCCTAAAGCACCCTCATCAAAAGCTACACATTAAGAGCAAATCCCCATACAAATGGAGATAGTCCTCTGAACTCCACATTGTATCACCCATCAGAAACTGAAGCTCTTTACCTTAGATTGGGACTTGAACCCACATGGCTGGGACTTGAACCTAGCCAAAACCCAGCTTGGGATCTAACCCACATGACTTAGACTCAAACCCAGCCAAAACCCACAGTACCTGGTTTTAGGACCTAATGAGGCCCAGGTTCTTGAGGTCTCATTGCAGAAAGAATTCAATGAGAAACAAAGTGATAGGTTAGAAGTGGACTCATCTAGAGAGAAACAGACTCCACAAACAAGAGTGTGGGCCAACACAGAGGGCAGGTCTGGTGGCCTCAGTATCTGGTGTGGTTAGCTTTTATGGGCTGGGTGATTTCACAGGCTAATGAGTGGGAGGATTGTTCCAACTATTTTGGGGAAGGGGTGGAGATTTCCAGGAACTGGGCTACCACCCACTTTTTGGTCTTTTGATGGTGCCTTGGAACTGTCATGGTGCCTCTGGGTGTCTCATTTAGCTTGCTGATTGAGGATTAAGGTCTAGTGAAGTTGACTTGCTTTTTCCATGATCCAGCGGATGTTGGCAATTTGATCTCTGGTTCCTCTGCCTTTTCTAAAACCAGCTTGAACATCAGGAAGTTCACGGTTCATGTATAGCTGAAGCCTGGCTTGGAGAATTTTGAGCATTACTTTACTAGCTGGTGAGATGAGTGCAATTGTGCGGTAGTTAAGAGATGGGAATAGCAGACCACTGACCTGTCTCTTGAGAAATCTGTATGCAGGTCAGGAAGCAACAGTTAGACCTGGACATGGAACAACAGACTGGTTCCAAATAGGAAAAGGAGTATGTCAAGGCTGTATATTGTCACCCTGCTTATTTAACTTCTATGCAGAGTACATCATGAGAAACGCTGGGCTGGAAGAAACACAAGCTGGAATCAAGACTGCCGGGAGAAATATCAATAACTTCAGATGTGCAGATGACACCACCCTTATGGCAGAAAGTGAAGAGGAACTAAAAGCCTCTTGATGAAAGTGAAAGAGGAGAGTGAAAAAGTTGGCTTAAAGCTCAACATTCAGAAAACGAAGATCATGGCATCCGGTCCCATCACTTCATGGGAAATAGATGGGAAACAGTGGAAACAGTGTCAGACTTTATTTTTTGGGGCTCCAAAATCACTGCAGATGGTGATTGCAGCCATGAAATTAAAAGACGCTTAGTCCTTGGAAGAAAAGTTATGACCAACCTAGATAGCATATTCAAAAGCAGAGACATTACTTTGCCGACTAAGGTCTAGTCAAGGCTATGGTTTTTCCAGTAGTCATGTATGGATGTGAGAGTTGGACTGTGAAGAAGGCTGAGGGCCAAAGAATTGATGCTTTTGAACTGTGGTGTTAGAGAAGACTCTTGAGAGTCCCTTGGACTGCAAGGAGATCCAACCAGTCCATTCTGAAAGAGATCAGCCCTGGGATTTCTTTTGGAAGGAATGATGCTAAAGCTGAAACTCCAGTACTTTGGCCACCTCATGCGAAGAGTTGACTCATTGGAAAAGACTCTGATGCTGGGAGGGATTGGGGGCAGGAGGAGAAGGGGACGACCGAGGATGAGATGGCTGGATGGCATCACGGACTCGATGGACATGAGTCTGAGTGAACTCCAGGAGTTGGTTATGGACAGGGAGGCCTGGCATGCTGCGACTCATGGGGTCGCAAAGAGTCAGACACGACTGAGCGACTGAACTGAACTGAACTGAAGTTGACTTTTCTGTCATCTTGCACCCATTTGATTATAACTGGTTTATGTTGTATCCTTGGGCTATATCATTCTCTCAAAAGTTGTGCCCTGCCCCCTTCCTTCCTGTTTCAAAACCACCAATCTTTTAGTCCTTCTCTTGTACATTATTCTTTTTTTTTTTTTTTTTTTTACTGCTCTGCATGGCTTGGATGGCATCACCGATTCCAAGAACATGAATTTGAGCAAGCTCTGGGAGATGGTAAAGGACAGGGAAGCCTGGCATGCTGCAGTCCACGGGGTAATAGAGTCGGACACGACTGAGCGACTGAACAACGATGGCTTGTGGGATCCTAGTTCCCCAAGCAGGACTGAACTTGGGCCTCAGCAGTGAGAGCTTGGAGTCTTAACCCACTGGACCACGAGGGAAGTCCCTTGGATAATTCTGTATTGATACACCCATTCAGCCTCCAGCTCCTCAGACAGTTTTGAAGTGAGTATTAAGTCGTATATTATCTCACATTTGTTGTTGATTGGGTGCTCAGTCATGTCTGATTCTGTGACCCCCACAGACTGTGTTACGCCAGGCTGCCATGTCTGTCACCATCTCCCAGAGCTTGCTCAAACTCATGTCCATCAAGTCGATGATGCCAGCCAACCATCTCACCTCTGTCATCCCCTTCTCCTGTGTTGAATCTTTCCCAGCCTCAGGGTCTTTTCTAATGAGTCAGCTCTTCGCATCAGGTGGACAAAGTATTGGAGCTTCAGCTTTAGCATCAGTCCTTCAAGGAATATTCAGGATTGATTACCTTTAGGATTGACTGGTTTGATCTCCTTGCAGTCCAAGGGACTCTCCAGAGTCTTCTCCAATACCACAGTTCAAAAGCATCAATTCTTCAGCACTCAGCCTTCTTTACGGTCCCAACTCTCACATCCGTACATGACTACTGAAAAAACCACAGCTTTGTTGGCAAAGTAACGTCTCTGCTTTTTAATACACTGTCTAGGTTTTTTATTGTATTAAAATGTTTCTGCTTTTTAAGACACTGTCATAGCTTTTCTTCCAAGGAGCAAGTGTCTTTTAATTTCATGGCTGTGGTCACCATCTGCAGTGACTTTGGAGCCCAAGAAAATAGTTTCTCACTGTTTCCATTGTTTTCCCACCTCTTTGCCATGAACTGATGGGACCAGATGCCATGATCTTCATTTTTTGAATGTTGAGTTTTAAGCCAGGTTTTCACTCTCCTCTTTCACCTTCATCAAGAGACTCTTTAGTTCCTCTTCGCTTTCTGCCATAAGGGTGGTGTCACCTGCATATCTGAGGTTATTGATCTTTCTCCTGGCAATCTTGATTCCAGCTTGTGCTTCATCTAGCCTGGCATTTCCCATGATGTACTCTGCATATAAATGATTATCTCATATAATCATTTCTAAAAACTTACTCCCACTGCTCTGTAGAGACTAGATTGCTGAGGGGTTCAAATGGTAGTGAAACGGGAAGGGGGCAGGGCGCAATTTTTGAAAGAATAACATAGCCCAAGAACACAGCATAAACCAGTTGCAATCAAATGGGTCCAGGATGGCAGACAAGTCACCTTCGACTAGGCCTTGATCCACAATCAGCAAGCTAAATGACACACCCAGAAGTGCCATGACAGTTCCAAGGCACCATCAAAAGACCAAAAAGTGGCTGGTGGCCCAGTTCCTGGAAATTTCCAGCCCTTCCCCAAAATAGCTAGAAAAATCTTCCCACTCATTACCCTATGAAATTACCCGCCCATAAAAACGAACCAGGCCACATTTCACATGTACTAGCCCTCTGCAATGGCCCACACTGCGTCTATGGAGTGTGTTCTCTCTGAATACATCCATGTCTTACCTATCACTTCTGTCTCTTTCTGAATTCTTTCTAGGATGAGACGTCAAGAACCTGAGATTCATTGGCTCTTGAAACCAGGACTGGGATCTCAGTTGGTAGACTGTGGGTTTTGGCTGGGTTCGAGTTCCAGCACATTGGTTCAAGTCCCAATCTAAGATAATCAGTTTCAGAAGCAGGGAATGGAGGGGCACGCTACTGCAGTAGTCCACAGAGGGAAGATGAGCTGCCCCGCTGAGGGAGTGGAAATGGTGAAGAGTAGTCAAATTGGGGACTTCCTAGGTGGCTCAGTACTAAGGAATCCACCTGCCAGTGTAGGAGATGCAGGAGACGGAGACACAGGTTCGATCCCTGAGTCAGGAAGACCCCCTGAGGAGGAAATGGCAACCCACTCCAGTATTCTTGCCTGGAAATCCCACGGACAGAGGAGCCTAGTGGGCTACAGTTCATGGGGTCGCCAAGAATCAGACAGGACTGAGTGAGCACCATGAGTCAAATCAGTGTATTTCAGACATAGGACTCACAGGACTGCTGACAAATTGGATATGAAAGATGAGGGAAAGTGAGGCCTACCAGATTTTTGGTACTAGCAGCTGGGCGTTTGGGGCGCCTTTCCGCAAGGCGGGGGAGGCCAGCGGGAGGTGCTGGGCGTGCAGCCGAGGGCGCAGCTCTCCCTTGTCCATTCTCCCGTGTCCAGGTTCTCTGCTGGACTTCACTCCGTCTTCTGCGGGACGTTCTCAGCAGACGTCTCTCACGGGCTGCTGCTTTGAGGACTGAACGTTCTGGGTGTCCACTGTTGTCCCCTTGTAGCATGGAGGACCTTGTCTGTGCCTCCCAACAGATTCCAGCTCGCCTCTGCATCCTGCTGGGCTTTGACCACAGACGAGCTGGACTTCTCCAGAGTCCGCCCCATCCAGCTCAGAACTGCTGTACTTCTGTGGCTGAGTCCTAAATGCAACCCAAGCTAGAAACTAAAGAAGAACAGAGCAGCCCTTGCTTCGTCACTCCTTACTGAGTAGCTGTGTGACCTTGGACAAGGGACAGAACCTCTCTGAGCCCAGTGGGAAAATAGTCCTGGCTTTCAGGGCAGTTGTAAGAATGAAGTGAAGTTCCTTATGTAAAGCACCTTAGCTTGGAGCTAGGGGGCAGAGGGGGTGAGCCCTAGCCCACAGTCAGATACCAGGCTTCTATTTATCTCTGCTGGTAACTCCATGTGACCTTGGGTAAGTCTCCTCTGAGTTGAAATGGACTTATTCTGTGATATCTAGGGAAAATATCCAAAAAAGAAAAGTCCCAGTGTGACCCATTCTGCTAGTTCCTACATGGCCTTCTGTCACTTCGCAATAGCATCCAGGGGCTCAGCATGCAGGGCGTGGAGACTGCAGACCAAGGAGCAGTCCTCAGCAGGGCCAGGCCCGGCTCTTAGACCGGGGGCCTCTGTGGTGGGTGGGCCCAGCTGTCCATGGAGGCCATCCTCGTGGCAGACAGACACCAGCCCGGAGGCTGCTCACTGACTTACCCAGGAATTCACGAGCCCAGAGGCCAGGGGTCACCTCTCTGTCACCAAGTCGGCCAGAGCACAGGAAATGCCCAAAATGGTAGTTGATCCAAACAGACATGAGTGACAGTGGGCGGGCGGGCAGCTGCGCCAAAGCCAGAGCTAGCCCAGGGCCAGCAGGTGTGTGAGCAGGTGCTGAGCTGTGGCCAGGTGCTGCCGTCTGCTTGGGCAAGCTGTGGCAGCTGGATCTGGCTGGAGCACATAGGTGAGTGCTTGGGAATCGGAAGTGGATGGTAGAACAGAGCTAGGGTGCAGGAAGCTGGGTCGGGGGTTGAAGGGGGGAGAGAAGCACGGAGCAGAGCAAAATGGGGATGGAGGGGCTTTGGGGCCATGGGGACATTGTCTCCAGGGCACCTGGGCTGGCTGCCCAGCCCACCTGGTGGCATCAACCTCTGGAGAGCCATTCCCCAGGAGCACAAAACGTGCTTACTCTAAAAAGGCTTCAGGGGGCTGCTGGCTGGGTGCCAGGTATCTTGCAGTCATCCCAAGGGCTGGGCACCATTTCCTCCACTGCATGCAGGAGGGAACGGAAAGCCAGAGAAGAGGGGTTTGCCTGATGTCAAGTAGCTAGTAAGTGGCAGAGCCAGAAATCCAACCGCATGGTTGGATATTGAGGGGCTTTTTCCTCCCAGTTTTCAGTATTATTAATAAAAATAACATTAGAAAGAAAGAAAGTGAAGTTGCTCAGTCATGTCCAACTCTTTGCCACCCCATGGACTGTAGCCTACCAGGCTCCTCTGTCGATGGAATTTTCCAGGCAAGAGTACTAGAGTGGGTTGCCTTTTCCTTCTCCAGGGGGTCTTCCCGACCCAGGGATCAAACCTGGGTCTTCAGCATTGCAGGCAGATGCTTAACATTGGTAAGGAATAAATTACATTTTTTTCTTTTGGATTATTCTCAGGAGAGCAATTACAGGGTCAAAGAATTAGAGCGTTTTCATAGAGCATGATATATGAAATTTTACCCGCAAAGAGATGCATCAATTTACAAGCCCAATAGCAATGGACCAGTTTCACCTGAAAATGATCCCAGAGCCCCTCCCCACTCAAACACTGCTGAATCCCAGAAGCTGTGACCTGTCCTGACCACAACCCTCCCTTCTCCCAGGAGTAAGCCCAGTGCAGAGTTCTGTGATACAGCCCATTGAGGTTTTAACTGGGATGGCATTGAACTCATATATCACGAGGGGAGAGCAGACCTCTTTATAATGTTGTTTTCCAATCTATGGACATGGTATAGCTCACCACTTACTGAAGCCTTTTTATCTGAGTCTTATGATTTCCTCCAAAGAGAAAGCCTGCGTGCAGCAGTGAAGACCCAGCACAACCATAAGTAAATAAACAAAATTTTTTAAAATTAAAAGGTTAGGGGTATACAAATCCATTTTCAATTATGTTAGAAAGAAATGATGGAGGAAAAACTCATTAAGTGGGTGCCCTTAGGCTTGTGGGTTGACGTAGCTGTAGCTGATTCATCAGACTGTTGAGTTCTCTCTACTTTTGTGGATGTTTGAAACTGCTTATAATAAAAATTTTAAAATATACCTGAACCATTCAATGGTATTTATCAACGAAGGCCTGTCCTTCGTTATTGAGCACCCGCCATGGGCCACGCACTGTGTGAGTGTTTCTAGGATCCAGGAGGTCATACTAGGCTCACACCAGGCCTGAGGAGACAGCACCTGTTACAGGTGAGAGAGACCCAAAGGGCCATGATCGCCTTGGGAGGACAGAGCAGGGGAACAAGCGTGGGCGTGTCAGGGTCTAACAGAAACAGGTCCTCATCTTTCAGCAGCAGGCAGTCATTGGATTCTATCTGCTGCTGCTGCTAGGTCGCTTCAGTTGTGTCCGACTCTGTGCGACCCCACAGACGGCAGCCCACTAGGCTCCTCTGTCCCTGGGATTCTCCAGGCAAGAATACTGGAGTGGGTTGCCATTTCCTTCTCCAATGCCGCATGCGTGCTGAGTCGCTTCAGTCGTGTCCGACTCTTTGCGACCCCAAGGACAGCAGCCCACCAGGCTCCTCTGTCCACGGGATTCTCTAGGCAAGAATACTGGAGTGGGTTGCCATTGGATTCTATCTAAAAGTGAAAAATCAATCATTGTCAGTACAAGCCTATCACACAGAAAGAGGTGAGAGTCAGAAAAAACAGCTAGCTCATACATCTGCCTCTAAGGGGAGGACCTGGGGTGGGATGGGGTCAGGAAACTGCCATTTTTTCATTATAAGCCTTGTAGTTCTGTTTGTCCTTAAAAAATGTGTACCTGTTACTAACTTCATTGAAAATAAAACTTAAAAGGAGAAACAAAACAGAGGATCAAAGAGTTGAAATCAGTTTCCCAAGGTCACACAGGATGCAGAGCTGAGCCAGAGTTCAGACTTGAGATGGTGGTGAGCCCCACGGCCCCCGGGGCTGCTGCTGAGGATAGGCAGAAGGCCATGTGGTCAGGGCGACCCGACTCACGCTGAAGACTGGTTCTTTTCACTATCAGATGGTGCTGAAGTTTGAGCCTAACAGAGAATGTTAATAAGTCCCTAATGAACCTCTTTTCACGTGTCTGACCTTGCAGGGAGGGCAGCGGAGGTTCAACGTCCACCAAGCAGCCCCAGCTCATGCTGGCAAATCAGCAGCGTTCTCCCAAAGCAGGCTGCACTGTTTTGCAAGCACACCGATGGGCTGATCTCCCAGGGCGGCCACAGATGTGTCCGTTAGAGGGCTGGGTTTGAACTCAAGGCTCCGCATCTGGGGTTCCTCAGGGCAGTGGTGGGGGTCAGATCTGAGCCACTGGAGTCCGGGGAAGTAAGGCCTGTTCTTGATCACATGACGGGGGGTGGGGCTGTGGACCCCGGAGGCGGCGGCGAGCGCCAAATTCCCCCCGGGGCCTTGATCTGGGAGTTGGCCGGCTGCGCGGAGCTGGGGAGGGTGGGGTGGGGAGGGCAGCTGCAGCAGAGGAGAGACGGGGGCTGGAGAAGGCGGAGGGGGAGTGGCGGGGGAGGACTGCCTAGGCCCGGGGCGCAGGCTGGGCCAAAGCCCGGGGCAAGGGGGCGGAGCGGCAGAAGGCCAGGATGGCTGGGGCGGAGGGGCGGGAGGGGAAGAGGAGGGGTGAGGCCGGGAGGCCGCAGGGCTCGGGTCCCAGCGAGGATTTGTGTCCTTATCCCCCCAAAAAAGCCACTGATGAGTCTGGAAAGCTTGCTCCGTCGCCAAGTGAGGAAGAAAAGGCGGGAGCTGCAGCTCCAGGGTGCCGGCGTCTGAAACCCGGGGGCGCAGGGAGGGGCGGAACTAACTGCTGCGTCGCCCCGCCCACAGCCCCGCCCAGCCTGAGGCGCAACGCGAGACCCCGCCTCCTCCGCTGGTTGGCTTGGGATGTGGGCACGTGACCCGGAGCGGCCAATCCCCGAGCTGGCCGCGCCCCGGGACCCGGGCGGTTCGCGAGTTCTGCCGTGAGGAGAGGCGCGGACAGATCGGCCGGCAGGGGGCGGCAAAGGGGCGGCTCGGGACTTCGGGGAACTCACTAGTGTGGCCGGTCGCGGGTTGACCGTCAGCCATTCTCCGGACGTCCACTTGGCCAGATGACCCATTTCTGTGAACTTACTCTGACTCGTGTGTTGGCCGAGGCGGCCCGGCGTCCACGGACAGTGGTCGTCTCTCGTGTGGTCTATCAGGGTGTCCCTTATGCAACCCTGCTCTGCTGGGCCCGAGTTCCAAGGCGCTGAGGGTGGGAGTGTAGGGTTCTATGGGGGCCTTTGGAATTACAAGTCCTCTGTCCTCTCCCTTAACACTCACCCTGCGCCTTTGCGAGGTCTGGGACTTCTGAGTCTCAGCGTCGTGCTCGCCGCCTCCTCTAGGAAGCCTTCCCTGAAGCCCCATGGCTAGACTCCCTGGGGCTCCCCAGGTCTCTGCGCTTTCCTCTTCTGGAAGCATCCTTATTTGGGGAGGTTTCTTCCGGCTCAGCTGGTAAAGAATCCGCCTGCAATGCGGGGAGACCTGGGTCCGATCCCTGGGTTGGGAAGATCCCCTGGAAAAAGGAAAGGCTACTCACTCCAGTATTCTGGCCTGGAGAATTCCATGGACTGAACAGTTGGAAAGAGTCGGACTTGACTGAGCGACTGTCACATTTTCATTTACAGGGAAAATGAAAATGAAGGGGTCCTTCCCCAGCCAGGGCCTCAGGCTGGTTGAGGGGGAGGGGGGCTCCTTGAAGGCGAAGTAAAGGGCTAAAGTTTTGCTGTTCAGTTGCTCAGTCGTGTCTGACTCTTTGCAACCCCATGAACTGCAGACGCCCGGCCTCCCTGTCCATCACCAACTGCCAGAGTCTACCCAAACCCATATCCATTGAGTCGGTGATGCCAATCCAACCATCTCATCGTGTGTCCCCTTCTCCTCCCGCCTTCAATCTTTCCCAGCATCAGGGTCTTCTCAAATGAGTCAGCTCTTCGCATCACGTGGCCAAAGTATTGGAGTTTCAGCTTCAGCATCAGTCCTTCCAATGAACACCCAGGACTGATCTCCTTTAGGTTGGATCTCCTTGTAGTCCAAGGGACTCTCAAGAGTCTTAAGGGCTGAAGTTGGCCCACTGGCAACTGACTGGGAGGAGATGCAGACAGGGAAGCCCCTTCCAGGGGAGTGGTGTCTTGTGAGGGCTGGGAAAACGGCTGTCTCCTCTGACCCCTCTGAACCCCCATCCGGACCAATGACTGGTTACGCAGGGGGACCAGTGACTGGCCTCAACCTGTCAGGCGGCCCCAGGGTAAGGAAGATGTTCCTTAGAAAGCATCCAAGGGAGGATTCTCTGTACTCAGTATTCATCCTGTGAAAACGGCAGGCAGCGTTTGAGAATCAAAACTAAGGAAAGCGCAAGGCAAAGCTTGGCTTGTTCTGCTGCAGAGGCCACTCACCCCAGTGGGAGCAACGCCTTTGCCAAAACACAACACAAAAATTGATCGTTGCTGAGTTGTCTCACTGTGGCCTGTCTCCAGGCAAAAGGGTAGCTCTGAAGTCGCCAAGGTGGCCCTAGTGTAAAGAACCACCTGCAGATGTAGGAGACGTAAGAGACGCAGGTTACAACCCTGGGTCAGGAAGATCCCCTGGAGGAGGGCATGGCAACCACGCCAGTACTCTTGCCTGGAGAATCCCATGGACAGAGGAGCCTGGTGGGCTGCAGTCCATGGGGTCGCAGAGTCTGACACGACTGAGATGGACTTAGCACACACGCAAAGGCACCAGAACATGTGCAGTGAACAATTTATCTCCACTTAATCACCCTCTGTAGTGCTTTTGTGCTTTATTCCTATCTTTTCTTGACTAGATCAACTACTGATTTAAGCTGTTTTCGCTCATGTGGGATCTTAGTTCCCTGATCAGGACTTAAACCTCGGGCCCTCTGCAGTGACAGCCTCCATTTCTAACCCCTGGACTGCCAGGGAATTCCTATTTTCAATTAAGAAAAAATTATTTCTACTGGATTTATTTTACTTGAAGTAGTTCTACTGGTTTTTTTTTCTTCAAAATCATTTTACACTTTTATCTTTATTTCTGTCCTTCTATTTCTATTGGGACTTTGTTGGTAGTGGTGTTTTTTAACCTCTAGCGTGAGTTAGATGCTTAGTTCATTAATTTCTGTTCATCTTTCTTAATAGAAATATTTAAACATATGTATACCTATGGCTGATTCATGTTGCTGTATGGCAGAAACCAACACAATATTGTAAAGCAATTATTTTTCCATTAAAAATAAGTTTAAAATATAAAAAGAAGTATTTAAAGCTATGAGTTTCCCTCTGAGTACTCATTTAGCTGTAGGTTCTTAGGTTCTCATAGGCAGTGTTTCAATTATAATTGTTTTCTAGATATTCCAAAATTTTGACCTGATTTTATTTTGTAAGAACAATTTGAGGGTTTTAAATTTTATAGGTAGTAACACCTTTTTGTTTTGTAGTTTGGTTATAATTTCTACTTCTATTTACATTGTGATTGGAGAATGTTGTCTGGTTTATATTTACTTTTTGGACTGTATTGTTTTTTTCAGAAATGTGGTCTAACATGTGGTCAGGCTTTGTGAATGTTCAGATGTCCATTTGCAAAGCAGCAGCCTGGTTTTAAAGCACAGTTTTATATAAATTAAATCTTTCTTAATAATTACATTATTGTCTTCTTTAGTCTTAATTTTTTGTCATGTATCTGTGTGAGATGAATTAAAATTTCCTGCTACTGGTGTTCATTTTACTCTTTCCCCTTTTATTTCTTTTATTGTATGAATGCGGACTCTGTGTTGCTTGATGCCGGATTATTCATGAATGCAGTTTTGTGCCTATTAGATATGTGGTATCTTCACTGGGACTCGCACTCTTTCTCATTATAAGATGCGCCTCTTGACCCATTTAACATTTTGCCTTGAACTTGACCCCTGCTTTCTGTTTGTTTGCATTTGCTTGTTATGCCTTGCACCTTCCTTTTATTTGCATTCTTTCTGAGTCTTCCAGTTTGGGAGTCACTTTTACCTCCAGCTTAGAGTTGAATGTGAACTATCTTGACAGCCATGTCCCTTTCCAGATGAGTTTATATATTGATGTGATGCATCTTAGATTCAATGAAGTCATCTTATTTTATGTTTTCTATTTTTGTAGTTTATAAAATATTTGCTTAATTTAAGTGCAAGCGTTTCTTCTGATATTTTGGAAATTTTGTAGCTGTGTACATGTGATTACCTCTGTAAATGTATATAACACACTAATCCTTTATTTCTCTAAGGAGATCTATTGACTCCCAGCTATGAATAATGATGACATTTACAATTTTTATTTAGTTAGTTATTTGGCTTCGCCAGGTCTAAGTTGCCGCATGTAGGGTTTTTCAGTTGCAGCATTCAAACTCTTCCCTGATAGCTCAGTTGGTAAAGAATCTGCCTGCAGTGCAGGAGACGTGGGTTCGATCCCTGGGTTGGGAAGATCCCCTGGAGAAGGGAAAGGCTACCCACTCCAGTATTCTGGCCTAGATAATTCAATGGACTGTATAGTCCTTGGGGTTGAAAAGAGTCAGACATGACTGAGCGACTTTCACTCATGCAAGCTGTTACTTGCAGCATGTGGGATCTCGTTCCCTGACCAGGGATCAAACCCAGGCACCCTGTTGGGAGTTTGGAGTCTTAGCCACTGGACCATCAGGAAAGTCCAGCGATGACACTATTATGTCTTTCCTTTCTCCTTCCTTCTCTCCCCATCCTTATCACAATATAATTTTAAATGAAAACAAATATCAGGATAAACACTTCAATTTATACCATATACAGGTGTAGAATGGGCTTCCCTAGTGGCTCAGATGGTACAGAATCTGCCGGCAATGCAGGAGACCAGGGTTCGATCCTTGGGTAGGGAAGAATTCCTGGAGAAGGAAATGGCAAGCCACTCCAGTATTTTTGCCTGGAGAATTGCATGGACAGAGGAGCCTGTTGGGCTACAGTCCATGGGGTCACAAAGAGTAGGAACATGACTGAATGACTAACACAACAGCAACAACACTGTGTCGAACGTGTCATGGATCTTAAATCAAAACAAAAGCTTTCAGATCAAAACAAAACTCTTTCCTATCCCACAGTCCCAGTGGTCACGCCCCAGATGGACTTCAAGGGCATCTTGATTTTTTTTCAATTTTCCCTCTGAACCATAAGTCCTTGCTGGGGCTGCCAACAGACTCCCTGTCCTCTCTGGGGCCTGTTGGAGGAGGTGTCCCGTGTCCTTGCCAGTGATCACAGCAGGAGCCGCTTGGGTGGAGCAGTGCTGGTGTGTCGCCTGGATTCCAGGCACACAAAGCTCCGTGTCGGTGTGGGGCTGGGGGGGTGGGGTAGTGGAGAGAGGGGGTAACATCATCCTGCCTTGGTGCCCCTCTTTCTCCAACCTCTTCTGTGCATCTGGGTGTGGCTGACACTAGCTCCAAACAAATCCCGTTTGATAACATCTTATTAAGGCCTTCTGGAAGGTTCTCAGGACCCCGGATTTCCCAGAAGTTCCCAATGCAGGGGCCCCGGGTTCAATCCCTGGTCAGCGTCCTCGGTCAGGGACCTAGATCCCACATGCAGCAAGTAAGACCTGTGCCACCAACTAAGTAAATAAATAAAAATAAATATTAACCATAAAATAAAAATGGAAAATAAACCTCACCACTGGTCTGAACGCTCAGCCTGAACATCACCTCCTCCTGGAAGCATGAGTCCTCCTCTCCTCTGGGCCCCTGCAGCCTGACCGGGCAGGCGGGGGTACCAGGCCACTGGAAGCCCAGACTCCATCGTCGGACCCGGGTCTCTGCCACCCTTCCTAGGGCGGCAGTGGCCACAGAGCTTCCTGAGAAGAGCGCTGGACTCAGACAAGGCCCACGTCCACCCAACTGCAGTCTCCATGGTTGTAGAAGTTGTGAAGACGAACGGAGAGTCGTTGCCAGGCAGCTCCCCTATGCTGGGTAGCGAGGAGTCATTGGTGGAGACAGTCCTGCCTGCCAGCCCTGGAAGGGGCTCAAAAACGGAAACGAGCATCAGTGTTTTCTATACTGTTATTATGTTAGCTTTATTGGTGTATTTAGATTAAAGTGTAAAATCTTAAGTGAGCGGTCAGATGAATTCTCCCACATGTCCACGCTGTGATTCCACACCAATCAAGTTAAAGTACATTTCAGCCCCAAAAGTCCAGCAAGAGCAAATGCTATTCTGACTTTTACCACCATAGATTAATTTCCCCTGCTTTTTGCACTTTATATCAATGGAATCACACAGTCAGTGCTCTCTTGGGTCGGGCTTCTTTCACTCAACATTATTATGTTATCCATATGTTATTATGGGGCTTCCCTGGTGACTCAGATGGTAAAGAATTTGCCTGCAATACCGGAGGCCCAGGTTCGATCCCTGGGTCAGGAAGATTCCCTGGAGAAGGGAATGGCAACCCACTCCAGTATTCTTGCCTGGAGAATCCCATGGACAGAGGAGCCTGGCGGGCTACAGTCCATGGGGTCCCAAAGGGTCGGACGCGACTGAGCGACTCATACTTTCAAACTTATGTTATTGTACTAATAACAATAACAACAACAGGGGGGCTTCCCTGGTGGTCCAGCGGCTAGAGGACTCTAGAGCTCCCAATGCAGGGGGCCCTAGTTCGATCCCTGGTCGGGGAACTAGAGCTCACAGGCCACAACTAAGACTCAGAGCAGCCAAAAAATATATATTTTTAAAACAACAACACCAACAATAAGGATTGTACCCGCCTCCCCTGGGGCCTGGCACATGGCATGTGATTAGTTAATAGTGAGTCTTGGTTGAGGGAACTTGACCCATTCTGGGTTTGTTTTTATTTTTTATTTTTTGTAGGAGAAGGTGACCTGACTCAACTCCATTGTTGGCAGCTGCTCTGAAAGTGGAAATCAGGACAGCAGAGGACGTCAGGGAGTTCATCTCACTGGTCGCTGGTGTCTGCGGCTTGGCTTGGCTGTTTATAAATGCCCCTAGCAGCATCCTCGGCTCTCCCCACACCCGTGCCTTCTGTTGCCTCCTGGAGTCCCAGGGCCCTGCCCCGCCACACCCGCTCCTGTTCCGCCCAGGTCACCGAGTCTGCTCCCTGCCTGCCCTTGGTGTCCAGGACTCTGCTCTCCTCCCCTGCGGTTCGGGGTAGATGCTCAGGAGGTGAGACGTGCAAGGTGCCCCTGGGCTTGGCTTTTTTTTTATTAATAATAGTTTTGTTCATTTATCCATGGCCATGCCGGGCCTCCATGCTGCGTGGGCTCTTCTCTGGTTGCGGCGAGCGGGAGCTCCTTTCTCATGTAGTGTGCAGGCTTCTCGTTGCGGTGGCCCCTTTTTGTTGTGGAGCGTGGGCTCTAGGCTGCGCGGGATTCGGTAACAGCGGGGCACGGGCTCGGTCGTTGTGACGCACAGGCTCAGTTGCCCCTCAGCACGTGGGATCTTCCCGGATCAGGGATCAAACCCGTGTCTCCTGCCTTGGCAGGTGGATTCTTTACCACTGACCCTTTACCAGGGCAGCCCTGGGCTTTGTTTTGATGTGGGGAAACATTCCGCCGTTCTACTCTAGAGTCCCCACGTCGAAATCTCCGGGCTGGTGTCTCAGCCCCTGGGCTTCTTGGTAGTCCTGAAGTCTCTCCTGGAGGGACAGACCATGCCTCTTTTTCCCAAGATCCCTTCCACAGATGGGAGACTGAGGCTCCAAGTGCAGACCAAGTCTTCATTCAGGTAGTGGATGAGAAATGCACTCAGCCAGCACCTATTAGGCAACTGCTGTATACCCCATGTAGGCACTGAGGACCCAGAGATGAGCTGACCTGTCCAGGCCAAGGAGAGCCCGGCTCCAGGTAGGGGTCTAGGGAAGCTTCAACAAGGGATTGGCCTCAGACAGGTCAAGGGGACTTTGACCGGATCGAAGTGAGGGTATTCTAGGCAAAGGGAACCGCCAGAGCAAAGGCTTGGCATTGGAGGGTGTTCAGGGCCCGCCATGGGCGGCGGCTGGATGATAGAGGCAGTCTGCTATCGAGCCCTGGAGACTCCTTTTGGAGCAGGTGCAGGACGTGAGCTCTGGGCCTTCCGTCCACCACAGCGAGACCCTGTGCTGACTCCTGAGTAAATCTCTCCAAGTCTCTCCCTGTGGCAGAGAGATGAACAGAGCAAGGGTCAGCAAATCCGGGAATGGGGCTTGAGACCCACAGTCCATGCCAGGGAGGCAGGGAGGGCTGAGTGAGCCAGGGCCCAGGGCTGACGAACTCAGCACAACTCTTGGTTCTACTAGTCATGCTTGCTGCTCTTGCCTCCTCAAGCAGGCCATTCCTGTGCTCCGCTGGTGACGGGGCAAACTCAGCTTCTCTGGCAGGGCCACCCGGAGGCTTGACCACCTCCCCTGATTCAGCCATTGACGGGCTTGCTGGGTGCGCTTGTCTCCTTCAAGGTCCCAGGTGCCGCCCCCTTTGCTCTTTGCTGAAGTGCGGGTGTCCCTGTTTCAGCCCCTACGGAGCTGGCCCCGGGAGCAGGGGCCCAAGAAGAAACGGTGATGGGGGATTCACTCTTGAATGGATTCCTGTTGTGATTCAGTCGCTAAGCTGCACCCGACTCTTTGGGACCTCGCGGACTGCAGCACGCCAGGGTTCCCTGCCCTTCACTGTCTCCTGGAGTTTGCTCAAACTCGTGGCCATTGTTTTGACATTCCTGTTTTCACCACTTTTCTGCCGGCCCATCTGTCCTCACGTGGGGGAAGGGGACCAGAGGCCCCTCCCTGGGACATGCTCAGGGCCCTCAGCTCTCCAGGCCCCAGTCAAGCAGATGGGGAGAGGGGCCCCCAAAGCAAATTTTCTCTCTTCCTGCAGCACCCTCCTCCCCCACCAGTACCCCTACCCTTCTACCCCTTCGCCTACTCCCCAGCTATGCACCACACCAGGGACTCTGCCCTCTGGAGCCTTCTTACCTCTGGCTGCTTGCCTGTGGGAAGGTAGGATGGGGGGCCCTCCCCGCAGGGAAGACCCCAGGTGAGGAGCCGGCGAGGAAAGGACAAAGGTTCCAGGCAGGGCCAGGGCTGGGTTGCCTCGGTGCAGGGGCAAAGGCCAGGGTCCATGATGACCCAGCGAGAGCAGGGGAGGCCGGTTGCCTTTCCGACCAGTGTGGGGGTGCAGGCGGGCCTTGGGGGTGAAGAAGGGCGAGCCTCAGCCCTGGCTTTTTTTTTTTTTTTTTTCAGCCCTGGCTTTGAAACATTCAATTAGATGACAGCTGAAAAAAATACAAAACCTAAAGGTTGAGGATTATGTTTTATAGCATGGGAGATAACTCAGTGCCTCTCAATTATACGATATAATTATATATAAAAATATATATAATAAATGTATTGTGCATATAACGAATATAAATAATATATGTAATTATGCATTATAGCCTCAGATAGCCCCAAGGAACTGTTCCAAAGGGGTAAGGGAGAAGCCAGGCTATATAGGAGTTTTTAAAATAAAATAGAAATAAAAGAAATAAAAATGAAAATTTTTAATGTGAAAATTTTATTTTCAGATTTTATTTGTGAAAATAAAAATGTAGTCGAACATCAAAAGATTACTGCTAGTAACAAAAACCAGGCATCCCAAGTTAATGATTTTAGTGCCTTTCTGTGTATAGGAAGGTGCAGCAGTCTGGGCCCAATGAGATTATTCCTTTGATACGCATCTTGACTACCTCAGGCCAGTATCCAGTTTTCTCTATCTTGAATCCCCTCAAGGTGCATTGGATGGCGGCTGCCTGGGTGGATCGCTTAACGGTGGGCAACATCCCTTGTCAGGGGCTTCTCAGTTGGCACTAGTTGGAAAGAATCTACCTGACAACAGAGGAGACATTAGAGACATGGGTTCCATTCCTGGTCTGGGAAGATCCCCTGGAAGAGGAAATGGCCACCCGCTCCAGGAGAATCCCATGAATAGAAAGAGCCAGACATGACCAAGCACTGAGATTCTTTGTTTACTGAAAAGGCTGGCAACATTTAGCCCATATAGATTTTTTTAAATGTTTTATTTCAATTGTATTGAGATATAACTGACATACAGTATTGTATAATGATTTGACTTACATCATGAAATAAACATCTATTCTCTCATAAAGATGCAAAATTAAAGAAATAGAAAAAAATCTTTCCCTTGTGATGAGAACTCTTAGGATTTATTCTTAAAAACTTTCATATATAACATGTTGTTGTTTAGTCCCTAAGCTGTGTCCAATTCTGGGATCCCATGGATTGTAGCCAACCAGGCTCCTCTGTCCACGGGATTTTCCAGGCAAGAATACTGGAATGGGTTGCCCTTTCCTTCTCCAAGGCATATAGATACTTTTTATCGTTTCACCTGATCTGCTTTTGTAAAATTCAGGGCAGAAGCATTAAAATAACAATCCTGGAACCACAGCCCCTCCTCCCGGAAGTGATCCCAGCCCTCTGCTCTTGGAGAACATCCTTCCAGCCCTTCTCCAGAGCATTCGCTTATGCAAGGACATAGACACAGACACAGACACACACACACACACACCCCCAGCAAGATGCCAGGCTCCCAGATGCACTCAGAGATACACATTCACCAGGACACGCAGGGACACACCGACACGGGAACTCTTGGCACACGTAGAGAGGTTGATCAGAACACTCTCTGGTGTGGGCGTATTTAGGCAGACACGTCTCTAGCAATGAATCTAAATACGTTTTATTTTTACAGGTTTGGCATAAGAAACTTCGCCTCCTTTTCCGGTCCTCTTCCTGCCACGCCGACAACAGGCATTTCACGTTTCCAGCCCATCTTCACACTGTGGGTGAGGCCAGCTGCTAGGCGCAAGGTGGCCCATGTCTAAACTCTTCACAGCTGATGACACATTGCCTGGGCTGTTTGGGTGGTGGTGATGGGGTGCCCTGGGTGTGGGCATGGGGTTCAGATTCAGGAGGATGTCCTGGGAGTGAGGGCAATGTCAGAGGCCAATGGCTGGCCTGTAGGTCTTGACCTTTTTTAGGGACATGTCTGAGGCCTTGGGGACTCTTTGGATTTGTGTGGGCCGCAAACATTGATTGACCTCTGAAAACCAACCATGTTGAGCTGCAGATAGGCCCTGGAGAAACCCCTAAGGAGAGTGCTCTCCCACACTCAGGGTTTGAGGTCTGCCTGTGTGCATGGGGGCCCAGCCACTCTGCCTCCAATTCCACCGTTACCCCCACTCTGTTGAATGCTAGAAAGTTCTCTTCAAAGCCACTCTACCCCAGTGGGGGTGGTCCCAGCCTCAGCAGAGCCTGCGGGGGCCTGACTGGTTGACACTGACTTCTGCAGTCTGCAGGTGGGTGTGTTGTTGGGGGGAAGCATCGCGACCCCCAGCTGCAGGCCCAGCTCGGAAGGTGTTCCTGTTGGGTGGCGCTGGCAGTGGACCTCGCGGCTCATCTTGGAGTTTGCATCCAGCCAAAGCCCAGAGAGGGGCTTGAGCCCACAGTCCTTTAGTTAAAATCGCATACCTGGTATCAGGACTGAATGAAGCCCAGCGTCTTTATGTTTTGTCACGGAAAGAATTCAGTGTGAGACAAAGTGGTAAGTGCATTTAGAGAGATACACATTCCATAGACAGAAAGCGATCCGTCTCAAAGAGCAAGATGGGCCTTGGGAGAAACACAAACCACGGAGTGTGGGCCATCTCAGAAGGCAAGAGGCCCCGGAAAGTGGGCTGGTTAGTTTTTTATAAGCTGGATAATTAGCAGGAAGCTTCCCAGGTGGCTCAGTGGTAAAGAATCTACCTGTCAATGCAGGAGACCTGGGTTTGATCCCTGGGTTGGGAAGACCCCCTGGAGAAGGAAATGGCAACCCACTACAGTGTCCTTGTCTAGGAAATCTCATGGACAGAGGAGCCTGGTGGGCTTCAGGCCATGGGGTCGCAAGAGTCGGACACGACTTAGTGACTAAACAACAACAGCGAGTCGGAGGTTTATTCCAACTATTTTGGAAAGGGGACAGAGACTTTTAGGAATTGGGCCACTGCTCACTTTTTGGCCTTTTATGCCCGGCCTCTGGACCGTCAGGATGCCCCTGGCCATGCCGTGTAGATAAGAGCCACAATAAGCGTATAAGGAGGCTCAAGGTCCTCTGGAAGTTGAATCTTCCACCATCTTGGACCCAGTTGGTTCTAACCGGTTTATGTCCTATCATCAAGGGCTCTGTCGTTGTCTCAGAGGCTGGGCCCTGCCCCCTTCTCTCCTTTTCAAAGGCATTTAGAGGCCTCAGGCCCTGAATAAGATCTGACCTTCAGAGCTACCAGCTTCCCTGGTAGCTTGGACGGTAAAGCGTCTGCCTACGATGTGGGAGACCTGGGCCCGATCCCTGGGTCGGGAAGACCCCCTGGAGAAGGAAATGGCAACCCACTCCAGTATTCATGCCTGGAAAATCCCGTGGACCAAGGAGCCTGGTGGGCTACAGTCCATGGGGTCGCAAAGAGTCGGACACGACTGAGCGAATTCTCTTCTCTTCTCTCTTCTCTTCAGAAGGCATCTCTGCAGGCTGTCAGCTCCGAGAGCAGGTGAGCCCTGCAGAGAGACCCAAACAGGACACACAGACAGGTGTGGATGGAGACAGGAGAGGACTCCCTGGGCTGCCCCCGCACCTGGCTGCCAACCTGTCACAACTGAGCCTGGGCTGAGGATCTGGCCCTGGAGATCAAGAACCTTCCAGACCTTCGATTAGAAGCCTCATCCCCGTGGAGCGTACACAAGCCGTACAGGCGTGGGCCAGAGCTCATGTCTCTGCTGCACCAAGCCCATTTCCTCAGCTGTCCCGAGGTGGCAAGGTGTTTGTTATCGGCTCCTGGGAGGCACCGCCGTGGCCTGGGGCAGACTCTGACTTCTGGTTCTGAGTTGACTCAGGCCGGAGGGACTGGCACTCCCTCCCAAGTCCCAAGCATCTGTCCACCCTGATAGGGCTCGTTTGTGTGTCTGATGGGGCTGGTTTGTGTGTGGTTGGAACCCTCCCCCTGCTGAATCAGGGCAGACGTCTCCAAGGGTTTTATTTTTATCCTTCAGCCGCATGTGTCTGAAACCACCGAATCAGGAAGGTGTCATAAATTAAATCTCTACAGCAGTCCCTGCGGCCTGGCTCCCTGCCCAGAATGCCGAGGGCCCCAGGAGGAGGCTTCTGCCAGTTCCGTGAGCAGCCTGGCTCTCCCAGCTGACGGGTGCTGCCCACGGAGGGTCTACGAGGTGCCAGGTGAGGTCTTGGGTGCTTCCCACACAGGTTCCCACCTATAGCCATGGAGTAGCTATCCCCACTTTACAGATGGGGAAACCGAGGCTGGGAGGTGAGGCTTGTCCCAGGTCACCCTGCAGGTGAGAGGCAGAGCTGCCACCCCAGCTGGGTCTGCCTGTGTCCAGAGGCTGTGCCGCCCCTTGCGCAGAGCGGAAAAGACAGAGACCCCAAAGGTCACTGTTGCTGAGTCTTACTCCCTGCTGCAGGACAGGCCAATAAATGGGAGATGAGCTGCTGGGGCAAAGAATAGCAATTACTTTGGACAGCCAGCACACCAAGAAGGTGGTGGATTTGTGTCCCAGAGAACCATCTTCCCTGAGCTAGAGTTCAGGCTTCTTTTCCTTCTTTTTTATTTTCTGGCTGTGTTGGGTCTTAGGGGCAGCATGTGGGATTCTCGTGGCATCCTACAGACCTTTCATTAAGGCCCATGGACTCTCTAGTTCAGGCACAAGTGCTCAGTTGTTCCGCGTTCCGTGCAATCTTAGTTCCCTGACCAGGGATCAAGCCCACGTCCCCTGCATTGCAAGGTGGATTCTTAACCACTGGACCACCAGGAAGGTCCCTTCAGGCTTCTCTCATACTGAAACAGGAGAGCTAAAGTCCTGGTTTCCGCCAGATGCTGGAGGGGACGTGTTCCTTTCTTCCCTCCTGCAGCCATTCACTGGTGGGCCTGATCAGGAGGTTTCCTGTGAGCTGAGCAAAAGTCTTTTAGCTTAACTCGCATTACCTTGGAAGCAGGGTTCCTAGAGATGGGCCGTCGTGTATCATTTAAGCGGACAGGTATCATCCCTTTTGTGGTTAACTTGTGCACGCGTGCGTGCTAAGTCAGTTCAGTCGTGCCCGACTCTGTGACCCTATGGGCTGTAACCCACCAGGCTCCTCTGTCCATGAGATTTTCCCGACAAGAATATTGGGGTGGGTTGCTAATTTCTCCTCCAGGGGATCTTCCTGACCCAGGGACTGAAACTGCACCTCTTATATCTCCTGCCTTGGCAGGCGGGTTCTTGACCTCTAGCGCCACCTGAGAAGACCCAGTTAACTTGTAATCAGATACAAAGTTCTTTTCTACTCTATCGTGACCACTGCTGCGGGAGGAGAGTGCAAGAGAGGTGAGCCTCCAGCTCAGGCTCACAGATCCAGCAGCTTCTGGAGGAGGTGATGCTTGGGCTTGGCATGAGGGGTTTGGAGAGAGATGGGGAAGGCACGTAAGGTGAGGGATGTGGCGGGGGGGGGCAGGATATGGCTGGGGCGGGTATTGTGGGGCAGGCATTGTGGGGCGGCCGGAGGAGGGGCTCAGACTTAGCTGTGTGGGCAAAGCTGGCCTGGTCTGAGCACGCTGGGTGGGTGAGGAGTGCCCTGAGGTGGGAGAGGCCCAAAGGGGTGGGCACAGCAGCTGCTCTAGGACTTCCTCTGCAGTGTTGCTGAGCAGTCTGTGGCCAGGCTGACTCGGGTTCTTTTATAGGCAGTATCTTTTCTGTCTCTTCTTGGACGCTTTTGGCATTTTTCTCTTCATCGTGACTGTTCAGAAATTTCTTGATGGTGATGTCTGGCTTTTCTGTTGTAACTATTTCCTCTTGTGTTCACTTTTTAATTCAAATGTGACATATATTAAATGCAAACATTTTCAGAGTACAGCCCCAGGAATTTTCACAGTCGTCTACACTTGTGTGACCCCCCACCTGGTCCAAATGCTGACCACTCACTTCCGGCCTCCACTGGGCTTCTTAGCACCCCCAAAGGAAGCCGCTATTCTGACCACCAGCCCCACTGATTGTTTCTGCCTATTCTTTTTTTTAAATCTATGATTTTATGTATTTGTGTTTGGTGGTGCTGGGTCTGCTGCGGTGCACAGGCTTTTCTCTAGTTGTGGCGAATGGGGGCTGCTCTTCATTGTGCTGCATGAGCTTCTCGTTTCCGGGGCTCCTCTTGTTGGGGAGCATGGGCTCGAGGGCCCTTGGCTCAGTGGTTCTGGCGCATGGGCTTAGTTGCCCCACAGCATCTTCCCAGATCAGGGATCAAACCCGTGTCTGCTTCATCGGCAGGTGGAGTCTTAATCCCTGGACCACCTGGGAAGCCCAGTTTTGCCTATTGAACGTCACATCAGTGGAAACATATAGTCTGTATGCTTTTGTGTATTTTCTTCTAAATAAACTTTAAAAATTTTAGAACAATTTTGGATTTACAGTTACTGGGAGGAGAGCCCAGAGAGTTCTCCTGTAGTCGTGCTCATTAATGTGGTAGATTCGTTACAGTTAGTGATCACACAGAGAAATTTTATTACTAACTAGAATGCATACCTTGGAGAAGGCAATGGCACCCCACTCCAGTGCTCTTGCCTGGAAAATCCCATGGATGGAGGAGCCTGGCAGGCTGCAGTCCATGGGGTCGCTGAGGTCGGACACAACTGAGCGACTTCACTTTCACTTTTCACTTTCCTGCATTGGAGAAGGAAATGGCAACCCACTCCAGTGTTCTTGCCTGGAGAATCCCAGGGACGGGGGAGCCTGGCGGGCTGCCGTCTATGGGGTCGCACAGAGTCGGACACGACTGACGCGACTTAGCAGCAGCAGCAGCATGCATATCTTATGCGGATTTCCTCTATTTCTCCCTGATGTCATTTAAACAATTTATTTATTTGGCTGCACTGGGTCTTAGTTACAGCAGGTGACTGCTCAGCTGTTGCATCTGGGGTCTAGTTCCCTGACCAGGGATGGAACCAGACCCCCTGCGTTGGGAGCCTGGAGTCTTAGCCACTGGACCACCAGGGAAGTCCCCCGATGTCATTTTTTCTGTCCCAGAAGTCCTCCCAGGACACCACGTTATGTTCAGTTGTCGTGTCTCTTTAGGCTCCTCTTGGCCAAGACAGTTTCTTAGACTTTCCTTGTTTTTGATGGCCTCGGCAATTTTTTTAAAATGTGGACCATTTCTAAAGTCTTTATTGAAGTTGTCACAATATTGTTTCAGTTTTATGTCTGACTTTTTTGGCCGTGGGGCATGTGAAATCTAACCTCTCCAACCAGGGATTGAACCTGCGCCCTCTGTATTGGAGGGCAAAGTCTTAACTACTGGACCACCAGACAAGTCCCCTTGGCAGTTTTAAGTAAAGTCAGGCATTTTGTACTTATATCATATTTCTCAGTTGGGGTTTATCCGACATTTTTCTCATGATTAGACTCAAGTTATAGGTTTGGGAGGAAGACCACAGAGGTGAAATGTCATTTCCTCACATCAAGGGCACATGTAACCAGCGAGGGTCATCGCTGCTGATTTGACCTTGATCACCCGGCCAGGGTGTGTCTGCCGGGGGTCTCTTCCGTGAAGTGACTCTTCCCCTCCCCTCCATACTGTCCTCTCTGGAAGGAATTCATGGAACAGCCGACGCTTGAGGAGTGCGGGGTCCCTGACGGTGGGGCATCCTTAAGGAATTCTAAACTCCTCGGAATTCTTCCCCATGGGAGATTTGTCTCTTCTCCTCCATTTAGTTACTTCCTTAATCATTTATTCATATCAATATGGATGCATGGATATTTATTTAATGCTCTGGGCTATAATCCAATGCCATTTTGTTTTTCTTTCTTCTTCTGAAATATAGTTGATTTACAAGGTTTATTAGTTTCTGGTGTATAGCACGGTGAAAAAGAATGGATACATATTCTTTTTAAGATTCTCTTCCATAATTGTTTATTACAGGATATTGAATAAAGTGCCTGGTGCTATACAATAGGACATTGTTCCTTGTTTTATGTATAGTAGTCTGTGTCTGCTAATCCCAAACTTCTAACTTTTCTCTCCCTCACTGGCTTCCCCCTTTGGCAACCATAGGTTTATTTTCTATGTCTCTGGGTCTGTTTCTGTTCTGTAAATAAGTCCATTTATCTCATATTTTAGATTCCACGTATAAGCGGTACCATATGTAGTTTGTCTTTCTCTGACTTAGTGTGATCATCTCTCGGTCCACGCATGTTGCTGCAGATGGCATTGTTTTCTTCTGTTTTATGACAGAGTAATGCTCTTTATCCACTCGTCCGTCAATGGACAGTTAGCTTGCCCCCATGTCCTGGCAACTGTGAACAGTGATGCTGTGAATACTGGGGTGCAATTAGAATTTTCATCTTTTCTGGATCTATGGCCCGGAGTGGGATTGCTGGGTCATATGGTAACTCCAAGTTTAATTTTTTAAGGAGCTTCCATACCGTTTTCCACAGTGGCTGCACCAATTTGCATTCCCACTAACAGTGTAGGGGGGTTTCCTTTCCTCTGAACCCTCTCCAGCATTTGTTATTTGTGGAATTTCTGATGATGGCCATTCTGAACAGTGTGAGGTGATACCTCATTGTAGTTTTGATTTGGATTTTTGCATTTCTCTAATATTCAATGCTCCTTTATTTTGTTGCTCAAATTGTCTGCGCTTTGGCCATTGGGAACTCTTGCAGTGGCTCCTGGGTCTCTGTCATGCCCCATCGCGGTGTTGTGTGTGTGTTGAGCACTTCCTTACTTTCTGTAACTTCAGGACGCTCCCGGTTCATCTTGTATAGTTCTTACCCTAGTCTTGCTGCTGCTGCTAAGTCGCTTCAGTCGTGTCCAACTCTGTGCAACCCCAGAGACGGCAGCCCACCAGGCTCCCCCGTCCCTGGGATTCTCCAGGCAAGAACACTGGAGTGGGTTGCCATTTCCTTCTCCAATGCATGTAAGTGAGAAGTGAAAGTGAAGTCGCTCAGTCGTGTCCGACCCTCAGAGACCCCATGGACTGCAGCCCACCAGGCTCCTCCATCCATGGCTCCTCCTCCCTCCAGGCAAGAGCACTAGAGTGGGGTGCCATTGCCCTCTCCGCACCCTAGTCTTACCATCTGCCATTTCTCCAAAGAGCACCAATTATTTTACTGAAGAAGGATATTAGAAATCAAAATCAATTGTGATCGTAGTTACTGCCGTGTCCTTGTTCATACTAGGTGTTCTCAGCTAACAAAGCAAGCCGATCTATTTGTGTATAAGTTAAGCTAAACGTAAGTTTAGCCTGATCAGAATCAGTTACTGCATGGAATGTTTCAGCCTCTTGCCCTTGTTTATCTCAACCTCCCTCCCCAACAGCAAGAAACCTGGCTCTCACCATCGGCCGCCTGTTTTCCTGCCTGTTCAGTTCTGGGATACCTCTAGAGTGGTTCTAGAACTGTTAGCACCTGTCCCCGTGGGAAACTGTTAACTAGACCACAGTCCTTTTTTTTTTAAAATCTTATTGTTGGCTGCACTGGGTCTAGTTATGGCATTCGGGACCCTCGTTGTGGTCTGCAAGATCTTTCCTTGTGGTCTGGGGGCTTCTCTCTAGTTGCAGCGCAGGCTCAGTCATTGTGGCTTGTGGGCTGAGTAGTCCCGAGAAGTGTGGGATCCTAGTACCCGACCTGGGATCGAACCCTCCTGCTCCACAGCCTTGTCTAACTTAGTGAAATTGGCCATGCTGTGTGGGGCCACCCAAGATGGACGGGTCACGGTGGAGAGGTCTGACAGAATGTGGTCCACTGGAGAAGGGAATGGCAAACCACTTTAGTATTCTTGCTTTGAAAACCCCACGAACAGTGTGGAAAGGCAAAAAGATAGCACACTGACAGACGACATGAGTCTCGGTAGGCTCCGGGAGTTGGTGATGGACAGGGAGGCCTGGCGGGCTGCAGTCCATGGGGTCGCAGAGAGTCGGACACGACGGAGCGACTGAACTGAACTGTATGGATGTAGCAGTTTCTGTTGCCCCACATCCTTGCCCAGTTTATTATCTCCAGGAACTGGCTTCCCAGGTAGTGCTAGTGGTAAAGTACTCATCTGCTAATGAGGAGACGTGAGAGATGCTGGTTCAATCCCTAGGTCAGGAAGATCCCCTGGAGGAGGGCATGGCAACCTGCTCCAGTATTCCTGCCTGGAGAATTCCGTGGACAGAGGAGCCTGGTGGCCTACGGCCCATGGGGTTGCAAAGAGTCGGACATGACTGAAGCAAGTCAGCACAGGAACTGGCTGCCATGGCAGGAGTAGTCTCTTCAATGTCAACAGGACCCCAAGATGTCAGAGCATCAGAAGTATGGAAAACAAATAGCTGTGAATAATACAACTGGCCCTGTGATGTTGTGACGTCATTTTAAGGACTCCTTGGGAGTAATGATAGAGGAGGCTTTTAGAGTAGGGCATACGTTTCCCTAAAGAGCATGGAAAACATTTTATTGTGAGAATAGGAAGGAAAGGGCATAGGTAGCAAGTATTAGGTGTCCTGAAACCGTGTACTCCTGACTGGGACTTGAACTTGAACATGGCCTTTTAACTGAGGTCATACACCTGGCCTTAGTACTTAATGAAGTTCAAGTTCTCGATGTCTCATCGCAGAAAGAATCCAGTGAAAGACAAAGTGATAGGTAAGAAGTGGATTTATGTAGAGGGAAACACACTCCACAGAGAGAGTGTGGGCCATTCCAGAAGGTGAGAACAGCCCTGGGATGTGGGGTTAGCTTTTAATAGGGGTGGGTAATTCCTTAGGCTAATGAGTGGAGGGAATATTCCAGCTACTTTGGGGAAGGGGAGGGGATAGCATGGGCTTCCCAGGTGGCACTAGCAGGAGACGTAAGAGACTTGGGTTCCATCCCTGGGTCGGGAAGATCTCCTGGAAGAGGGCCTGGCAACCTACTCTAGTATTCTTGCCTGGAGATTCCCGTGGACAGAGGAGCCTGGTGGGCTGCAGTCCATGCGGTCACAAAAAGTCAGACACGACTTGGCGACTGAACAACAGTAACACCCAGTAAACCAGATCTGAAATTTCCAGTGTCTCTAACAGTATCTCCGTGGAATTCCACAGTGTGTCAAAAATCCGAGAGATGCATATGTTTTTGCTGCTGCTGTTGTCTGTTTTTTAATGATACAATCTCGGTGTGTTTTGGGGGCAGTTACCTTACCAGGGGCACGAGCTGATGGTCAGATAAAGTCTGTGTGAAGGAGGTGAGCGGGACTGGTGTTATGTGTAATCAAGAGAAGAGGCAGTCGTCATGGTCCTGCTCGGCAGCTGGAGGGCATAGAAGTGTTGCAGGGAGAAGCCCGTTCTGACTCCATGCTGGAACTCTTTCTTTCTTTCTTTTTTAATATTTGTTTATTTATTTGGCTGGATCTCTTTGCAGTCCAAGGGACTCTCAAGAGTCTTCTCCAACACCACAGTTCAGAAGCATCAATTCTTCAGCGCTCAGCTTTCTTTATGGTCCAACTCTCATATTCGTACAAGACTCCTGGAAAAACCATAGCTTTGACTAGATGGACCTTTGTTGGCCAAGTAATGTCTCTGCTTTTTAATATGCTGTCTAGGTTGGTCATAGCTTTTCCTCCAAGGAGCAACCGTCTTTTAATTTCATGGCTGCAGTCACCATCTGCAGCGATTTTGGAGCTGCCTCTTGAGAAACCTATATGCAGGTCAGGAAGCAACAGTTAGAACTGGACCTGGAAAAACAGACTTGTTCCAAATAGGGAAAGAAGTACGTCAAGGCTGTATATTGTCACCCTGCTTATTTAACTTATATGCCGAGTACATCATGAGAAACCCTGGGCTGGAGGAAGCACAAGCTTTAATGATTGCCTGTCTACCTTCTCATTAATTTAAATTATTTTCAAACAAAGTTCAGTTTAAAAGGCTGTTAGGAATGTTTTATATGTGCCATAAATAAAAGAGGTAATATAATTTGAGCTCATTTATCATAATTATGAGCTGACACTTGTCCATGACTTGCTTAAGTACATGAGATATCAGATATGCAGATGACACCACCCCTATGGCAGAAAGTGAGGAAGGACTAAAGAGCGTCTTGATGAAAGTGAAAGAGGAGAGTGAAAAGTTGGCTTAAAGCTCAACATTCAGAAAATGAAGATCATGGCATCTGGTCCCATCACTTCATGGCAAATAGATGGGGAAACAGTGGAAACAGTGGCTGACTTTATTTTTCTGGGCTCCAAAATCATTGCAGATGGTGATTGCAGCCATGAAATTAAAAGATGCTTACTCCTTGGAAGGAAAGTTATGACCAACCTAGACAGCATATTAAAAAGCAGAGACATTACTTTGTCAACAAAGGTCCATCTGGTCAAGCCTATGGTTTTTCCAGTGGTCATGTATGGATTTGAGAGTTGGACTATAAAGAAAGCTGAGCACCGAAGAATTGATGCTTTTGGACTGTGGTGTTGGAGAAGACTCTTGAGAGTCCCTTGGACTGCAAGGAGATCCAACCAGTCCATGCTAAAGGAGATCAGTCCTGGGTGTTCATTGGAAGGACTGAGGTTGAAGCTGAAACTCCAATACTTTGGCCACCTGATGCAAAGAGCTGACTCATTGGAAAAGACCCTGATGCTGGGAAAGATTGAGGGCAGGAGAAGAGGGAGACAACAGAGGATAAGATGGTTGGATGGCATGACTGACTCAATGGACATGAGTTTGGGTGGACTGCCGGAGTTGGTGATGGACAGGGAGGCTTGGCATGCTGCGGTTCATGGGGTCGCAAATAGTCAGACACGACTGAGCGACTGAACTGAACTGAAGAAATAGTCTGCTCCAACTTGCATTGGGTCATATTAACTATTTTAATTGAGGGTCTGTGGGTTCCCATTTTATCAAATCAGTTTGTAGATGAAAAAGACTTATTTTAATTTAATTTTATTATTAATAATGTTAGAGCATCTTTGCCCAATATGGGATATTTTAGGGCAAAGAGTACTATGACCATGGGAAATTTACATAAGGCTAATGTTAAAGTGAATTATATCTGTCTCCTCTCTATTTTATATTCAGTTTCTTCCCTAAGATTATAGGGGTCACAGTGCTCAAAGTTGGTGGGATTCCCAGGTATGACAATCTTTTGAGCCCCAGTAGTAAGTCCCATGAAGTTTTGTCAGGGGATGATGTTATTAATAGCAAATACTAAAGCTAATTTAGAACCTGGGGCTTCTCTGGAAGCTCAACTGGTAAAGACTCTGCCTGCAGTACGGAGACCCAGGTTCAATTCCTGGGTCAGGAAGATCTGCTAGAGAAGGGATGGGCTACCCGCTCCAGTGTTCTTGGGTGTCCATGGTGGCTCAGACAGTAAAGAATCTGCCTGCAGTGCGGGACGCCTGAGTTCGATCCCTGGGTTGGGAAGATCCCCTGGAGAAGGGAATGGCTACCCACTCCAGCAATTTAGAACATATGTAATGGAATCATGCATGCATGCTTAGTCCTTAAGTCATGTCCGACTCTTTGTGACCCTGTGGGCTATAGCCCTCCAGGCTCCTCTGTCCATGGGATTTCCCAGGGAAGAATACGGGATTATAGCAGCACAAAAGCTAACTGGTGCGTTTTAAATCTTTTTGTTAGATAAATTCTATGGTGTTTTGTTAGTATAGTTTTATATATATATATATATATATATATATAAAATTTATTACTTTCTAAATTTTGTACCTCCAATTGGGTGAAACTATGACTTTTAATTAAATTATATATGTAAAAGTTATTATATATTTTATAAATTATTAAAATATTTTAAATATACACTTTATGTAAATTTATCACATTTTATGGATATGTATAGACTATATAATCTATTATTCACCTTTTGCTTTCTCCCCCTGTATCTAGGGCTTTGGTGTTTCTTCCTTTTTTTCCCTCTTCTCTACCCTCCTCTTTTTCTTTTCCTTGAGGCTTTTATTCTGGTTCACTCTGTGATTTTTAGTTTCTGGTTTGGGCTGATAGGAATAAGGAGGGGCAGCAACAAGGGCCCAGTGGTCACCATCAAGGCTGCAGCCCCTACCTCGGGTGGTTCTTTAGGGCCCCCCCTCCCCTTCCTCCCATGTCTCCACCAGTGTGGGCTTCTCCTATTCTGCTGAGTCGGTGGGCGGGGGAGGGGGGGAGGGGGTGTGGAAATAGGACTGCAGCAAGGCCAACCACACAGCTACGGCCCTGCCCCCAGGCCCTGCTGGCTGTCGTGGTCACTGGGGTGGGTGCGCTGGTAGGGCGATTCTGAAGAGGCCTCCCCTGCTCGGAGGGCCAGGCTGAAAGGCAGAGGACCTTCCAGGGCACCTCGGTCTGCCCACATGCATCAGGGCTGCCAGGTTGGGCCCGCGGCCACAGCACTTGGAGGGAAGTCACATCTCTATATTTTAGGCCACAGCCCTTGGGGGCTTTTGGAAACTTAGCTGGTTAACCAAGAATAAGGGAGACCCCAGGGAACGTCCTCTGGCCTCTGGGCAAGAGTTCAGACTCAAAACAGCAGCGACACCGACGCACGTTTGCCAGCAGGTGGCGCCACGTTCCCGGACAGCCAGTGCCCTCTGGTGGGACCAGTGAGTCCGCGAAGAGCACCTCCTTCCGTCGGAGGCCCAACCACCCGCTTCAAAATGTAGGTTTTATCATCATTCAGGTTCGGTGAAGCCAGCAGATCAGGGAGCCACTGTCCTGAATGAGACAGTCGTCCCGCGTAGTTTGCAAGAGCAGGGGCAGGCCACCAGGGCAGGTTCAAGAGCAAAGGGTGTGAGCGCGGAGCAGGGCCGGAGCCTTTATTGTGGTTTCCAGGAAGGAACGGGTGAGGCATGGTCCTCATGCTTAGGATTAGTTAGTTTGAATAATTTTTTAAAAGTGTTTGTATTTGTTTCCTTTTGGCTGCGCTGGGTCTTCCTCGCCGCACGCCTGCTCTCACTAGCTGGGCGAACAGGGGCTCCGCTTCCCTGGGGTGTGAAGGCTTCTCGTTGCGGTGACTTCTCTTGTTGCCGAGCGCGGGCTCGACGTGTGCTGGCTTCGCAGTCGTGGCTCCTGGGCTTTGGAGCACAGGCTCAGTAGCTGTGGCTCTGGGGTTTGGTTGCTCCGGGGCATGTGGAATCTTCCCAGACCAGGGATCGAACCTGTTTCCCCTGCATTGGCAGGAGGATTCTCATTGGCTGTACCACCAGGGAAGTCCACTTTGAATAACTTCTAAGCTATTTTAAATTTTATTTTATTTTTTATTTATTTTTATTATTTGGCTGTGCCAGGCAGCGTGTGAGATCTTAGTTCCCCAGCCAGGAACTGAATCCGTGCACTGGAAGCCTGGAGTCTAAACCATCGGACCGCCAGGGAAGTCCTCCTTTGAAGAGTTTTATTCAGGCTGTTATGTCGAGTGGTCTGGTATCTGGCCTTGGGGTGATCCGGGCAGGGGAACGCTGGCCCTGAGGACAGAGCAGGCAGGCCCCATATACCTGAGTTTGCCCTATAGGAAGGGGGCTCCCCTGGTGGTTCAGACCATAGAGTCTGTCTGCAATGCGGGAGACCGGGGTTCAATCCCTGGGTTAGGAAGATCCCCTGGAGGAGGAAATGGCAACCCACTCCAGTATTCTTGCCGGGAGAATCCCATGGACAGAGGAGCCTGGCGGGCTACAGTCCATGGGTTGCAAAGAGTCGGCCACGACTGAGCGACTCACATTGGCCCTATAGGAAAGGCATGCTCCTGGGCTAGGCTTTCACCATCTTTAGGAACTGGCTAGCCCTGGAGGGTGGTCTCTTCAGGGTCAGCAATGCCCCAGGATGTCAAAACATCAGAAATACAGAAAATCGGGACCCCCCCCCCACCCCCCGCCCCCGCGGTGGTACAGTGGATAAGAATCCACCTGCTAGTGTAGGGGACAGAGGCTTGATCCCTGGTCTGGGAAGATCTCACATGCCTCGGAGTAACGAAGCCGCTGCACCACAGTGAACCCGCCCGTGAGCCGAAATGACTACATCGGCGCTTAGAGCCCGTGCTCTACAGCAAGAACTGCCACTGCCATGAGACGCCCACATACGGCAATGAAGAGTAGCCCCCGCTCGCTGTGATGGGAGAATAATCCGCGCAGCCGCAAAGACCCAGTGCAACCGAAACATAAAAAGAATTGCCACGGCCACGAAACGCCCGGACACGGCAATGAAGAGTAGCCCCCCGCTCATATTAAGTAAGCCCCCCGAAACATATTAAGTAAATCAAATATAAAATAAAAAGCGTTATAAAAAAGAAAAACAAAAAATACAAAGCTCGGGTGAGACACACGTTGGTGTAAGTCTCGGTGCTGTGGTTTCATCTCCTCACACCTTCCAGCAGGTGAATTGGCCCTGAGCCCTCTGTCTGTTCTCCCGTGGTTGGAGGCTGGGGTTGTCTGCAGGACTGGGCTCCTGCCGGTAAAGCTGCTATGAACATCCCAGCACCCGTCTTTGGTGAATGTCATTTCCGTTTCTTTGCACGATGTCCCCAGGCGTGAAAGTCCCCCCATCAGGATGGTGGTTGAACTTCGGTAGATTTTGCGGCAGAGTTTGCCAAACTGGCTGAACCAAGCTTTCCTCTTGTCGACACCCTCTTCAGTCTGAAAACTCACGTCTTTCCTTGGTTCTGGGGAAATTTATCACATGTTTGATGTGACTCATTCATTCTTTCATTTAACAAATTGTTATTAAGGTCATCTCCTATGCTAGAAACTCTTTTGGGCATTAGGGGTGAAGAGTTGCACCACAGGGAGCAAGACGCTCTAGAGGAGGGAGCAGATAATAAGCAAATCTGCACAGGATGTAACAATGTATGTCAGGCTGGCAGAACCGTCCATACATACAATCACGTTACAATTGCAGTGGGAGGTTATTTCTTCCAAGAAGAAAAGGCAGGGGAAGAGTCAATGTCACCTCTCCTTCATTCTCGCTCTCCTTCTAGAAATCTCATTAGGAGGATGTGGGGTTTCTATTCCTGCTCTTCAGTTCTCTTCTTTTACATGCCTTCATTTCAACAGAGGTTTCCCTCCGCACATGTGGCTGTGCTGTTGGGCATGTGAGGTTTTAGTTCCCCAGCCAGGGCTGGAACTCTGCAGTAGAAGCACAGATTCTTAACCCCTGGCCTGTGGGGGAGGGCCTGAGATTGGCTGCTGCTTGCTTTTTTCTTCTTAAAGAAGCAATTTGCACCTACCCATCTCCTGTGTGTTTATTTATTTTAACAGGTTGGAATAGACCTTTATGTTTCCTGGGAGACATTACTCTCATTCCTCAATCCAGTTCTCTTCCCCCACCTGGCTCTGTTTCCCCAGGTGTGAAGTTCCTCCCATTCTTGGGGTGAAAAGGGAAAGTGTTAGTCGCTCAGTCCTGTCGACTCTTTGTGACCCAATGGACTGTAGCCCAGTTTTCTCTGTCCATGGAATTCTCCAGGCAAGAATATTTGAGTGGGTAGTCATTCCCTTCTCTAGGGGATCTTCCTGCCCCAGGAATCCAATCTGGGTCTCCTGGATTACAGGCAGATTCCTTACCATCTGAGCCACCAGGAAAGCCCCTGGTTGCCCTTTTTTCATGGGGTTATTTCCCTCCGGTGTTGGCTGGCTCCGTGTCACAGGCTGATAGACTGCTGGCTTTGGGGAGGGCGGGGAGGTGCAGTGTGGAATGCATTCTGGCCTGTTTTTTGCAAACATGGGGTGGGAGAGGACTTCTGCTGGGGCAGCAAGCACTGTGTTAAGACTTATGGGCACAGGTGCTTCCTGCTTCTCACAGGCAGCTGAAGATGCCAGAGCACCCTGACTAAGCCTCTGGTCAGGGTCCCTCCTGGGGGTCAGTGAGCCCCCCTACTGGGGCTGGCGCCCAGCTTAGAGGAAGTGGGGGCTGAAGGAGGTGCAGGAGTCCTGGAAGAGTGGCTGGCCTTGTTGGCTTCCTTTCAGTTACCATCCGCAAAAGTCTCTGTTTTCCAATGCTGTTAGGGATTTAACAACAACAATTACATATATATGCATATGTATGTGCGTATCTGTATATGTAGGTATGTATAGGTATATGTGTATATGTATATTTTATATACTTCATTTTTATTTTAATTAACTATCTAATTTTTTCCCCACACTGTGTGCCATGCAATCTCTTAGTTCCCCAGCCAAGGGCTGAACCTGTTTTCCCTGCAGAGGAAGAGAGGAGTCCTAACCACTAGCACCAGCAAGGTCCCTATGCTTCATTTTTAAATAAACTTTAACACCTGGTTTAGATTTACAGAAAACTGTGAAGATAGTATTGATGGTTCCATAGCCTCTACACCCAATTCTATTTATAAGATATTAATATAATCTAATGAATAAGAAAAATGAACATTTTTAATGTTAATACATTATCATCAACTGAAGTCCATACTTTATTCAGATTCCTTTAGTTTTTACCTAATTCCCATTTTCTGGTTCAGGATCCCACGTAGGATACCACATTGCAAGCAGATATGCAGTTTCTTTCATTTCCAGGACCTGAGACGTGGTGGGGAGGCTAGGGCATGTGTTCTGAGTGGGTTCACTGTCTTGAAGCTGAGTCTCTGTGGTCCAAGCTGACCTTGGGGAACTGGGGATTACTCAGGAATGGAAAAACCTGGTTTAAAATTCAACATTCAGAAAATAAAGATCATGTCATCTGGTCCCATCACTTCATCACAAATAGATGGGGGAAAAGTGGAAAGAGTGGTAGATTTTATATTTGGGGGCTCCAAAATCACTGCAGACTGTGACTGCAGCCAGCCACGAAATTAAAAGATGCTTGCTCCTTGGCAGAAAAACTATACAAACCTAGACAGCATATTAAAAAGCAGAGACATCACTTTGCCAACAAAGATCCATATAGTCAAAGCTATGGTTTTTCCAGTAGTCATGTAGGGATGTAAGAGTTGGATCATAAAGAAGGCTGAGTGATGCAGAACTGATGCTTTTGTGGTGTTGGAGAAGACTCTTGAGAGTCTCTAACAGCAAGGAGATCAAACTAGTCAATCCTAAAGGAAATCAACCCTGAATATTCATTGGAAGGACTGATGCTGAAGCTGAAGCTCTAATCCTTTGTCCACCTGATGCGAAGAACTGACTCATTGGAAAAGACCCTGATTCTGGGAAAGACTGAAGGCAGGAGGAGAAGGGGACGACAGAGGATGAGATGGCTGGATGGCATCACTGACTCAATAGACATGAGTTTGAACAAGATGGTGAAGGACAGGGAAGCCTGGCGTGCTGCAGCCCATGGGATCACAAAGAGTTGGACATGACTTAGCAACTGAACAAGATTGAAAGTCATGAACTTTTATTACACTCCCAGGTGTCTCTCCAGTCTGTCCTTTGACTTGTCCCCTTTTCGGCCTCAATTTTCTCATCTGTAAAATGAAGCCATTGGGCAAGTGTCAACTGGACAGGCGGAGTCCTGGGGTCCATCTGTGAGTGGTTTTCTGATCTCTGTCCTGGGAATAGGGAGCTGGCAGGCATGGTGGTGCCCAGAGGGCAGAGCTGGGACCCAGATCTCACTGGTTGTAACATGGGGCCGACATTCTGACTTTGGCCTTTAAAGTCGAAGGTCAGGGGCGTGTCCCAGCTTTCCTGCTTATTCTGAAAAGTGCAAGAAAGTAAAAGTGTTCATTGCTCACTGGTGTCCGAGTCTTTGCGATCCCCATGAACTGCAGCCCACCAGACTACTCGGTCCATGGAATTGTCCAGGCAAGAACACTGGAGTGTGTTGACATTCCCTTCTCCAGGGGATCTTCCCCACCCAGGGGTTGAACCTAGTCTCCTGCATTGCAAGAAGATTCTTTACTGTCTGAGTCATCAGGGAAGCTTATTTTGAGGGTCTCTTTATCTCTGAACCTCAGTTTACCCATCTGAAAGTGGCCGCTGTTGGGATGACTGCTATGGCTCCCTCTGGCTGTGAGCAGAGCAGGTTGCCCTGGGAGATGCCGAGCTCTCCGTTTCCAGAGGCGTGCAAGCCAAGAAGATGACACTGTTGGGTGGTGCAGGGGGTGGTGGTGACCCAAGGCTCTAAGCATGTCCCTTTTGGACAGGGAAGCCAGCCTCCGCACTGGCCCATTTTCCTACCCTTGACTCTGGGGCAGGTGGCTGGCTGCCACGGTGTGCCCACATATTTGCTTCCCGTGTCATCTCATGCCAGGACTGCCTCTGGCCCTAGGCTGAGGGTGGTCTGCCAAATGTACCACACCCGTGGCCACAGACTTGCAGGAGAATGGGGGCGATGCTCACCATCATTTCCTGCCTGCCTTGTGGTACCTCTGACTTCCAGGTCAGTCTGCTTCCCCAGGCAGCTCCTGCAGGTCGGGCTCTAATACACAGGGCACACCATGCAAAGCCCCAAAGGAGCAAGAGGAGGATGGGGGGGGACCCCTGGGAAGGAGGAAAATGAGGAGCCCTGTGCCCCGACTCCCCCCAAACCAGACTCTATTCTGACAAGGTTTGGGTTCTTCCAAGTCCCAGCCTTTGCATCTTCCATTGGCTCTACCGCCGATGCCCTTGGCCTTCTTCAGCTGTTGAACTCCTACTCACCCTTTGAGACCTAAGACAAAAACCCCTGGACTGTGCCCTGGCTGTCCCAGGACCTACCTGTGTCCGGGCACGTATCATCCTGAGTCGTAACCAGCCTCTTCCGTGCCCATGTTCCTGTCCCTGGCCTTCCCTGAAGGCGGGGATGGGGCTGACTCATCTCCCTGAAGCTGCAGACGCCTCATCCCCTGCCCTCTGCTAATCGCAAGAAAGGAGTGGGTAGGGGCAGGGCGGATCGCTGTGACGAATCTTTCCCCAGCTCCTTCTGTTTTTGTTTGTTCGTTCTGGCTGCAAGGCGGGGCATGCGGGCATGCGGGATTGCCTCCACGCCTTCTGCAGTGGAACCGCGGAGTCTTAACCGCTGGACCGCCAGGGAAGCCTCCCCTTCTTTTCATCTGCACAACGCAGCCGTCTAATCCCTACCCTCCAACCCCTGCTCCGGGCCGCGGGGCGGGGCGAGGGGGGACGCACCTCACTGGCGGGTCCGTCGGGGCAGGGGCGGCGCGAGCGCGAGTGGCTCTGGGCCGCTGAGAGAACAGGCGCCCCGCCGCGATGGGGCCTCCGGGAAGCCGGGGGCACGGGCGTCCCCGCACACCCCGCGGCCCAGGGACTCTCCCGGGGTCACACTGACAGTCCATTTTCCAACCCGAGGCAACTGAGGCGCCCGGAGGCCCGGGGACTCACCTCCGCCCAGCCCGAGGCCCCGCCCCCGAGGGCCTGCCCCTCCGACTGGCACCGGCGCCCCGGCCCCGCCCTGAGGCTCCGCCCCCAAGACCCCGCCCCTCCCGGTGGCCCAGGCGCTCGAAGCCCCGCCCCCGCCCCGCCCCCGAGCCCCGAACTGGTCCTCGTGCGGCGCAGGACGACAGGTGCCGCGGAGCCGAGCCCTGCGCAGCAGCTGGGCGCTCAGAGCCGCGCTCCCAGCCCCACCATGGGCAACAGCGCGGGCCGCAGCGACTTCGAGTGGGTCTACACGGACCAGCCTCACACGCAGCGGCGCAAAGAGATGCTCGGTGAGCGCGGGCCCCAAGTGGGGACAGCCCTGGGGCCGTGTGGTGTCCCAGGTCAGCCCGAGCCCGGGGAGGCGTCGCTCCTGCGCGGCCCGGATGCCCAGCAGGCCTTCCCCGACCTCTGCTTCGAGGGTGGGGGCTCCACTCCCCGTCCGGCAGCTTCCCCGGCCCAGGGTCCCCAGCTCCGGTCTGAGACTCCCTTCGCGTCTCTGCCTCTGTCCCGGGACTGGGGACCCGAGGACCCGAGCCCAGATCCGTACGTCGGGGGAGCGCGTCTCGGCTACTCCATCCCGGCTGTGGGACAGGAGCCCCTCCCGGGACTCGAGGCGCACAGGTCAGCCCCAAGGACTGTCTTTGTGAGGGATGCGCCGCCCCCGCCCCGCGAAGGCAGCTCCGTGGGTACCTGTCGTCCGCCGCACCCTGGGCTCCCCTGTGCGCCAAGCGCCAGGTCCCAGCGGCCCCGCCCGAGAGGCCCCAAGCCCAGCCCCAAAACCGGGCTTTAGGGCAGAATGAACGCCTGGAAGGAAGCAAAGCTGAACGAGAGACAACTTATCTGAAAACAAACAACAAACAGAGGTTTACCAGAGTCTGTCCTTTAATTTTGTAGCCCAGTGTCTGGTGGCCCCTCTCTGTTATGTAGTGTCCTGGAAAGTCATTTTTACTTACACGGTCACCCGTCCTGTGGACTCACCCACCCTGCGGGCTCCATCAGCCTCTCAGAAGGACCCAGAATGTACGGTTCCTTCTCCCACGATAAGGGGTTCAAGGACTCGCACCTGCAGAGCAGCTTCTGCTCGGTGCCACCAAGTCGCCTTTGCAGCCGGCTTCCAGGTGAACACGGTCCCCCTCCCTAAAGTCGGTCACCATTCCACACTCTCACCCACACCTGCAGTTGGCAAAAGTCTTTAATCTTTGCCAAACAGGTTGACAAAACAATACTATTTCATTACGACTTTAACGTTTGATTTGATGATTGCTTTCAATGTCTAATTGGTCATTTAAATTTGTGTTTTGCTTTCTTTTGGGTTGGAGTTTTGCTTGTTGGGTTGTTAGAACTCTTTGTATCGAAGTTTTTAACCCTTAGTCGTAAATACAATGCATTGCAAATCTTTTTCCCTTTATAATCACAAGAGCTTTTTTTTTTTTTAATGCATTTGAATAGATTGGATTTTTTTCTTCAGATTTTTCTCTTTTGTGTCTTCCTGCTCCACCCCAAGACTAGGGAAGTATCTTCCTATTCCTTTTAAACCTTTCAGACACCGGATGCACTGAGTGGTTAATGCAGGGCTCTGCCCTGCTGTTGCTGGGGTTCCAGGGCCTGGAGACCCCTGGGTGGGTCTGTGGGTCTGTGGTTTTCTCCTGTGAGGTGAGCGATAACCCTGCACTGTGTGTGGCCTCAGCGGGGGCAGCATCGTCTGCTGCACTTGCGAACTTCCTGCAGGTGGCTCAGAGGGTCCTGCTGGGCTGTGTCTCCTTCCCCTTCCTGGGCTCTCCCCGCTGCCCACCCCCCTTACAGGACTCAATGCACACCTGGCCCCAGGTGGAGAAGGCTGGGAGATGTAGCCTGGCCCACAGAGCTGCTTGTAGGGATGCAGACACTCTGGACTACAGCCTTACTTCCCCAGTCTGCATAATGGGCACAGTCATCCTTTCTGGCAGAGTGGGTATGAGGATAAAAGGAGATGTTGAGTGAGAAGGTGCTCCAGTGTGTTACCCAGCAAGCCAGGACGTGGAGAAGAACTCCTCTCTGAAGAGAGAAGCCACAGGCCCTGGAACCAATCCAGGAAGCATCCTGGACAGGATGGCTGGGAACCCTGGAAGACCTAGAGAAGAGGGCGGCCACTTGGGCCAGGGCGGGGACAGCACAAGTTCTCAAGGGCTGACTCTCCAGGGCGCTTTGCAGATTCCCATTCTGCAGTAGGTGCTGCGGGTTCCTCCCCACAGAGCCAGTTTTGAGCTAACGAACTTGGAATGTGTCTTCCTCCCTCCCTCCCAGGCATTGCACTCACGGTTCCTGCCTGCCCTATTCGCTCAAGCTCAGCTCTCCCTCCTGCAGGAACAGCCCCCTCCCGGCCTGGGTTGGGGGAGGGTGTTCCCGTGGGATTCCCCTTCCAGCCCATCAGGTCTTTATCTCTTGGAGGCAGGTTTCCAGACCTAGAAGGTTTGTAGACCTTGATTTTGAGCCAGGACCACACCCAGTCATCAGCTTTGTGTCGCTGGGTGGGTCAATAAGCAGATGAAGAAACTGAGGTCTGATTGAGTTAAACGGGTTCATCATAGTGCTTCCTTTGTGGAGATGTTGTGCAGATTACATGAGGTGGGGGGAAGTGTTTTGCCACCACTCAATCAGAAAGGCTCCGTGATTTCCCCAAGGACCGGGAGTGAGTGCTCTTCCTTCTCTGTTTTCCTCTTTTCTTCCATCTGCTGTTTCCCAGCCTGAGAAAAACCCTACATTTAACTGTCAGCCTGTCTTTACAGGGGAGGCCCCAGAGTGGGGCTCAGAGAGGGGAAGTGACTTGCCCAGGGCTACACAGCTTAGAGGCCACAGAGGCCAAATTGGTGTTCAGGCAGGGATGTGCCCCAGGCCTAGCCAGCTCCCTGGGGGCCACTGGATGCTCCTAAAGAGCCTCACCTCTTGGAGTCAGTAGTGCGTGCATGCTAAGTCACTTCAGTCTGTCTGACTCTTGGCAACCCCATGGACTGTGGCCCACCAGGCTCCTTGGTCCATGGGATTCTCCAGGCAAGAATACTGGGATGAGTTGCAGTTTCCTCCTCTAAGGGATCTTCCCAACTCAGACGTCTCTTATATCTACTTGCATTGGCGGGCGGGTTCTTTCCCACTAGGGAAGCTCAATCCTGGAGTCGGAACCCAGGAAGTCCCTGCGTAGAACTTTGTGCAGTACCAAAGTCCACCTCCAGATCCTGCCTGGACGAAGGAGACATGCCTCTCAGGTCAGGGCTGAGGTTCCACGAGCTTCGAGGGCAGGAGCAGAGAGCCAGTGGGGTTCTGTCCTGTTGGAGATCAGAGCCCAAGCCAGGCACGCCCAGAGGAGTAAGAGGCAGCGTTTGAATTTGTCTTTTCCAAAACAAATAGCTTTGTGATTTTTTTTTTGTTTTTGAGTTTTATTTATGAAAGTGCACACACATAGTTAAAAAAAATCAAATAATCAAAAAATAATCCAAGGAAGTAAGGCTCCGGCAATTGTTGGCTTATTTGCTTAGGAAAAGCCTTTGCTGGGGCTCTCTCAGTGGCAAGTGGCTAAGCCCAAAACTGAACTGGCTGACAAGCTCAAGGGAATTCATGGAGACCACAAGAGAGGAGGGCAGGCTGGCCACAGGGCTCTTCTCTCTGCCCTAATCCTGCCTGACCCGGGCTGCAGCCTGCGTCCACCCAGCTCCGAGATCCCACAGAGGGAGCAGGTGCCTCCCTCCCATTCTGCCCTGAGCAGTGCGTCCTCCCCTTGAGCCAGCTCACCTCTGGCCAGAGCTGTGAGTCCTCTGATCAGCCAGTGGGCAGGGGCTGTGATGATGGGCAAGCCACACAGCATCACATTGTGAGGGCGGAGGGAAGGGGTGTTGCGCTCCAGCGAAGTTGGCTGGGGAGGGAGGGGCGCTTGGGTACAGGACCACACAGACAGTGAGTGATCCCTAGGGCCCTGTTTGACCTAACTGTGTCCTTCCTGGCTCGAATCCTCCAAGGCAGCGGTCCCCAACCTTTTCAGTACCAGGGAACGAGTTTCGTGAAAGACAGTTTGTGGTTGTACCTGGGGTGGGGTGGGGTTTGGGGATGATTCACGCGCGTGACATTTCTTGTGCACTTCAGTGCTTTTATTATGACATCAGCTCCACCTCAGATCATCAGGCATTAGATCCTAGAGGTTGGGGGCCTCTGCTCCAAGGGTTTCCCTTCCTAAAAATCTCATCTCTGCGTCGACACCCCAGTACTCTGGTACCCTTTCTCCCTAGCCCCTGCTCTCTGACCACTCAGTGGAATAGAGCTAGCCCTCCATCTGCCCGTCTCGTGGTTTTTGCAAACGCTGCGTCCTCTGCTTGAATTCTCTTTCCTACTCCACCTACTTCTAGGATTCCTTCAAGTCTCAGACTAGACGTCCCTTTCTCAGAAACAGTGGCTGATAGTACGTGTGCACACACATTTCGTTTGGAAATAAATCATCAGTTAACTGGGGGAAACGAAAGTCCCTGATTTGCGAATTGGCACTTGTCAGTGTTTGTAACTATTTCCATCATGGCCAGTTTCAAACTGCCAACAGGCATCGCTGCCCACGTTGCTGGGGAGACAGGAGCTTACTTTGGGTGTGACAGAGTCAGGCGTGGGCTGGTGGTCTACAGCACAGTCTACCCCACCCTTGCTTCCCAGCTACCCCTCCCTTGTCCTGCCTTGGAGTACTGTGCACTCTTACCTCAGGACCTTTGCTCCCATCTGTAAATCTGCTTTGGCTTGTGGGGTGATAGCTTTAATTGTCCCACTCTTCCACTCAACTCTGAGCTTCCCGAGGGCAGGGCAGGGTCAGCCCACCTCCCCCTGTGCCTGTCCCAGCGAGGCTGCAGGAGGCAACAGGGACCTACGAAATCTTGAGCCATCTCTAGTCCCACCTGCCAGGACCATCCGGGGGCTTTATCCCCTTTCCAGCAATGCCCAGGTGGCGCTGTGGTAGAGAACCCACCTGCCAGTGCAGGAGACATAAGAGACACTGGTTCGGTCCCTGGGTTGGGAAGATCCCCTGGAGGAGAGCTTGGCAACCCACTCCAGTGTTCTTGCCTGGAGAATCCCATGGACAGAGGAGCCTGGCGAGCTACACAGTCCATAGAGTCTCAAAGAGTCAGACAGGGCTGAAGGGACTTAGCCCACAGCTGTGCCAGGGAACACAGGGCATACAGCTTAATCCTTGCCCCTGGGGAGCAGGAAGCCCTGTCTTTTCCCTTAGGACATTTTTTTCATTCTTTTCTCTCCTCCTCCCCACTTTTTAAAATTTAATCTTACAGACATTTGCATCTTTTTTGCATTTTTTTTTTTTTTTATGCAGGGCGGGACCCTGGGAGGTTAGGCACCCTGCCCAAGGTCTCCCAGCCAGCCAGGGCTGGGCTTAGGACAAGCCTCTAGCCTGGGGACACAGCCCACATCTCTGTCCCACCCTCTTCTCCACCCAGGACCTGAGAAGAGGCTGTCCCCCGTCCAGTCCCTGGCACGTGACTCGTGGGCAGGCTCCAGCTCACGTGGCCCCTTCCTCTCATTCTTTGACCTCTGTACCGATGTATGTGCTGTGCCTTCCTGCCTGGCCTGCTTCTAACCCGCATTCTTTAATTTGTACCCACTTTTATGAGGCATGATTTACATGCCATAAAATTCGCTCATTATAAAGACACAGTCCAGCTATTTTTAGTGAGGTTACAGAGAGCTGATCGAGTTTAGAGCGCTCCCCTCACCCCGGAGGGCCCAGGACCACTTGCAGTCACTATCCTGGACCCAAATCCCAATTCCTGTCCTTCGAGTTCCCGCCTGAGGGTCACGGGGCCTGGTGTGCGTCCTCTCCTGGCACACCCTCCTCGGGACACACTGTGCCCCCCGACGTGCGACGCCTAGCCTGGCTCAGCCCAGGAGCCTCTCCTGCCTCGGGATCTGGGGCCTGGCTCATCCCGGAGCTTTGGCAAATATTTGTCAATGAATCAGGAGCAGGTTCAGCGGGAGGCAGGTGAGGGGGTGGGGTCGTGACTCAATGGAGTTGCTCTGGGCCCCTGTCCTCCCCCCGACCCCCAGTGCCTCCCACACTGACCAGACCAGACAGGCCTGGCTTTGCCTTTTGGCTCCGAAACCGAAACCCAGGTGGGAGAGACAGGGCTGGGGGTGGGGGGATGGCTTAACAGAGCTGCAGAGAAGCCGTGCAGGAGGGAGAGGTGGAGAGGGCTGGGGCACCTTTGTCTGAGAAGCCTTCAGAAGCAGGACCGCTTGGCTCTGTGTGTGTGTGTGTGTGTGTGTGTGTGTGTGTGTGTGTGTGTGTGTGGAGTGGGGGAGGGAAGGCACCACTCCCGGAGCAGCGTGTTGGGGGGCAGCAGGGAATTGACAGACATCAGGGAATGTTCGAGACCCGGTGGGGAAGGGACCCCTCCACCCCGAGCTAGTGGGACCGTCGTGGCACTTGACATCCCTGGGGGAAGCGGTCTGTCAGGGAGAAGACCTCTCAGCCGGCCAGTCAGCAGGGCCGAGGTGGGGGCCTGGGGACCACCCTCGTTGCCCACCCCCGGTGCCCACAGAGGGTGAGGACCTGGCAGCCTTCCCTGCCCGCCCGCTGCCACCTGGCACAGCAGGGTTCGTCAGGAAAGCTTCTGGGAACAGCCAGGTGGGTATCCACGGGAGACTGCTCTGTGGGGTTGCAGTGGACCCCGGGCCCAACTGGGCCCTCCCTTCCCACAGGCTGCTCCTCCGCTGGGCCCTCGGGGCCTTGTGAACAAGTCCGCCATGCATGTACACGTATGTAACACGTGCAAGTTCCCATCACCGGCTCCCCGACACCTCAGGGCCTGCGGCCTCCTCCCTCTTGCACACTTGTGGCCCCTTTGCCGCGGGGAAGACCCCCACCCCTGGGTGCTTATAGCCCGGGACTGTCAGAGCAGGCACCTTAGGGATGGAGAGTGAGGAAGCTGGCCCAGAGAGGGACAGGGGCTTGCCCCAGGGCGCACAGCAGCTGGGCTGAGTCAGGCTGCTGTGCTGCTCTCCTGAATGCGGACCTGGGTTTATCTCTGGGCACTGGGTCCTGATGACTGCAGCCCAGCTTCAGAAAACAGCTCCTCTGGGACTGAGGGGTCCTTGGGGACAATGAAGGAGACAGAGAAAATCAGCTGTGGTGGAACCTCTGTGTGCCCGTCTCTAAGGTGGGGGCCCGGTGCCCTCCGCGGCGGACTGGTGAGGCCCGAGTGAGTAAGTGTGTGTCGGACGCTGAGCACGGTTCACCTGCCGAGGTCCGGTTCCACACCCAGGCCCTGGCTCGCATCCAGCAGGTCCAAAGTCAGGGGTCCTGAGGTCAAGTCTCACTCTGTTGGTCTTGCCCCGCCTTGCCCGGACCCTTCCCTGGGCCCCCATCCCTCCTCCTGTGTCGTGCCTGGACAGTGTGACTTCCAGCAGTGACTGCTGTTCGTGGCCCACCGCCTTGGGCCCCGCCTGAGCCGCTGCTGGAAAGCCATTGCATGGGTCTGGTTCCAGGTGGCAGTCCGTGCCCAGCTCCAGGCTGCCCGACTGGACCAGAGAACCCTGAGGCACGTGTGTCCTTAGCCAGCTTCTGCAGTGCTCCGCGCTGGAGGCCCGGGTGGGCAGGTTTCCCCTGCTGTCAGCTGAGATCGCCCGGGGTGGTGGGGGCGGGCAAAGCCTGGTCAGGCTGGGCCAGGGCTCTGCTTTGGGGGCTGCTGGACGCTGTTGTCCTCCTCCTCAGGCTTCACTCCTCTCCTGGGACCTGGAGAGATGGAGCCAGTGTCTCTCCCCTCCCCAGCCGCACCCCTGAGCCCTGGAAGAGGAACCCCTCGGTCAAGCCAGCTCCCCTACCCCAGCCTTCTCCATGACCTCGCCCCGCACCTCCATCCCCTCTTTCGGCCATCACCCCGCCCCCCTCTCCCCCATCTCAACCCCGCAGCCAGCCCTCTCCCCCCTTGCCCTCACTCGGCCTCACCTTCTCACCTTGCTTCCTGCCCACACAGCTCCTGCTGTGGTCCCCAGGGGGCCTTGCTAAGTCCAGCAGGCGGCTGTCCTGCCTTCCTTTCTCTGACCGTCTTTGACCCCCACAGTGGGACACCCCAAGCCCACAGCTACAGCTATCCAGAATCTGACTGTGCCCAGTGACCTCGTTAGGCCTGCGTGGCTGGAGGTCCCCAGAACATCTTCTCGGGGAGGACTCCAAGCCTCCCAAGCTCCCCTGGGGCCCAGAAGCCCTGGCATTGAACAAGTTTAATGTTTGCCGTTCCACCTGTCCAGCAGGCAGTAGATGGTGAGTGAACCAGCGTGACCCGCTCACCAGTGCTCTGCAGGTTGGTCCAGAGTTGCTGCAGTTCAGTTGCTCAGCTGTGTCCGACTCTGTGACTCCATGGACTGCAGCACGTCAGGCTTCCCTGTACATCACCAACTCCCGGAGCTTGCTCACACTCATGTCCATCGAGTCAGTGATGCCATCCAACCATCTCATCCTCTGTTGTCCCTTTCTTCTCCCGCCTTCAATCTTTCCCAGCATCAGGGTCTTTTCCAATGAGTCAGTTCTTCGCATCAGGTGGCCAAAGTATTGGAGCTTCAGCTTCAACATCAGTCCTCCCAGTGAATATTCAGGATTGATTTCCTTTAGGACGGACTTGTTGGATGTCCTTGTTGTCCAAGGGACTCTCCAGAGTGGCCCCACTTAGATGGTGACTTTCTGGGGTCTTTACTGAAGGCTGAGTCTGTTCAGTGAGGCCTCCCAACTGTGCCACCCTTGGAATCTGCTGCCCGCCCGCCCCCAGCCGCTCTGAACCCTCACAGGGTCTCGCAGGGTCCCCCTTGGGCTGGAGCATTTGCTCCGCCCATCCCCCCATCTCTGTGGTCTGGGTGGGGCTCTGGGCAGCGGGAGGTGATCTGGAGCTTGGCCCCTTCCCAGATTGCCCCTGAGCTGCCCAGCATCTAGCTTGTGCATTGACCCTTTTCCATCACTTCCGGCAGGACGGCCAGGCCCAGTGGTGCAGTGGCCTGGGAGGCTGCGGCCTGTTCTCACAGGTTAAAGCAAGTCTGGGGCCAGATCGGCTTCCACCATCAGCCCATGGCCCTAAGGGTCAGAAATGGGACGTTTTTACTCAGGTCTGGAAACTGTTTAATAACAACAGTAGTAACAGCTCCTGGGACTCTGAGCTGTCATCCCGGGCTCGCCTCAGTCTGGATGCGGGGGGCGGTGGGGAGCAGGCATCACCCCCATTTCCTGGATGCGGAGACCTAGGCCGGGGCAGTGTGCGTCCAGGACTTGGTTGGCCAGGGTCGGGGGCTGGGGACCGGGCACTCCCGCCCATGTTGGGGCCGCGGCCAAGCTGAGGGCAGCTGGGTCCTTGGAGAACTGTCAGGAAAGCAAGAAGAGGGTGCTAGGCCGGGCTGGGGGGACCCCCAGGGCGCTCCCCTTTGTTCCACCCATGCAGGACTTACTGGCCTTGTTTGACAGACGGGGCACTGGAGGCTCCCCATTCAAGGTCACAGCCCTGGCCTCTGAGCGGCACAGGAGTGGCCTGTTCGTGGGCCTGGATCCCTGAGCTGGGGTTTTGGTCCCTGCTGGCCCAGAACTTGCCAGGCTGTGCTTACCTGGAACAGGTGTGGCCTGCCCCGCCCTGCCCCGGGCCTGGCCTCCTTCCAAGGGGAACAGCGGCCGGGGGCGGGGGGGGGGGGGCGGCCCTGTAGAGGCTGGTGGCCTCTGGCTACCTGAGTCAGCTCCCAGGTGTGCGCAGGCAGGTAAGGGCCCAGTCCCTGCTTGCTCAAGGAGGGAGGCTGGTGCCCAGAGACCCACCCCTGCTGGTCGGGAGACTGAGGGAGCCCAGCGGGGCCTGTGGTCCAAGCCTGACATCCGGGTACGCAAAGGCCGGGGACCTTGCATTTGATGAAATGCAGGCCTGGCTGCAGGTGAGAGGTCGCGGGCGTGTCCTTCTGGCCCCGCCTGTCACGCAGATGCCTCTTCCTCCCCTGCTCCACCCCGCCGTGGCTGCTGGGTCCCCTCCCCAGGCCTCTCACCGGAGGCACTCATCTTCCTGGGGAACACTGAGGCCCACCCTCTGACATGTCCCTGCTCACCCTGACCCCCTCTCAGGGCTGGAACGAGCTGGAACGAGGCCTGCCCCCTGTACCCCCTCCTGAGTGGGTCTCACACCCCAGCTCCCACCCCCTGGCCGGGTCCTTGGTCTCACTGGCCCTGCTTGGCAGGGTGATGCTGGGCCCATGCCATGCTGGCTGGTCCGCCTTGGCCAAGGCGGGCGGGCCGTGCAGCCCTCAGTGGACAGGGGCAAGCGTGCATGGCCGCTGTGCCCAGCGCCAGGCCGGGCAAAGGTGGGCCCCCAGGCCGTGAGGGCTGCTGGAGCCCCGGGCTTTCTTCATCCGCCGTCCAGCTGCTGCGAGTCTCCTAGGGCTGCAGACACACTTGTCCTCTCAAGGTCCTGGAGGTCCGACGCCTGACCCGGGCCTCGTGGGGCTGCAGTTTCCTCCGTGGTCGCTGGTCAGGGAATCTGTCTCCCAGCCTTTTGAGCTCCCAGAGCCGCCTGTTTCCCTTGACTCACGGCCCCTCCGTCGTCACAGCTAGAGAGGGAGATGGAGACCTTGAGCATCCCCGAACCTCCTCTCCTGAAGGCTTCCCCGCTGTCCCTAGCCTGGCGTGACGTTGAGCCGCTGGGATAACCCAGACGCTCCTTGCTGTCGTGAGGTCCACAGACCTCACGTGGAAGTGGGGAGTAGGAGGTGGGCATCTTTGGGGGCGCTGTTCTCTGCCCTCCCAGTTGCCAGTCTCCCCCTCCACCTTGGGAGCTGGTTTCAGGCGGCAGGGCCTTGCTCTCCTGTGCTGCCCCTTCTTCTGCCCGCCCGGGACAGCAGGCATCACATGGGGGCCTCTGGCCTTCCTGGGGAAGCCAAGTGGCCTCCCACAACAGGGGGACGACTCATGTGGCTGCCGCTGGGCCACGTGGGCAGGCCTGGGAGGAAGGGCCCACTGGCCTAATCCCACCAACCCCATCCCCGGCATCCCCGTCTGCGGGCAGCACCCTGGTTGTTGGCCTGTTAAACCTGCCGGGTCTCCACGTGTTGGCTGCACGTCACACAGATTAATCTGGGTGCCTGCTCCCAGCCAGTCAGCCCAAGCCTCCGTGCCTTATCTATCCATCCTCCCAGTGGCCTGTTTATGGTTCAGAAACAAACCCTTGGAGCTGAGGTAACCTGCTTGGAGCTGGGATTTTTTTTTTTTTAACTTTTTTTATATTGTGGAAAGCTATAACACAGAATTCGCCATTCTAGCCACGTGTGCTTGCTTAGTAACTCAGTCGTGTCCGACTCTTTGTGACCCCATGGACTGTAGCCGGCCAGGCTCCTCTGTCCATGGGATTCTCCAGGCAAGAACACTGCAGTGGGGAGTCCATCTCTTCTCCAGGGGATCTTCCTGATCCAGGAATGGAACGAGGGTCTCCTGCATCACAGGCGGATTCTTTACCAGCTGAGCCACCAGGGAAGCCCCGCTTTAACTCTGTGTAACGCGTGTGATTTGGTGGCGTGAATTCACAGTGTGGTGTTGCCATCACTCCTATTTCCAAACCTTTTTCCTGACTCCAGACAGAGACACTACACCCCTTCCCGGTCACGGCCCGTCCCCCTGCGCCCACCCGCCCTGGCAGCCTCTGCTTTCTGGCTCTGTGAACTTGCCTATTCTATTTCACTTAGGTGGAATCATACAGTTTGTGGCCTTTGGTTGCTTTCACTCTGCGTAATGTCTTCAAAGTTTATCCATGTTGTAAGTCGCCTGGGTCAGTCCTTTATTCCTGTGTTTGGAGGAGGACGTGGTGGTAGTTTATTCGGGAATCAATTCCCAGGAGCAGGATTCAGGACGCTGACATTGTGAAGTGGGGAAGTGGGAAAGTCAATATAAGGACTTTTTATTTTCCCGTAGCCCCCAACTTTACTATTTGAATATTTGCAACTCTGACTCTATACATAAGTTTTAATTTCTTACAAAACTCTACATTCCATATTGCTAGGCCACTTTGCTCTCCATCTTCCATCACATTTTCATCAAGAGGTATTTCCCCAAATGACAACCAGCCTGACTGTTGTTGTTCACTTGCTAAGTTGTGTCTGACTCTTTCGACCCCATGGACGGTCACCCACCAGGCTCCTCTGTCCATGGGATCTCCCAGGCAAGAATACTGGAGTGGGTTGCCATTTCCTTCTCCATGTAAGGATTTTTTAAATTGAAGTATAACTGACCTATAACATTATATTAGCTTCAGGTGTACAACATAATGATTAAAAAAACTTTCTAAATGGAAATATAGTTGATTTATAATGTGTTAGTTTCATGGATACAGTAAAATGGTTCAGTTCTATACATATACATGTATATAAATATATACATATTATTTTTTTACATTCTCTTCCATTATAGATTATTACAAGATATTGAGTATAGTTCCTTGTGCTGCACAGTAGGTCCTTGTTGATTATCTATTTTATATATAGTAATGTGGATATTTTAATCCTAAACACCTAATTTATCCCTCCCCCGAACACAATGATTTCGTATATTCCAAAATGACTCCCATAAGTCTAGTTAACATCTGTCATTTTATAGTGTTACAATTTTTTATCTTGATGAGTTCTTGGATAACAAGTTCTTTTTTTCCAGTTTTGAGATGTAATTCACAGATAGCATCTTATAAGTCTAAAGTGTGCAACATGATGGTTTGATATGTGTTTATAGTGCAAAATGATTACCATAGTAAGTTTAGTCACATGGGATGACAAGTTCTTGATGAGAACTTTCAAGACCTGCTTCTGTGACAGCTTAGAAGGCTGTAATGCAGTATGACTAACTGTAATCAGCATTCTGGGGGTTACATTCCTACGTCCTGCTTGTTTTAGAACTGGAAGTTTCATTCCGCCCTGAGGCCGAATAATACTATCGTGTGGCTGGACCTCGTTTTTGTTTATCTGCTCGTCAGTTAATGGACACTTGGGTTGTTCTTACTCTCTGGCTGTTGTGAACAGTTCTCTGAACATGGGTGTGCAAGTATCTATTTGTGTCCCTGAATTTGAATTCTTTAGGAGTGGAACTGCTTGGTCGTATGGTTAATTCCATTTTTTTTTATTAAAAAAAAAATTTTGTTTTTGACCGAGTTATGCAGCATGTGGGATCTTAATCTCCAGCCAGGGACTGAACCTGGGCCCCTGCAATGGGAGCGTAGAGTCCCAGCCACTGGAGCACCGGGGAAGTCCCTGGTTGATTCCATTTTCGACCGCACTGAGGTGCTGGCGGCACCCCTGGTGACTGACGATGTTGAGCATCTTCTCGCGTGCTTAGAGGACCAGGTACACATCTTTGGAGAAATGTCTGTTCAGGTTCCTTTGCCCATTTTTCACTGGGGCTGTTTGTCTTTTTGTTTGGGGTTGAATGAGACCTTTATATATTCTGGTTATTAAGGCCTCTTTCCAGAGCTGGAATTTGAATGTGTTATGAACACTGCTCCCTTCCAACCCTACCTGGGGATGCTGCGGTCCTTGGGGGCCCGTTAAGCAGGGCTGAGATTTATCGTCCGTCCTGGGCTTGCTTGTGCTTTCCCAGGTTCAGCTTGGACACTGGGCTGTGACCACCATTCTTTTGGACCTGATGAGGTGGTGTCCTTGGCGGATTCAGGGAGAGCTCTCTGGGTCAAAGGACCCAGGCAGTAGTGCAAGGTTTGGAAGCGGCCAGAATAAGAACAGGGGTTGGGGCAGGAGGGCTTCCCTGGGGCTCAGTGGTAAAAAAGTAAGTGAAGGCCCCGCAGTAGTGTCCAACTCTGCGATTCCGTGCACCATAGCCCGCCAGGCTCCCCTGTCCATGGGATTCTCCAGGCCAGAATACTGGAGTGGGTAGCCGTTCCCTTCTCCAGGGGATCTTCTCAGCCCAGGGATCGAACCCAGGTCTCTCACACTGCAGGTGGGTTCTCTTAGCATCTGAGCCACCAGGGAAGCCCAAGAACACTGGAGTGAGCAGCTTATGCCTTCTCCAGGGGATCTTCCTGACCCAGTGATCGGACTGGGGTCTCCTGCACTGCAGGCGGACTTTTTATCAGCTGAGCTATCGGGGAAGCCCCAGTGGTAAAGACTCTGCCTGCCAATACAAGAGATATGAGTTCAGTCCCTGGTCCCGGAAGATGGTACACGCCGTGGAGCAACTAAGGCTGCGCACCCCAAGTACTGGACCTCTGCTCTAGAGCGCACAAACCGCAACCACGGAGCCCGCGCTCTGCAAAGAGAAGCCGCCGCAATGAGAAGCCTGGCACCACGACCAGAGGGCAGCCCCTGTTGATCCAATTAGAGAAAAGGCCTCGTAGCAACGAAGACCCAGCACAGCCCCAAATAAGTAGAATTGTATATTAAAAAAAATAACAGGGGGCAAGGGTATGATATTCAGACCCCACCCTGGCCCCCGGCCAGCTGTCTTGAGGCCGAGTGTAGCGTGACTGCTCACTTGCCTGGAGCCCAAACCACTAGTTGCTGGGTGAGGTGACAGCTCGGTGGGAGTGTTGCTGTGTAGGCAGCGGGGGTATAAGTGCTGCCAGGGGGATTCTGTGGGCTTCCTGGGCAGACGTTCCAGGACATGGGGACCCCAACAGCCCCCCTCAGCATCTCCAGCCAATGCGAGCTGGCCTGCCATCAGGAGCCAGGACCAGTCTGGGGGATACATACCCTGCAAGGCACATCCGGCCCATGCGTGTCCCTCTGAGACTCGGAGGCCTAGGGAGGGTGGCACCATGGCCACCCAGCGAGATCAGGGCCGATCTCGAGACGGGCTTGTGGCGCCACTGCAGCTCGGGCAGGGTGACTTGGAGCGAGCTTCCCCCTTGATTGGACAGAATTCCTTGGCTCTTGTGTGTTTCACCTTGCATACCCCCAGGCACAGGCAGCTCACCGCCTCTAAAACAGTTGATTCCATTGCTGAGTGGCTCTGACAGGAAGTGCTCAAGGAAGGAGGAGCTGTCACCTGCTTCCCATTCTGAGCGCAAAAGGGAAGCGACTACCTGGGTCACTCGGAGGGATGAGCAGGCCAGGATCTGACACTGGCCTGGCCAGTTCGAGTCAGGGCCCGGCCTCTGCTGCAGCATCTACTGCAGCCTGAGGCCGCCCAGCTGCTGGCTGGGCAGGCGGGGTGGACACTGGGCACGCGGGAGTCGGGCACTGACTGTCGGAAGGGCGCCTGCGTCCTCACTGGCCTCAATCCCCACCCGTGTGCCCCGGCACTAGCCCCACCTGAGGAACCCAGGGACAGAGCAGACCTGTGGGAGAGTGACTGTCCCCTCGAGCGCGTGTCGCCCCTCCCGTCCCTCCCGGACTCTGGACACAGCGCCAGGCAGCTCGGCAGCCTTGCGCCTGGCCCTGCCCGCCCTCCAGCCAAGCAGAGGTTTCCAGCAGGCGCTGCCCTCTAGACCTAAGGGCCCCGACTCCACCCTTTTCTCTCCCGGCTACTCCTGAAGGCCCTCCCCTGCTTGGGCAACCCCCACTGCATTGTGTTTTCCCTTTTCTGTTAAACAAAATACAGAAAAGTATAAATGGCATGGTAACAAACACCCACCACCCCACCCCAATAGGCATATCCAGCGCTTTATCATGTTTCCTTCAGATCTTGTTTAAAAGGACTGAAGCACAAAGCCAGAGCCCTCCACGTTCCCCTCCCCCAGCTCCCCCAGCTCCGCTGCCCCTTCCCAGGGCCCAGACAGTCTGCTGGTGGCCCCCCCTTGAAGACCCAACCACGCACAGCACCGCAGCTCCTGGCAGCTGCTTTGATATCGGGTATCACGTTTCTGTGACCCAGGCTGACACCTGCTCTTTACTGAGGCTGGTGACCAAGACCCGCCACTCTGGGAAGTCTCCCCAGAGCCCCCTTGGGGTGGGGGGTGGAGGTGGATCTGCAGGTGCACAGAGCTTGCAGGACGCTCTGCGTCACTGCCTGGGGGCATGATGGTGGAGGGGAGAGGTGGGGGGGCGGGGCTAGGAAGGGGGCAGGAAAAATGGGAGGAAGAAGGGGGCGGGGGAGGGAGAAGGGGGAGGGGAGGGGGAGGAGAGGAAGGACGGGGAGAGGGGAGAGTGGAAGGAGGGGAAGGGGAGGAGGGAGAGAGGAAGCAGGGGGAGGGGAGGGCCGGCGGGGGGAGGGGAAGCAGGGGGAGGGGAAGCACAGGTTTGGGACCCAGGCGGCCAGTGCCCACCTCACCTTCTCCCCTGTCCCCCCTGCAGCCAAGTACCCGGCCATCAAGGCTCTGATGCGGCCGGACCCCCACATCAAGTGGACGGTAACGGGAATGGTGCTGGTGCAGCTGCTGGCCTGCTGGCTGGCTCGGGGGCTGGCATGGCGCTGGCTCTTCTTCTGGGCCTACGCCTTCGGGGGCTGTGTGAACCACTCGCTGACGCTGGCCATCCATGACATCTCGCACAACACCGCCTTTGGCACGGGCCGTGCTGCCTGCAACCGCTGGTTTGCCATCTTCGCCAACCTGCCCATAGGCCTGCCCTACGCCGCCTCCTTCAAGAAGTATCACGTGGACCACCACCGCTACCTGGGCGGCGACGGGCTGGATGTGGATGTGCCCACGCGCTTCGAGGGCTGGCTCTTCTGCACGCCGGCCCGCAAGCTGCTCTGGCTGGTCCTGCAGCCATTCTTCTACTCACTGCGGCCGCTCTGCGTGCACCCCAAGGCCGTGACCCGCATGGAGCTGTGCAACGCCCTGGTGCAGCTGGCGGCTGACGCCACCATCTATGCCCTCTGGGGGCTCAAGCCCATGGTCTACCTGCTGGCCAGCTCCCTGCTGGGCCTGGGCCTGCACCCCATCTCGGGCCACTTTGTGGCTGAGCACTACATGTTCCTCAAGGGCCATGAGACCTACTCCTACTACGGGCCCCTCAACTGGATCACCTTCAACGTGGGCTACCACATGGAACATCATGACTTCCCCAGCATCCCCGGCTGCAACCTGCCCCTGGTAGGTGGGGTCAGGGCAACGGCAGGCACCGGTGGGTGCGGGGGGCGCGAGGCGGGGAGGTGCAGGGAGGGTTTGGGGCTGCATTGTGGCCTCTTTTTCTCTCTTGCCGATCACGGGATGGCCACATTCTCCCTTGTGGTCTCCAGGGCAGGAGGAAAGGCCACAAGGCACACGGAGTGCCTGGCTGGAGAACAAGAAGGTGAATTCACGGTGGGCAGGGGCTTGAGGGGCATGTTACAGTTCAGGCCTCTTGGTTTACTGCAACCCTGTTTGAGCACAGCGGTGACGGTCACGGGCTGGCTGTGTGTCTTGGGCCCACCCGCTGGCCCTCTCTGTGCCTCAGAGGGTGCCTGCAGCAGTGGCACTGGTTCGAGTGAAGCAACCCGCCTTTTGACCCCCTCCCTTCTCAGTTCTTGTCCCTGCCCTGTGACCCTCCAGGGCCCCCTCATGGCACAAAGAGGACAGAGAGCCTTGCCCTTTGTGACCCAAGGGGTCTGACCTGAGCTGTCTCAGAGCGAAGCCTCCGGCCTGGGCTGGTGCCTCTGTCCTGGAGACCTGGGGCTGGAGAATGTCTAAAGGAGCAAGAGGGAGGCGGGAGGGGGAGGCCTTCTGCTCTGCTGCTGGCTGGTTAGAGCAGAGATGCCGGTGCCCAGGGAGGCTGGAGGTTGCTGTGGTGGGAAGAGTGAGTGTGCGAGTCTGTGTGTGTGTCCCTGTGTGTTCACGTGGTTAGGTGTGCCTGTCTGGGTGTGCAGGTGTTTGGACCGTGCCCACCCAGTGGCTCCTCCACGGCACCGAGGTCCTGCTCTGTGCTGAGCACTGTCTCACCACAAGCCTGTGAGACATTTCAAGGTCATCATGCCCATTTCGTGGATGAGAAGGCAGAGGCTCAGGTTGGGGGGTGGTTCCCTGCTCCCAGGAAGCAGCAGAGCCAGACTCTCGACCCAAGACGCTCACAGGAGCATCTGGTGTCAGCTGTGACCCTTTACTCCTCCCAAACAAAGTCAAGGGCTCCCAGCTCCCGCCTTGCGGGTCCCCTCATACCCCGGAGGGCGCCCTCCTCCCCGCTCCCGTCCCATCTTGGGCTCTAAAGCAGGTCCTGCGCACCTGGCGCGTCCTAGGTGGGGGAAGGGGAGGCCTTTCCCGTGGTTGGCAAGCAGGGGAGGTGCTGGTGTGGCTGTAGCTGCTGAGGCTGGAGCACTTCCTGGAGGAGGCTGGCTGAGGGTGTCAGATGCAGAGATGGGTAGGGAGCTGGAGTGGGAAATGACAGGTACTGAGGCCAGAGAGGAGGGTGATGGGGGGAGGGCGTGGTGGGAGCCGAGGTCAGAGGAGAATCTGCAGGTTCACGAGGGCATCTTGTGCCGGCACGGAGGCGCGGGGACAGACCGTGGTTCAGCAGGACTCAGAACTCCGGCCCACCCCGGGGCTCCTGGATCGGAGACTTTGTGTGTGGGCCCCCGGGAAGGAGGGGAGTATGCATTTTAATTCCTCACCCTACTTGGGGCCGGGGGCTGGGAGAGGTCGGAGCTCAGCGCCTCCTGGTGCCAATGGCCCCTTCGCCTTCGTGCAGCGCCTGAGGCCTGCTGCTTGACTCAGCTGGAGGACACGGGTACCCTCAGCGTTGACAGGGCTGTGCGCGCGTGCATGTGCTCACGTGGTCTGTGTGCTCGCTCGTGTCTGCGTGCGTGCGTGCGTGCGCGCGGCCTGACCCGCCCGTCCCTCCCCTGCAGGTACGGAAGATCGCGCCCGAGTACTACGACCACCTGCCCCAGCACCACTCGTGGGTGAAGGTGCTCTGGGATTTTGTGTTCGACGACTCCCTGGGGCCCTTCGCGCGGGTGAAGCGGGTGTGCAAGCTGGCGGAGAACCGCCTGTGAGCCCGACGGCCGGCCGGCGCCCTGGGGCCGTGCGCTCCGCTGCTGCCCCGCCCCGGCCGCTGGATGCAGGGCTGGGGTCACCATCCCACGGCCTAGCGCCCAGAACTGGTTTGGCTGCATTTGGTTCCCGCGCCCTGAGCCACTGCTCTTTTCCCCCGGGGCCCAGAGACAACACCTGGCGGCAGCGGGCATGGATGGCGGCTCGGGTTGTACGTGGACTGGTGACCTCAGGTCGGCCCTCCTTTTCAGGGCTGGGCCTGACCCTGCCCTGGGCACTCTGTGTCTAGGGAGCAGTACTCCGGCGTCCCCATGCCCTAAATTAAATCCAGCAGTGGTTTTCAAGTCCCCAGAGCCTGCTTCCCTGGGCAGGGCCTGCTCTGTGCCCCCTGGTGGGGACCACACTGAGGCAGCATCCTGGCTGGCCCCAGGCATGGGCCAAGGTCCATGTGGTCCTTGGCCCATGCTCTTGCCTCAACCCGTCCCCCGCCCAGGTCCGCCTCATTCCTGCTCCAGCCTGAGCCCACACCCTCACCAGCTCAGGTGTGAAGCTGGAGAAGGGGTACCACGGGCTGGGGAGATGGCGGGTGGACTGGTGGCCAGACCGAGGGGTGACAGCCCACGTGAAGGGCAGCTCTGATGGTATCTCTAGGACGTGGGGCACAGCCTGTCCTGGCTAAGCCAAGGGCTGATGGCACAGGTGACGGGGGAGGTGTCAGCAGCCCCTGGCCCAGGGAGGGGCTGTGTTGGGATAGGGGTCTGGGTCTCCCAGAGGCAGGCAGGCAGCAGGAGGGTGCCTGGGTGAGGGAAATACAGCCCCCCTTGGAGATGTGAGGCTGGGGAGGCCGAGGACCACCCTGGGGGCAGGTGTGGTGGGGCTGGGAGTGGCACCGAGTGGCCTGACCACTGGGATGGCTCCGGGGAGGAGACCCCTGCGCTCAATGCCAGAGAGGAGCGCCAATCGGCAAGCTCCGAGCCCAGCTTAGCCCTCCCAGTTGCCAGGCGTATATCTGACCCCGCCCTGAGCCCAGGGTTGTTAACCTTCCTGGGAGGCGGCAGCCCAGCAACTGGGAACACCCTGTGGACACCTGCCAGCCCCCCTCCCCATGGCCCCAGGATTCCTGGACTGTGGGAGGTGGGAGGAGCTGCAGAGTGCCTCTTGGAACTGTGGGTTAAAGCCACTCCCCTTGTGACATGCAGAGCAGGCTTCCTGTCTCTCAGTTGCTGGGAGAATGCATGGAGATGGACTATGTCCAGCCTGGCCAGCAAGTGGTCCCGTTTCCTGAGCCAGACTGGGGGGTTGTAGTGGGGGGCTCCTCCCACAGCCCCCAGAGTACGGCTGGGCCAGGGCCAGGGCACACTGCTGTCCTGGAGGCTGGTCACAGGATTTAAAAGCTTTCCTACTAGCTGGGGCCACTCTGGGCACTGGGGCAGCAGTGGGCAGCGCTGAGGGCCAGGCCCTTTGTGGTTTAGTCCTGCATGGTCTGAGACGTGGCCTCTGATGGGCACAGGGGCTGCAGGGCAGAGGCCACGCCTGCTTGCCTTGCCTTCCTGTCTGGCTGAGCCCAAGTCACAGGGCCCCATCTGGGAGGTGGGGATGGGGATTTGAGCAGGTACACCCTCCTGGTCCCCTTTGATGCTCCTCCTGCGTGGGCCCCACACAGGGCCCAGCTCCCTGGAGGGGGCTGGCCTGGGAGCAGCCCCAGGACTCCCGCTGGAAGTGCCTGAGCTGGCGGCTCACACCCCGTCCTTTCTTGCTTCACTCCCAAGGGCCCTGTCTTGGCCCCCCCTACTCCTGGCACCACTCTGCAGGCCCTCCCCCAAGAAGAGGCCTCCCCAGCCAGGCACGACCAGGAGCTGGTGCTGAGTGAACAAGCCGGAGCCAGAGTGTAGACAGTAAGCGTTTATTACCACGTGGACACAGACGGCTTGGTGTGTGGACGGACCCTCGCCGCCAGGATGCAGGGAGGAGCCGTGTGGTAGCGGCCGCCGCTCCCGGGGGCACCTAGAAGAAAACTTGAGACCTTCTAACGAGGCGCGTGACTTGGGGTGTCTTCTCTATGAACCCAAAGAAACGTACACTTAAATAGGCATATATAAAATACAAAAAAAGGCGGCAGGCCTGGTGTTCTGTCAGGTTGAATCTAAAAAAATCGAGGAACTGAACTTTTCTCATTTTAATATTTTATCACAGGTTAAGACTTTTAAACGAAGCACGTCCTAGCTTCAGCGCGTGCTGAGTGTGCCAGAGGCCTGGGCGCTGGGCTCCGTGGGGTCCCCGCCGTCAGGTGGCCCGGGTTGTGGGCGGCGTCGGGGGTTCTGGCCTACGACGTGCTGATCCCGCTCAGCTCCTGCCTGATGGCTGGGGGACAGGGCGGGAAAGAGGCTCAGTCCCAGCTGCCCACCAGAGGGGCCGCGTCCACTGCGGCTGCCACAGCAGGTGGAGACCAAGGTGCCCCCTGCCCCCGCCCCGACCCCTCTGGCCCATGGCCTCCCGAGGCAGGGGCACCCAGCAATAAAGTGGGGTTAACAGCTGGCCTCTGTCTTTTTTTTGGCTCCCGCTCTGTCTCCCCTCTTCATTCATTAACTCCTTATCTGCCCATCCCAGCCTGGTAGGGGACTGGACCAACAGGAAGTTGAGCGCTCTCTGTTGGATCAAGGACAGGGCGTGGCTGATCACCCAGCCCTGGGCAGGAGTCCGGCTCCGCTGGCTCCCAGCCGCTCTCCTCTCTCTAGAGTCCCCCAGGAGTGATGGCGAGGGAAGGGGGGGCGCCTGGACTGCGCCTCCCTGCTCTGTGGGCTTAGCTAGCTCGGCCCACGCCTTTCCTTTTCCTCTGGCCCCAGATCTGAGCCGGCCGTTTCAAAGGCTCCGGTGGGGAGTGGACGGATGGATGTGATTCACTGCGACGAGGCCCTGCTCTCTGGAGCCGCACACAGCTCCCCAGGCCAGCAGCGCCCAGCAGGCTGTGGACTCGGTCAGGCCCTTAGGTAGTTCTGTGGCTTCTGGGGCCCTCTAGCCTCTGGGAAGGTAGCAGCTGCCCTTGTAGCCCCAAGCTCGGGGATCGGAAGCAGCAGAATAAAGACAGTGATCTAAGTCCATGGGATACTAAGATAAAGAACAGATGGTTCAAAGCTGCTCTGGACTGGTGAAAGTACCCTTCCCACCACCGGCTCACCCAGGAGGGAGCCTGGGGAGGTCAGACCGAGGTGCAGACCACGAGCACGTGCTCCCACTTGGACAAGCTCCTTAATCTGTCTGAGCCGCCTCACTCTGCCCAACCAGAGAACTGGGAGGCTGGTGTGGGCTGCGGGGAGGAAGAACGAACCCCCTGAGCGCAAACCCTCAGCCTCCCGGCCCAGAACGGCCTCACTGGCTGGGCCCTCCTGGCCCCTGGCTTGCAGCCCTGGGCACAGGCACCGGTGCCCTCCCCGAGGACCCTTGGCGTGAGCCTGGCTGGGCGCCGCCCCGTGGAGGGGGTCGGGGTGGGGGTCCCTGCCACTCACCGTCGATGATTTCGTCCTTCACTCTGTGAAGCTCCCGGACCACCTCCTCCAGGATCTCCTGTTGGGAGCAGGGCCTCGGGGTGAGGGTGGCCGTGGTCACGGGCAGGGAGGCCGGGCTCCCTTCAGAGCCACGTCCCTCTGTGTTCTCAGCGGCCTGCCACCCCGCACTGGGGAAGGGTGTGTGTGACGGGGGATGGGACACCCTGTGATGCCTCAGAAATACTTGGGAGAAGCCAGGGCGGCCCCCCCAAGAGGCAGGCTGGGAGGGCCCGGGGCCCTTTCCTGGTGAAGATGCATGTGGCTTCCTGCCCCCTTCCTCCCCGCCAGCTGCCACCCTCGCAGCCCCGAGAAGCCCCCAGGCCCGGCTCCTTCACAGCCCCTCTGGACAGACACACTCACCTGTTTCATCCGGTCCAAATCTAAGGCATCCAGGGCCACATCGTTGACACTCCCTGCCGGCTTCATCCTGGGGAGAGGGTGGCGCGGTGTGGTTGGGTGGGCATTGGGGGGCCGAGCTCGACAGGCAAGTGGGTGCCCAGTGCTTGCCCGCTGAGGGCCTGGCTCTGCCCTCTTCAAATGCTGCTGCTTTGGCACTTCAGAAAGGACTCTCACGCCCTGTCTCCACCTTGAGCGGGCCTCCTGGATACCATGACTGTATTTCCCAACCCAAGCGTCAGGACCTGGGGTCTCCCGACTTGACAGTGCTCACACGGAAGCGCCCATGCATGTGGATGGCATTCTGAGCCACACGCTCCTCCCCTGCCCAACCCTGGGAAGAGGATGCTGATAAGCTGGTTCTCAGAGTGAGGGCTCTGATCCCGGCTAGACCACGGCCTGGGGAGAACCCGTGATGCTGGCATTAAACAGGAGACAACTGCTCAGCCCAGAGGCACCCATGTCTGACAAGAGCCAGCGGCCCTGGTGCTGGGGACCAGCTCTGCGTGTGGTTTTGGGTTTTGTTCTTCTCAGGCAGAGGGTTCAGTTTTGGGGACTGTCCTTCTCTGACGTTTCTGAACTAAGCTTAGTTGGCTTGAAATTTAATGTTTCCTGCACATGAATCCTCCCTGGGAAGTCTCGACAGAGGCTTCCCTGGAGGTCCGGTGGTTAGGACTCAGTGTTTTCACTGCCAGGGCCCAGGTTCGATCCCTGGTCAGGGAACTAAGATCCCACAAGTGGCACAGCGTGGTCAAAAAAAAGAAAATTTTGACAGATGCTTTCACCTGGCCTTTCAAAGGAGAATCATGGTGCCGAGGGAGCACTATCTGGATTCAGTTTCTCTCCCCACATGGAGAGAGAGGCAGGTTCAGGGAAATGATGTGGTCAGAGCCGCCTACAGGGATCATGGACGTGACAGCTGGTGGACACACACCTGAAGCCAGTGGACACGTGAGAGCTGGCGGACACACGCGGACTGGGGGAGTGGACATGTGACAACCAGCAGACACACACCGGGGGGACTGGCACGATGCCAGGCGTCACCATACAGATCAGGTCCGGCTGGCGTCCTCCGCAGCGGAGAACCGGCAGGACGCTGAAGCGCTGGTGCGGCTGAGACGGAGAACAGAGTGGAGGAGCCTCCACGTGGGCCAGCAATCCCCCTTCTGGGGATGCAGCCAGAGGGAACAAGCTCGCTGCTCCCCGCAGACGGCCGCACCCCACGTCCGCCGTGGCGCTGTTCACAACTGCCACGACACGGAGACCCCCTGAGTGTCCACTGGCCGATGAGTGGATGAAGATGACGTCCTATCTGTATCTACGTGGGTGTGTATGCACACACGTGTACGTGTATAGGTACACGTCACACACACTTATATAATGAAGTATTCCACGATGAGAACGAAGGAAGTCCTGCTGTTTGTGACAACATGGACATGGTGCTGAGTGAATAAGCCAGAGAAAGATAAATGCTGCGTGATCTCACTTATACGTAAAATCCAGAGAAGCCCGTATTTAAAATGGGTGAACAACAGGGTCCTCCTGTGCAGCACAGGGAACTCTGCTCAGGGCCATGTGGTAGCCTGGATGAGAGGGGAGTTTGGGGGAGAATGGATACAAGCAAAGGTATGGCTGAGTCCCCTTGCTGTGCAGCTGAAACTGTCACAACGTTTCTTGTTAATCGGCTATACTCCAACACAAAATAAACAAATCTCGAAAAGCCAAACTTATGGAAACAGACTGGCCTGGTGGCTGCCAGGGGTGGGGGTGGGGGTGGCTGGTGAGGCTGCCGAGGGGCGCGAGGCTGCAGTAGCAAGGCGGGCAGGCCGCGGGGCTGAGTGCACAGCATGGTGGCCGTGGCTGGAGGTGCTGCGTTGCGCACTTGGGAGGAGCGCAGCAAGGAGGTCTGCGAGTTCTCACCGCATACACAGAGGAAGGTGCCTGTGCGAGGTCACGGATGTTTTAACCTGCCTGCCCGAGGTAATCATTTACAGCATCTAACACATGAAGTCACCGTGCCAGGCACCTTGAACTCACACAACGTTAGATGTCAATTATATCTCAGGAAAGCTGGGTTGAAAAACCACGGAATGCCATGTAAATAAAATTTTAGTGGTCCAGTGCACATACCCGGATTAAAAAAGAAAAAAATAAAAAAGAAAAAAATAAAGTGCTCCTGCACATCTCTGGACGAACTCAGTAAAGAGGCCAAACGTGGTCCTGAGTAAGTAATTTTGGATCCTGGTGGGGAAAGAGGTCCCCTGCCCTGCTGTAGGTTCATAGTCCTTGTTTCAAGAGCAATTTTCCGGGGCACCCGGACAAACCACGTCACCTCTCTGGGCCCAGGTCCTCCCCTCTGGACAGCCCCCCAACCCCGACAGTGACCCCGACATCTCTGTGGGCCCTGTGAGTCTAGGAAGCACTCCAGCTCGGAGCTGGAGAACTTGCTTTCCCAGTGAGAACACCCTGGACAGTGTTCTCACCCTGAGAGGGACGCTTGGCTGCTTGGAACTTGGCAGTCTGTCCTTGCTCCACCAGCAGGAAGCAGCCAGCTCTGCCGAGGGCTGCAGGCCGGCCCTGCCCGCCTCGCCTCCTGGGCCCTGATCTGGCTCCCGCCTGACGGGTTCACCTCCTGCCTCCAGCCAGGCGAGCGGCCCAGAGGCACTGCATTATGGCGCCCTGGCCCAGGGTGCATGGACCGCGGCCTGTGCGCGGGACAAACCCACGCCTTTCCCCTCAGTGTGCCTTGCTCCGCCCTCCCCACGTCCTACGCTTGTCAGCCATGCTGCTCTGCTTTCTGCTCTGAGTTCACCAGGCTGGCAGCAGGCTCGGGGCCTCAGCACTCGCTGCTCCTTCAGACCGCAAGTCCGCTCCCCCTACTTTCTGTAGGGCAGGCTCCCCTCCTCTGTGTCTGTTCAAACACCGCCTCTGAGAAGCCCCCTTGCTGAAGCCCCTCTGTGCCCGGCACTGCCCACCACAGAACCCTTGGTGTCTTCCCCTGAGCACCCATGGGAACGCATGGTTGTCTTGTCTGTGGGTCTTTGCACGCGGAGACGAGCTCTGTGCAGGCAGGGACCTCACGCCTGGCCGAAAAGCTGGCCGACTCGGGACCCCCACAAGCCCTGGCTGACACCGGGACAGCCCTCCCTGAGCACCCGTGTCTGTCCTCACCGCTCCTGCGGAGCTGGCCAGAGCTCTCTCTTGGCTGACTCAGCCAGACCAGGACCAAGCGCCACCTGCTCTGGGCTGTTTCCCTCCGATTGGTGACGGGCGTTGGAGACACCCCTTAGTGCGGGCTCTAGAACCCTGCACATTCAGGCCACGCTCGGCCTGTGGTTACTATCTGATTGCCTGAGGTTTTTTTTTGAGCAACCTCCGTTGCAAACAACCCATCCTGTTATCACCTCAGCTTTTGGTTTCGGAAACGTGGCCAGCATCTCCCTGGGAAGACGCAGAGGAAGCGGAGGAGGGCAGTGAGGGGCCAGCCCCGGGACTGTAGGCCGCGGGGCACAGCGAGCGCTGGTGAGGGGTACCTGCTGTGTGCGGCTGCCGTCCACACTCCACCACGCTGCGGGGGGGTGGGGGGGGTGGGGGAGGCTGCAGAGGGCCCCTGGCTAGCCCGGTGTCCTGGCTGGCGAGCCCAGAGCTGGGACTGCACCTCCGCAGCTCCCCAAGGCCTCTCTGGACAGTCACACCCCCCGGGCCTCAGGGCCCCCCATCGATGAGGGTGAGGAGGACCCGGCCTGCCCTGTCCCTCACGACGCACAGCCCGCCCTCTCCCAGAGATAGCGGTTAGATGACAACGCGGCAGGGGCCGAGGTGTTAGTTGCGGGAGGGGACAGAGGCGGCCCCAGAGGCGGGCAGTGCGGTACCTAGTAGAGTGAGGCTGCGCCTGCAGGGGGTTCTTAGCTTCCGGGCTCTTGGCCACAGACGGGGTTCTACGCGGTGGGTGGAATGGAGCAGAGGTGAGTTGGCACCGAGGCCCGCCTGGGCCCCCGCCCCGGGTGCAGCGTGGGCTTCTGGGGCGGCTCACCTGGACAGCGAGGAGGACATGGGCTTCTCTGCTGAGCCGCTCCGCTCCCAGGGCTTCCGGCTGGCCTCTGTCGGTGGATGAAGCGCCTCAGGGCTGGGAGTGTGCCGTGGCCCAGCGCCCCGCAGCATCCCAGGCAGACGGCCCCGCCCCGCCTCCCGTGGCCCAGGCGGCCCTTGCAGGCCTGCCACTTGCGTCTCCCCAACTCAGGACGGGAGCCCCCGCTCCCGCAACTCGGTTGACCTGGTTTCAAGTCCTCTCCCCATGGCTAGGGCTTTCCTGGGAATGCGCCGGCTGGGCAGGGAAGCTCTGAACCAGGACCTCCAGAAGCAGCCTGTGCCCCCAGCAGTGGGCCGGGGGGGCACAGGAAGCCCCCCGCCTGCACCCTCAGCGCACCCCACACCCGCCTTTGGGAGCCAGTGCCCCCGCCGTCCCCGGCTCCGTGGCTCTCCCCACACAATGCTGCTGGCTCTTTCCCGACCTGGCCTTGGAAGCTGATTAGTCTTTCCTTTTCCAAGTGCTCTTTAACCGCATTTCACGTTACTACGAGAGGTCCACTGAACTGAGTGAGTTCCCTGACTTGGCAGGATGAGCAGAGAGGCAGAAGGGAAAGCTCCCTGGGGCAGCAGGCGCCAGCTGCTCTGAGCTGAGCCTGGAGGCCGCGGGCTGACCCTCGCTGAGCCTGCAGGGTGGACCCGGGAGCAGTGGCCCGGGGCACACTGCTTACAAGCACTGAGCTTCTAACTAGCAACTTGCAGCCCCTCTGCTGGGACGTGAGGCGTTCACGCGGTCACTCACCAAGAATCGTGGCACTGCCTGAGGAGAGGCCACAGACCCCAGCCTCATAGGGAGGCTGACAAGCCAGCAGAAGGGCAGGACGTGAGGCCCAGGTGGCCACAGAGCCGTGCCCCAGCGAGCTGCCAAGAGCGGGCATGAGCCTCTCGCCACAGGCTTCCTGTTTTCTCTCTGTCCCCCCCGGCCCACCACACGCTCAGGAGCACAGGCCTGGCTCAGAGCAGACCCCGAGACGTTTGCTGAATGACTGAGGGACCAGATGCCGTGGCGTCTTCCCACCACACAGCCTGAAGGCGCTCTTCTGACCACACCCGTTCAGAGCTCGGACCAGGTTAGGTTAGGGGCCGTCTGCTTTGCAGGCCTCATCTGGCTGACTGCTCAGCGAGCAAGGCTCCCTGGTGGTGACCATAACATCCTGGTGTTTCACAAGGAGCACCCTGGCGTTTTGACTGCGGTATTTACATGCTCCTGTTCAGAGCAGGGCCCAAGGCCAGGAAGCTGAGCCTCCGGTCCCATCTTCCCCACCCCTCCTAGGTGTGGGCAGGCCCGCTGGGGAAACAGCTGGACGGGGGCGCTCTCTCCCCCAGGATGCCCTGCACATGTTCAGGCTCCGACTGCAGGCGGTCGCTAACAGGGGTCGGGGGAGCTTCCTTGTAAGACGGCAGGGAGCCCCGCCAGTGCAGCCTCTGCTCATCCACCAAGTGAGGCCATGGGGGTCAGATCATCTTCCTGTGAGAGCCCCTCCCACTCTAGGACCCCATGCCTGGTGCAGGCAGGGTGGGCTCCTTACCTGATGGGTTGGGGGGCTGCTGGCTGGCTGCTCGGGTCCCCGGAGATGGAGAGGTGCTGGGCTCCTCCTGAAACGGAAGAGAAAGGCTCTGCTGCTGATCTGGTTAGGAAGGCCGGCTGGGTGGGGACTTTTGGGCCAGGTCATCTAGGAGACTGCAGTTTTCCAAATTATCCAGTGAACGAGTGTTCCTTTTACAGTGAGACCACCATGGTGTTTCACTAATGAAAACCCCAGGTTTCCACCCCATGGCAGTTGGGGAAGAAGGCTGCAGGGAGACACAGCGGAGAGCCAGGACAATTGCTCACCCCTGGCCTCCGCACCGAGCACTGACCTCGTGACTGTCAGGAACCCCCACCCCGTATTTGTGGGGTGCGTGAAGAGAGTTCTCGGAGTCGCTGATTCAGGGGCAAAAGAATGTGCTAGGCTGTGGGTCTCCAGAGGAAGACCCACAGGAAGACCCTAGGAAGATCTCCTGAGGCCTCTCGCTGTGAGAGAGTGGAGTTAATGAAATTATGGAAATCAACACGTGTGCCTGGGGACCAGGACCCAAAGGAAACAGGCCAGAGTGGGAGATATTATGGGTGAAATTAGAGTAACTGGAAAATAAACCAGAAAAATTTTTTAACATCATCCTATTATTTCAAAAATAACTAATAAGACTGCTCCCTATATAAAGGGAAGTCCGGCTTCAGCTGCAAGCCGGGAAGAGCCTCCCTACCCCCGCAGACCCCTTCGCCAGCCGCCTCGCAGCCTGGGGGCTGTGCTCTTCATGCCTGGGACACATCCTTAGAGCCCCGTGGCCAGCAAGGGGCAGTAGCCCTGCCCAAGCCACCTGACTTCACATTCGGGAGTGTGGAGTTCTCCCGAATGTGGAGGGCTCCACATTTCCTTCTTGAAACTTTGTACATGTTTGGTGAAGATCTGGAAAACACTGAAAAGTATAGAAATGAAAAAGCCAGGGACTCCCCTGGAGGTCTAGCGGTTAGGACTGACTGCTTTCACTGCTGAGGGCCCAGGTTCGATCCCTGGTTGGGGAACTACGATCCCCAAGCTGCGCAGTACAGCCAAATAAAAGAAAAAAGAAAGGCCAGCCGCCAGTGTCCCTGGCCACATTGTACTCGCTGTGCTGTGCGGGACTGTCCCAGCCCTGGAAGAGGCTGCTCCCATGTGGGCGGGGCCTCCCGGCCGCATGCAACCAAGCCTAGAGACCTACAGAGAAAGGGGAGTCAGAGGAGGAAAACTCTACCCTTGGGGTCAAAGATTTCTCCTGGGTCCCTACTCTTTTCCTAGTGGCTCAGACAGTAAAGCATCTGCCTATAATGCCAGAGACCTAGGTTCAGTTCCTGGCTTGGGAAGATCTCCTGGAGAAGGGCATGGCAACCCACTCCAGTGTTCTCGCCTGGAGAATCCCATGGACACAGGGGCCTGGTGGGCTACAGTCCATGGGGTCGCGAAGAGTCGGACACGACGGAACACTTCCACTCCTTCTCTTCCAAGAGCCCAGGGAGCTGGGGCTGGCAGTGCTGGCTGGAACCCGCCAGCCTTTGGAAGCCTGTGACTACCCCAGGCTCCTGGCCACACAGGCCTCTGCACTTGGAGGCATTCAGGCAGAGCCAGCTGGATGGGCTCCACACCTGGTGCAAGGCATGCGGGCAGGGGAACGTGCACGCGTGGTCCTCGCAGGGCTCACATTCCGGCAGCAAGGGGCGAGGAGACGAGACACATGTGTGTGCTGAGAGCCGAGCAGAAGCACAGCAGGGAGAGGCGCCCGGGGACCAAGCTGCAGGGAGCCTTACCTAGTCTGGGGTCTGGGAGCCCATTTCTCAGGGAGCAATGCTTATGCAGAGACGTCCAGACTGGGGAGGAGTCAGCTGTGGGGGCCGAGGGGGCTGCACGTGCCTAGGCTGGGGTGAGGGGGTGGGAGGGCAGCTGGCAGGGCCGGAGCCCTGGGCTTCGCCTGGCGAGCCTCACCCAGTGGCACGGAAGTGCGCGTGCCCTGGCATTTCTGTCACTGAGATGCAACCTGTATGCTGTCTGCAATTAAGGTCTAAACTTAGTGGTTTTAGCAGGAATCTGTTTTTACAGGGAAAGCTTAACACACAGGACAAAAGCATTAGCCGCACTAGGTGGAGGCAGGCACGTGGAGTTCTGGGTGGACAGACGGGACTCCAGGATCCTGATCCGGACAAGCGCCTGAGGCTCGGGGTCCTTTGCCCAGCTCATCCGAGGCTCTGCTGGAATCGATGGACTCGAGTGACATCTTTCAGGAGTAGAAATAAATAGGAACGGCCCTGGTCTTGAAGCAGACACCCCCTACCGTGATTGCACCCGAGTCTGTCGAGGAGACCTGTTCGTGTGTCTGAGCTCCCCAGGCTCCAGGTCCTCTCGTCGCGACACTCCCGACTGGACCCTGCTTCTGCCTCCCACCTGCCTCTCCCACGAGGCTGCCAGACGCTCAGTGAGTGCAGACCTGCCCCGTGGTGCAGGGGGATGGACAGGAGTGCCCCTGCCCTCCTACAATCACCCAGTGAAGGATCTATCATGTGATTGTCCAACCCCCGGCACCGCGGGGCCTGGTGTGTCCACACGGCACGGGAAGCCGGGGCAGGCTGGCGGTGGGTGCACTTACTGTTTGGCTTTCGTCTTCCTTCTTGTCAGCCGGCTTGTCTGTCTGGGAGGCTGCTTTTCTCCTAACACAGAAGGGAGAAGACACACCATCAGCCCCGGAGGTTTCCACACTGACCGGATGCCTCTTCTGTGCAGACGTGGTCCTAAGAAGCCCCTTGCTGGGGTCTAACCCGTTTTGTGTGGAGGAGGTAACTTGTCCAGGCACCTATCTGGCCTGGGGTGATGCCTGAGTGAGTGTGCAGGCCTTCTGTGCTGGTCCCAGGACCCTGGATGCCAAATTGGTCTGGCAGGGGAAATGGGGACACTCGCATCTGTCTGCAGCACCTGAGGGGCAGGAGGCTGGTCCACACCCCGCCCCAGTCAGAAGAGCTGGGTACAGCTATGGCCTCAGAACACCCAGGCCTGGCTGCGAGGGGCAAGACAGCCCCCAGCCCACAGGTCACGCTGCGGACATCCCACCTGCGGGCCACCTGCAGGAGAAGGAAGCCTGCCTGTCTCCCTGAAGTCCCCTGCCTCGGAGCTCAGCAGCCACGCCCTCTCAACCCGGATGCCGCCAAGAGCTGCTCAGGAAGGAAAGGCTCCAACAGACGCCTCTGGTCACTGACAGCACCCCCCAGGGATGAGCCCCTGCTCAAACACACTGAAAACCCCCTGCTCTCTGCTGGCCACACTGGGCACCGACATTTGGCTAATTCTCAAACCCACACACAGCAGCCTCTCTGAAGCTGCCAGAACACACAGTGCTCAAGAGCTCACAAGTGAACTGCCCATCAAGGGGGAAACTGGCCTGATGGGGGGGAACGGCCACCAGTGGGCTGTCCCCGTCGAGGGACCAGCCCACGCTGCAGCCTTCTCAGTCACACTGGGGCCCCTTCTTCGTTGGCTCATCCCGGGAAGGATGGGTCCTCCCAGAAACCTGGGAATCGTCCCCGACATCTTCTTCCTGACACCATGCCCGCTCAGTCCTGCCTCTGCATTTGTTTCTGGGCTGGCTGTCCTGTCTTTATTTCCAAAGCTGGGTGCAAGCACCCCGGCTCCTCCCTGGCCAGCCACTGTGCCCATGACATTGCGCCTGCCCAGAGCCAGGTTCAGTCTTCCAAGAAAACACAGCAGACCAGGCCCCTCCAGTTCCGTGGAGACTTCCTGCGCCGGGCACCTGTGGACAAGATGCCCCCGCCTGGGAAAGGGTGTGGGGCAGCCCTTCGAGGGAGGAGCCAGCAACTCTGCCAGGACCTTCATTCAAAGAAACAGCCCATGAGGGCATCTCATTGGCTCCACTTGACAGCCAATGTCGAGCGGGGCTTCATGGGGCAGTGTGACGGCTCCTTGCCGGTCGTGTGGGGTTTGTGTTAACTGCGGGCCCAGCTCTGCCACAAGCCATCTGGCGTCTCCCTGGCTCCTGGCTCACTGGCCTT